>NC_085989.1:9166250-9489375 GCF_030014385.1 Trichomycterus rosablanca
TCAATCAGTTACTGTCTGAGGAGTTTGGTATGTTTTCCTTGTATTTTTTTTCTCTCAACTGCTAAAACATGTGAATTGAATTGGCAAAATCTGTGACCCTGATCAGAATAATGAAAAGTAATTATAACACTTTAAAAGCGAATAAATAATACATTAAAGAATAAATTCTCACGTATAAACTTTACAATCATAAAATACATTTGTCAGATCTGATGCACAACCCTGTCACAACTATGCAATTTTAGCTTTACATGTAAATAACCGTAATCATTAAATATGTTTATTATGTCAATTATGACAAACTGGTATAATATTTACACACTGATCAGCCATAACATTAAAACCACCTCCTTGTTTATACACGTACTGTCCATTTGATCAGCTCCACTTACCATATAGATGCACTTGGTAGTTCTACAATTACTGACTGTAGTCCATCTGTTTCTCTGTATGCTTTGTTAGCCCCCTTTCACCCTGTTCTTCAATGGACAGGACCCCCACAGGACCACTACAGAGCAGGTATTATTTGGGTGGTGGATCATTCTCAGCACTGCAGTGACACTGACATGGTGGTGGAGTGTTAGTGTGTGTTGTGCTGTTATGAGTGGATCAGGCACAGCAGCACTGCTGGAGTTTTTAAATACTGTGTCCACTCACTGTCCACTCTATTAGACACTCCTACCTAGTTGGTCCACCTTGTAGATGTAAAGTCAGAGACAATCGCTCATCTATTGCTGCTGTTTGAGTTGGTCATCTTCTAGACCTTCATCAGTGGTCACAGGATGCTGCCCACAGGGCACTGTTGGCTGGAAATTTTTGGTTGGTGGACTATTCTCAGTCCAGCAGGGACAGTGAGGTGTTTAAAAAGTCAATCAGCGCTGCTGTGTCTGATCCACTCATACCAGCACAACACACACTAACACACCACCACCATGTCAGTGTCACTGCAGTGCTAAGAATGATCCAACACCCAAATAATACCTGCTCTGTGGTGGTCCTGGGAGAGTCCTAATCATTGAAGAACAGCATAAAAGGGGCCTAACAAAGTTTGCAGAGGAACAGATGGACTACAGTCAGTAATTGTACAACTTCAAAGTGCTTCTATATGGTAAGTGGAGCTGATAAAATGGATAGTGAGTGAGTGTAGAAACAAGGAGGTGGTTTTAATGTTATGGCTGATATACAGTACGTATATATATATGAATAGAAGTATCTTAAACAAACATGTAAAAAAATTATTTTAATATACTCCGACGAGGTGTAACATTATGACCACTGACAGGTGAAGTGTATAACATCGATTATCTCTTCATCACGGCACCTGTTAGTAGGTGGGATATATTAGGCAGCAAGTGAACATTTTATCCTTAAAGTTGTTGTGTTAGAAGCAGGAACTGGGTCGACTGGGTCAAAAAGACGACTGGGTCAGAGCATCTCCAAAACCGCAGCTCTTGTGGGGTGCACTATTAAAAGTGGTCCAAGAAAGGAACCACTTGGTTTGCCGGTGGCAAACCGGCGACAGGGTCATGGGCGGCCCAGGCTCAGTGATGCACATGGGGAGCGAAGGCTGGTCCGTGTGGTCCGATCCAACAGACGAGCTACTGTAGTTCAGATTGCTGAAGAAGTTAATGCTGGTTTTGATAGAAAGGTGTCAGAATACACAGTGCATCACAGTTTGTTGCATATGGGACTGCAAAAGGGAGACCAACACAATATTAGGAAGGTGGTCATAATGTTATGCCTAATCGGTGTATTTCTCCCACTGTAGATGTTAGGTAAATTTGAGATAGGTATAAGCACCACAGACAAAGAAAAGAGGTAAGAAGTCAGTGACATTACTCAGACTGCCTTTTCATTAATACCTCATGGACCTACTAGTTTATGGCCATATTGATTCATAGTAGTTGAGTCAGAAGAAGCTGCATAATTTAGACCAAGTTACATCATCGGGCCAGCGCCCTCTTATAAATATTAGAGAAGACATTCTGGCATTACACAGCATTTTCTGATATTAAATAAAAGCCACTCATGACTACTTCCATATAAACTATTTAATTTGACTTTTTTTGTCATTACCCCAGGTACCATTCCACAGAGGCCGGACCTGCTGCCGATCCCGAATGCAAACGATTTCACATGTGTGACAGGAAGCGTATTAGGACCTCCTCTCAAGCCCAATGACAAGATCAGAAATTTGGACCCACAGTGTGTGATCGACTCAAATTCCAATCTTGCCCCCACTTTTCCCCTCAGCCCTGTATCGGGAAGGTCTACCAGCCCCACACCTCGGTTTCCTCCGGCTCCGAGTTGGTTGTATACACCATATGGAAGGTTCGGCAATGGGCGCGAGTTGAGGGTTTCAGGTCATAGGGTGTCGTGGCCGTATCAGAATGATGCCGGGGTCCAAATCGATACCATCACACCAGAAATCCGGGCCCTGTACAATGTGCTGTCCAAAGTGAGACGAGAAAGAGACGAGTACAAGCAAAGGTCAGTATTCTAACACTTTTTGTACCTTGTCTAAATAAAAAGTCTGCTTTCCTAATATTGTTATATATTAAGGCAGTTGTTCTTAACCTTTTAGACAGAAACAGTTGGAACAGCATGGAAAATGCAAATAATAAAAAAAACACAGAGTTTCTTACATTTACTTTGACTTTTATTTGATTGCAGACAGGATGAATCTGAGATATTTCATGTTTTATCTGCTCAACTTAATTTCATTTATTAATAAACATCCATTCCTGCATTTCAGGCCACACAACAAAAAGTTGGGACAGTAAAACATTCATCACTTTGTATGAATGTTTAGAGAATAGAGAATTCATCACACATTCTCTATTGGGGACAGGTCAGGACTGCAGGCAAGCCAGTCCAGTACTCGTACCCTCTTCTTCCACAGCCATGCCTTTGTAATGTGTGCAGCAGGTGGTTTTGCATTGTTCTGTTGAAAAATGCATGGACGTCCCTGGAAAAGACGACGTCTTGAAGACAGCACATGTTGCTCCAAGATCTCGATGTACTTTTCTGCATTATTGCTGCCATCACAGAAGTGTTAATGGCCTTTGCCAAGGGTACTGACACAGTCCCATACCATGACAGACCCTGGCTTTTGGACTTGTTGCTGATAACAGTCTGGATGGTCCCTTTCGTTTTTCCAAAAAAGACCTGGAATGCTGATTCATCTGACCACAATACACGTTTCCACTGTGTGATGGTCCATCCTAGATGCCTCAGAGCCCAGAGAAGTCGACGCCCCTTCTGGACATGGTTAACATAAGGCTTCTTTTTTTGCACAGTAAAGTTTTAGATGGCATTTGTGCATGTAACTCTGTATTGTAGTGCTTGACAAAGGTTTGCCAAAGTAATCCCTCACCCATGTGGTTATATCAGCTGTTTTTGAGCGGTTCTTGATGCAGTGCCGTCTGAGGGATCGAAGATCACGGGCGTTTAGCTTAAGCTCGCACCCTTGGCCTTTACGCACTGAAATTCCTCCTGATTCCTTGAATCATTTAATGATATTATGCACTGTAGAGGGAGAAATATGCAAATCCCTTCCAATCTTTCTTTGAGGTACATTGTTTTTAAACATTTCAATCATTATCTCACACATTTGTTGACAAACTGGAGATCCTCTGATCATCTTTGCTCATCAAAGGCTCAGCCTTACCTGGATGCTGCTTTTGTACCAAACCATGATTACAATCACCTGTTGACATCACCTGTTTGGAATCACATAATGATTTAGTTTTTCTCACCTCATTACTAGCCCTAAATTGCCCCGTCCAAACTTTTGTTGGAATGTGTTGCAGGCCTGAAATGCAGGAATGGATGTTTATTAATAAATGAAATGAAGTTGAGCAGATAAAACATGAAATATCTCAGATTCATCCTGTCTGCAATCAAATAAAAGTCAAAGTAAATGTAAGGAACACTGTGTTTTTATTTTATTTGCATTTTCCATACTGTCCCAACTTTTTCTGATTTGGGGTTAGTAAAGGTGTATAGATGTGCTAAGGTCTTTGTTTACATTATGATAAATTACACTAGCTCTAGGTATGCACTTGCAATTTGGAGTTGTTACATTATGTACATATATGGGCAAAAGTATGGGGACACCTGACCATAGAGTGTGGCTGAAACACTTTTACTTAATGACAAGAAGGGGTGTCTACATACTTTAAGCCTTATAGTATACATCAGCACGTATTTACATTCACAAGTCAACATGGTTTCCTCTCTTCTTTCTCTTTTGCATGACACAATGACTTTGTGCTGTTAGTTTTTGGACCATTTACTGAAGACTTGGGCCAAATGTGCGTGTTCCAAAATATAGCAAAGATTGAAATGAAATCAGACACACAGACAGAAACACAGAGACAGAAACACACACAGAGACAGAAACACACACACACGTTTCAATTTTAGTTCCGTCCCCTCCCCCTGTGTCTCAGCATCTGCAATGCAGCAGTGGAGTGAGTTCTGTTAGTGCGCGCTCTGTCACAGGATGACAGTGTTACTTCAGAATGAATGTTAGCCTAAAATAAAACGACATACACACTACAATATTTCAACTGAATAATCCATAGCTACAATGTTAAATATAGTACAACCCCAAATCAGAAAAAGTTGGGACAGTATGGAAAATGTAAATGAAAAAAAAACCCAGTGTCACATTGACTTTGACTTATTTCATTGCAGACAGTGTGAACCCAAGATTTGTTTTAATGATTTGTCTGGTCAGCTTCATTTCATTTGTTAATATACCTCCATTCCTTCAAATAAGGCCTCCAACACATTCCAAAAAAATTGGCACGGGGCAATTCAGGGCTAGTAATGAGGTGAAAAAACTAAATAATGATGTGATTTGGTACAAAAAGGTTTGGTCTTTGATGAGCAAAGATGATCAGAGGATCTCCAGTTTGTCAACAAATGTGTGAGATAATGATTGAAATGTTTAAAAACAATGTACCTCAAACAAAGATTGGAAGGGATTTGCATATTTCTCCCTCTACAGTACATAATATCATTAAATGATTCAAGGTCAAGGACGCATGCCTAAGCTGAACACCCACAATCTCTGATCCCTCAAGAACCGCCACTCAGCAATAGCTGATATAACCACATGGGTGAGGAATTACTTTGGCAAACCTTTGTCAAGCACTACAATATAGAGTTACATGCAAAAATGCCACTTAAAACTTTACTGTGCAAAAAAGTAGCCTTATGTTAACCATGTCCAGAAGCGGCGTCGACTTCTCTGGGCTCTGAGGCATCTAGGATGGACCATCACACAGTGGAAACGTGTATTGTGGTCAGATGAATCAGCATTCCAGGTCTTTTTTGGAAAAAAAAATGGATGCCGTGTGCTCCGGACCAAAGATGAAAAGGACCGTCCAGACTGTTATCAGCAACAAGTCCAAAAGCCAGGGTCTGTCATGGTATGGGGTGTGTCAGTGCCCTTGACGTCCAGCATTTTTCAACAAGACAATGCAAAACCACATGCTGCACACATGGCACACAAGGCATGGCTGTGGGAGAAGAGGGTACGGGTACTGGACTGGCCTGCCTGCAGTCCTGACCTGCCCCCTATAGAGAATATGTGGAGAATTTTGAAACGAAAACTGCGACAACGACGACCCCGAACTGTTACACATCTTAAGACGTGTTTGCAGGAAGAATGAGACAAAATAAAAGTGGTAAATGCTTTACTGTCCCAACTTGTTTTGGAATGTGTTGCAGGCCTGAAATGCAGAAATGGATGTTTATTAATAAATTAAATGAAGTTGAGCAGACAAAACATGAAATATCTCAGGTTCATCCTGTCTGCAATAATTTTTATTACTATTTGCATTTTCCATACTGTTCCAACTGTTTCTGATTTGAGGTTGTATGTATTCTCTGATTACAATTAAGTCTAGGTTGAGAAAATGATCTGTGTTTATCGACTGATTGTTAAGATGACACTTGGCTTTCCAAATCTGCACCCACTTTAAATCTCCATCAGTAAATGTTCAATGTATAACTTTGTGTGACAGGTGGGAGGAGGAGTACACAGTACGAGTAGACCTACAGGAGAGGATGGCAGAGCTTGAAGAGGTAAAATGTGACTTTTGACAACCAGCATAACAGCTGTCTTGTGTTATTTATTCAACATTTCTTATTGGCATCCTGTTTAGATCTACACCTTTTGACTTTACAGGGGGTCAG
The DNA here is from genome assembly GCF_030014385.1 of Trichomycterus rosablanca. NCBI lineage: Eukaryota > Metazoa > Chordata > Actinopteri > Siluriformes > Trichomycteridae > Trichomycterus > Trichomycterus rosablanca. The sequence goes on from NC_085989.1 coordinate 9,172,461, forward strand.
AATGTTTTAGCCCATTGGTGTATAATGAATGTTATGACCTTCTTTTATCATGTGTATAGGATTTGCATGAAAGCGAACTGTGTAAGGATGAACTAACTTTCCGAGTAAAGCAACTGAAAGCTGAGCTGGTCCTCTTTAAAGGCCTTATGAGCAACGTAAGTCATACATGCTAATGCATTTCTATGAAATTTAATTTTGCAAACATTAAAAACATTTAATAGATAAACAAAGGGTTGTTGATTTATAAAAATTGGTTCTGGTAACTCTGATTCTTTTAGAATCTCTCTGAGCTGGACAGTAAAATCCAGGAGAAGGCCATGAAGGTGGACATGGATATCTGCCGACGGATTGACATCACTGCCCGCCTGTGTGATGTGGCCCAGCAGAGGAACTGTGAGGACATGATTCAAATCTTTCAGGTTTGTATAGTGGACATTAATACTGAACCTTAAATATATATATAAAAAAACTCCCTCTGTTCTTTATCTTTATATACTAATAGTAATAATAGTAATAGTAATAATAATAATAATAGTAGTATTAATAAATATAGTAATAATAATAATAATAGTAATAAAAGTAATAATAATAATAGTAATAATACTAATAGTAATAATAGTAATAATAATAATAATAGCAATAATAATAATATTAATAAAAGTAATAATAATAATAATAGTAATAATAATAATAATAATAATAATAGTAATAATAATAATAATGGTAATGTAATAATAATAGTAATATAATGATAATAGTAATAATAGTAATATAATAATAATAGTAATATAATAATAATAGTAATATAATAATAATAGTAATAATAACAGTAATAATAATAATAATAATAGTAATAATAATAACAGCAATAATAATAATTATTATTATAATAATGATTAACAATAGTAATAATAATAATAATAGTATTAATAATAATAATAGTAATAATAATAATAATAATAGTATTAATAATAATAATAGCAATAATAATAATAATAGTAATAATAATAATAATAATAGTAAGAATAGTAGTAATAATAATAATAATAGTAATAATAATAATAATAATAGTAATAATAGTATGACAATAATAGTAATGACCCCCTGCCGAGGGTATTCCTGCCTTGCACCAAGTGTTTCCCAATGGAACCAGGTCTGCTGCAACCCTTACCAGAATAAAGTGGTTAATGAAATGAAATTGATATGGTTGCCTTGGCAGTAAGAGTCACTTACTTGTATTGTAGCAAAAAGGCACTTGTACAGTTTATGTACAGTGTTACCTTATGACCTTTTATTAAGTGCCTTTCTCACTTTACCAGATGGCCACACCACCCTCAACACTACCCCGTCGTTCTCGCAAACAGACCGGTCAGTCTGTCAGGACCAACGACGCTGAGGAACCACTTAGCATTTCTGAGAGTGAGGAGAGCAGGAACAAGGACGTGGAGTTGTGTGGTTCGTCAACCAATCAGGTCAATGAAGAGATGCAGAGGATGCTTAACCAGTTGTAAGTACTTGAGCTCTTGATTCTGCATGGCATTCCAAATATTGTGGTCATAAAAGAATACATAGGATCAGCAACTGTACTGAAACATTTTTTGAATGGTGTTGAGTGGAGGGAATTTTCAACACCATTATCCCACAGCCACCAGTTTAAACTGTTGACACAAGGCATGTGGGATCCATGATTTCATGCTGTTTACACCAAATCCAGACAGCACAATTTGAGATACATCAGACCAGACAATGTCTCTAACCTTCCAGTTTGGTGCGCATACACACTAACTTCAGATTCTTTGTGCTTGGAGGAGCACTGCCAGAGCCCTACAAAATAACCTTAAGTCATTTAGGCTTCTGATGTGCATGTTTCTGACCAAACTGTCAGAAACAATCTCAGTGAAAGTAGCATGATGGCCCAATATTCTCTAGTGGGACCTGTGCTCACAGCCCAGCACTGTGCAGTTTGCCAGAGAACACCAGAATTGGCAGGTCTGCCATTGGCACCCCATTCTCTTCACAAATGAGAGCAGGTTCACACTGAGCACATACCACAGTGAACGTTATGCTGCCTGCAGCATCTCCAGCATGACCAGTTCGGCAGTGGGTCAGTAATGGTCAAGGGAGGCATATCCTTGGAGGGCTGCACGAACCTCCACATAATAGCCAACAGTACTCTGACTGCTGTTCTGCTGTTAGGTAACAGGATGTGATCCTCAGAGCCCAGGGTTCCACCTGGTGCGAGAAAAGTTTGTAGGCAGTTCTCACATTCTCCAGACTGGAATACAATTAAGAACCTCTGGGGCATTATGTATCAGTGCATCCGATGCCGCCAAATAGCACTATAGTCTGTCCAGGAGTTCATTGATGCCCTGATTCAGGTCTGGGAGGAGATCCCCCAGGACACCATTCGCCATCTCATCAGGAGCTTGCCCAGACGTTGTCGGGAGTGCATACAGGCACATGGATGCTATACACACTATTCATTCATTCATTCCGATTCAGGGTCGTGGTGGGTACAATTCCCTGGGTGAAATTCAGGAACCACAATGGACAGGTCGCCAGTTCATCACACCTAGGGCAATTTAGTATCTCCAATTAACCTTACTGCACGTCATTGGACTGTAGGAGGAAACAGGCACCCAAAGAAAAACCCACACAGACACAGGAGAACATGAAACTCCACACAGAAAGGTCCTGGACTGCTCGACCTAGGAATTGAACCCAGGACCTTCTTGCTGTGAGGCGAAAATACAGAGGGGGGTTGCATTTTTAGTTTTGTTGTAAGAGCCTATTGCTTTATGAGACTCTGTATAATGTTTGTGTGTTTTGCAGGCGTGAGAGTGAGTTTGAGGATGACTGTGATAGTCTGGCATGGGAGGAGACTGAAGAGACTCTACTGCTATGGGAAGATTTCCCAGGATACTCAGTGGGTGTGGACACTCAGGGGGAGGTACATAGCTCTTAATACTAGTGTATTGATGAACTGTGGTCTTTGATCTTGTGCAAGATGATTTGATTCTTTGTGCAGTTTAGAGGGTTAGTGTTTGGACAGTAGGGCAAGTATACATAGTCCAGTGTATACACCACTGCATCCGACGCTTTGCATTGCGCTTTGTGATGTAAGACTTGGATGCAGCTGCTCGGCCATGGAAACCCATTCCATGAAGCTCTCTACACACTGTTCTTGAGCTAATCTGAAGGCCACATGAAGTTTGGAGGTCTGTAGCGATTGACTCTGCAGAAAGTTGGCGATCTCTGCGCACTATGCGCCTCAGTATCCGCTGACCCCGCTCTGTCATTTTACATGGCTAACACTTCATGGCTGAGTTGCTGTTGTTCCCAATCCCTTCCACTTTGTTATAATACCACTGACAGTTGACTGTGGAATATTTAGTAGAGAGAAAATTTCACGACTGGACTTGTTGCACAGGTGGCATCCTATCACGGTACCATGCTGGAATTCACTGAGCTCCTGAGAGCGACCCATTCTTTCACAGTCTGCATGCCTAGGTGCTTGGTTTTATACACCTGTGGCCATGGAAGTGATTGGAACACCTGAATTCAATGATGTAAAACAATGCCGTTTTCCTACAAAGCCAAAAATAAACCAGCCCAAAGCTGCCTTAGAGAACATACAAAACCCTTGCTCTGTTCCACGCAACCTTTGAATCAAAAGTCTTGCTTGTCTTGATCCTCCACCAGAACTCAAGGAAGACAGGCATCAAGGCTATTCTCTGTACTGGCACCCAGTGGTGGGACAAACTTCCCCAATCTGTTCAAACATCTGAGTCTCTCACCATCTTCAAATGATGATTGAAGACCCACGTCTTTACTAAGCACTTAAGCTGAGAACTAATGTGCACTTACTAACCTTCTATACTATCTGTCATAAATAATCCTTAATAATACCTTTGCTCTAATGTGGTTTTAGCAGATTTGTAGTCTAGGGTTATGACTACTTGAAATAGAGTAAGTTAATATTTACTATGGAAGCACCTTTGTAAGTCGCTTTAGTCAAGTGTCCTGCTAAATACAAAAAATGTAAATTTTTGGTATCAATGTTGGCATTATATTTGCAGTGGGTGCTTCTCAGCAGCAGGGTCAGGACGGCTAGTAAGAATTAACCAATGGATGAATGCAGCCAAACACAGACACATGCTCATACAAAAACCTCCTTTAGTGCCAGAAAACTCAGACTGGGACGTCGGTTCAACTTTCAAAATCACAATGACCCAAAGCATACAGCCAAAACAAGACTAAATTGGCTTTGAAGCAAATCTCTGAATGTCTCCGAGTGGTCCAGCCAAAGCCCAGACTTAAACCCCATTCAGCAACTATGTAGAAGCCAGAAGATGGAAGTTCGGAGATGCTCGCCATTTAATATAATGGAGCTTTAGAGGGGCTTCCATGAAGAGTGGGATTTTCTGCTCATATCCAGATGTTCAAAGCTTGTAGAGGTGTATTCACACTCTCTTACAGCTGTAATTGCTACCCAGGAGGCTTGGAGCATTGAATAACATTTACATTTTCAACATTTAGCAGACGCTTTTATCCAAAGCAGCTTACAGTACTGTGACAGTATATTGGGTTAAAGGCCTTGATCAAGAGCCCAACAGTGGCAACTTGGCAGTGGTGGGGCTTGAACCAGCAACCTTTCGGTTACTACTCCAGTGCTGTACCCACTAGGCTACAACTACCCCACTAATAAAAAGCCTGAATAATCGATTTCAGTTTTTGATTGTCAGTATTTGCTTTTACTTTGTCATTGTTACCCATTAATCTACACTTAATTACTAATAATGACAATTATATCAATTCAGAATCAACTCCACAACCCAACAAAGTGTGCAAACATCAAGGGGTCTGCATACTCTCTGAATTGGCTGTACATATATTAAACCAGTTTGGTTATTCAGGAAGATACATCATTACACCACACACTGCACTCACTGTTGTGCTAGCCCTAACTGCAGCCAAAACCTAATGTGTGATTTGTCAGACTGCCAGATGTCAATTCGATCATTTTTCTTATTTAGTGACCTATCGTGTTAAATACTGAGCCAAATATGAAGGGCAATGAATATAGCCTGTCAGAACCTGGTATATTTACTTGGTGACTAATGAAATTTCATTTTCCGCATTCTGGCTGAGCAACGTTGCCTCGGTTTATACACTGATCAGCCATAACATTAAAACCACCTCCTTGTTTCAGTCAGCTTCACTCACCATATAGGAGCACTTTGTAGTTCTACAATTACTGACTGTAGACGATCTGTTTCTCTGCATGCTTTGTTAGCCTCCTTTCATGCTGTTCTTCAGTGGTCAGGACTCTCCCAGGACCACTACAGAGCAGGTATTATTTAGGTGGTGGATCATTCTCAGTACTGCAGTGACACTGACATGGTGGTGGTGTGTCAGTGTGTGTTGTGCTGGTATGAGTGGATAAGACACAGCAGCGCTGTCCCTGCTGGACTGAGAATAGTCCACCAACCAAAAATATCCAGCCAACAGCACCCTGTGGGCAGCATCATGTGACCACTGATGAAGGTCTAGAAGATGACCAACTCAAATGGCAGCAATAGATGAGCGATCGTCTCTGACTTTACATCTACAAGGTGGACCAACTAGGTAGGAGTGTCTAATAGAGTGGACAGTGAGTGGACACTGTATTTAAAAACTCCAGCAGTGCTGCTGTGTCTGATCCACTCATACCAGCACAACACACACTAACACACCACCACCATGTCAGTGTCACTGCAGTGCTGAGAATGATCCACCACCTAAATAATACCTGCTCTGTGGTGGTCCTGACCATTGAAGAACAGGTTAAAAGCTAAAAAAAAGTATGTAGAGAAGCAGATGGATTACAGTCAGTAATTGTAGAACTACAAAGTGCTTCTATATGGTAAGTGGAGCTGATAAAATGGACAGTGAGTGTAGAAACAAGAAGGTGGTTTTAATGTTATAACTGATCAGTGTATATTGGGGAAGGGGGGGCATGTTCCTCCCAATACCTAGATATGCTCCATATATACAGTATATACAGTGTATCACAAAAGTGAGTACACCCCTCACATTTCTGCAAATATTTCATTATATCTTTTCATGGGACAACACTATAGACATGAAACTTGGATATAACTTAGAGTAGTCAGTGTACAGCTTGTATAGCAGTGTAGATTTACTGTCTTCTGAAAATAACTCAACACACAGCCATTAATGTCTAAATAGCTGGCAACATAAGTGAGAACACCCCACAGTGAACATGTCCAAATTGTGCCCAAATGTGTCGTTGTCCCTCCCTGGTGTCATGTGTCAAGGTCCCAGGTGTAAATGGGGAGCAGGGCTGTTAAATTTGGTGTTTTGGGTACAATTCTCTCATACTGGCCACTGGATATTCAACATGGCACCTCATGGCAAAGAACTCTCTGAGGATGTGAGAAATAGAATTGTTGCTCTCCACAAAGATGGCCTGGGCTATAAGAAGATTGCTAACACCCTGAAACTGAGCTACAGCATGGTGGCCAAGGTCATACAGCGGTTTTCCAGGACAGGTTCCACTCGGAACAGGCTTCGCCAGGGTCGACCAAAGAAGTTGAGTCCACGTGTTCGGCGTCATATCCAGAGGTTGGCTTTAAAAAATAGACACATGAGTGCTGCCAGCATTGCTGCAGAGGTTGAAGACGTGGGAGGTCAGCCTGTCAGTGCTCAGACCATACGCCGCACACTGCATCAACTCGGTCTGCATGGTCGTCATCCCAGAAGGAAGCTGACGCACAAGAAAGCCCGCAAACAGTTTGCTGAAGACAAGCAGTCCAAGAACATGGATTACTGGAATGCCCTGTGGTCTGACGAGACCAAGATAAACTTGTTTGGCTCAGATGGTGTCCAGCATGTGTGGCGGCGCCCTGGTGAGAAGTACCAAGACAACTGTATCTTGCCTACAGTCAAGCATGGTGGTGGTAGCATCATGGTCTTGGGCTGCATGAGTGTTGCTGGCACTGGGGAGCTGCAGTTCATTGAGGGAAACATGAATTCCAACATGTACTGTAACATTCTGAAACAGAGCATGATCCCCTCCCTTCGAAAACTGGGCCTCATGGCAGTTTTCCAACAGGATAACGACCCCAAACACAACCTCCAAGATGACAACTGCCTTGCTGAGGAAGCTGAAGGTAAAGGTGATGGACTAAACCCAATTGAGCACCTGTGGCGCATCCTCAAGTGGAAGGTGGAGGAGTTCAAGGTGTCTAACATCCACCAGCTCCGTGATGTCATCATGGAGGAGTGGAAGAGGATACCAGTAGCAACCTGTGCAGCTCTGGTGAATTTCATGCCTAGGAGGGTTAAGGCAGTGCTGGATAATAATGGTGGTCACACAAAATATTGACACTTTGGGCACAATTTGGACATGTTCACTGTGGGGTGTACTCACTTATGTTGCCAGCCATTTAGACATTAATGGCTGTGTGTTGAGTTATTTTCAGAAGACAGTAAATCTACACTGCTATACAAGTTGTACACTGACTACTCTAAGTTATATCCAAGTTTTATTTCTATAGTGTTGTCCCATGAAAATATATAATAAAATATATGCAGAAATGTGAGGGGTGTACTCACTTTTGTGATACACTGTATATATATATATATATATATATATATATATATATATATATATATATATATATATATATATATATTAGGGCTGTCGAAGTTAACGCGATAATAACGCATTAACGCAATCTCAATTTAACGCGATTAAGATAAATAGTGCCATTAACGCAAATTCTAGTTCATGTTGAGACTTGACTGGTAAAACAAACGTTTTAATGTCGGACTTGCCACCGTTTTTCATTTGCGGTTTGTTAACAAAATTCTCTTGTCCCAGCAGTTTTTAACATAAGTACATTTAGCATAAAATGTGTTCACCATTTTAATTGTAACATTTCACTTAAAAATCCTTGTTTTCTATAACATTTACACAGATTTTTTTTAATGCGATTAATCGCGATTAACTATATGAAATTCTGAGATTAATCGCGATTAAAAATTTTAATCGTTTGACAGCCCTATCGTTTGACAGTATATATATATTCAACAAGCTTTGCATAATGTTAGTACCCCCCCCCCCCCACCCCCCCATCACATTTCCCCCATTTCCTTCCCCCAATGTTCAATTCATGACTAAGGCCTTGCAGACTACTATCCGGATTTGTTAAAATTTTTCCTTTTTTTTTACATACAGCCAGATGAGTCGCTAGAGGAGGTGATAAAGGACACTGAGTCGCTGTTTCAGTCTCGTGAGAAGGAATACCAAGAGACCATAGACCAGATTGAGGTAAGAGCTTTTAAAATGTTGTATATTTATAGTGTTTTGCCTTTTTTAAAGCTTTGCATTAATATATGTTTTATTTGTGTGACAGTCAGAGATTTAGGGTTTTCTATAAATATTCCTTGATTAGGGTTACAAATGTTTAGAGAAATTTAGGCCATACTCCACATCAAAAAGCTTATAAAATTGTCATTCACCCTTTTCAGCTGTTATAAACATAAGTTATGCTATTAATTATAGTTGTAGAACATAGACAGTTTTTTGGTTCTGTGGTAAGGGGCGATAACACCAAAGATGGTCAAATAGAAGACAGGAAGCTAACAAAAGATCATTTTAGTATCGATAATTAGCTTAAACCATAAGTTTACTTATAAATATCTGTTAATTACCATCATAGCCATCAAATCTTTGGATAGATTTTGATCAACTAAAATTATACACCGATCAGCCATAACATTAAAACCATCCTTGTTTCTACACACATTGTCCATTTTATCAGCTCCATTTAGAAGCACTTAGTTATACAATTACTGACTGTAGTCCATCTGTTTCTCTGCATGCTGTTAGCCCCCTTTTATGCTGTTCTTCAATAGCAGGTATTATTTAGGTGGTGGATCATTCTCAGCACTGCAGTGACACTGACATGGTGGTGGTGTGTTAGTGTGTTGTGCTGGTATGAGTGGATAAGACACAGCAATGCTGATGGAGTTTTTAAACACCTCACTGTCACTGCTGGACTGAGAATAGTCCACCAACCAAAAATATCCAGCCAACAGCGCCCCGTGGGCAGCATCCTGTGACCACTGATGAAGGTCTCGAAGATGACCAACTTAAACAGCAGCAATAGATGAGCGATCGTCTCTGACTTTACATCTACAAGGTGGACCAACTAGGTAGGAGTGTCTAATCGAGTGAACAGTGAGTGGACACGGTATTTAAAAACTCCAGCAGCGCTGCTGTGTCTGATCCACTCATACCAGCACAACACACACTAACATACCACCACCATGTCAGTGTCACTGCAGTGCTGAGAATGATCCACCACCTAAATAATACCTGCTCTGTAGTGGTCCTGTGAGGGTCCTGACCATTAAAGAGCAGGGTGAAAGCAGGCAAAAAAGTATGTAGAGAAAGAGATGGACTATAGGTAAGTGGAGCTGATAAAATGGAGAGTGGGTGTAGAAACAAGGAGGTGGTTTTAATGTTATGGTTATACAGTTTGATCAGTTATTATTATATATACAGTTGCATCACAAGAAATAAGCGTTTATCATGTTTTTTATGTACAAATTTGTTAACAAACAAAGAAAATGAAGAATGTAGTATTAATACTGCCATGTCACATTTACTCTGTACATAATATTGCTGATATTGAAACCTATTGCTAGTCTGTATGACCTACAGTCAGGTCACAACTTGATTAAATTATTTGAAACTCAATACTGACCTTGCATTTGCTTCAGATGTGATCTGTTACATAAACATAAATCATAGAAGTGTTCAAGGCGTGTTGCAACCATGGTAAAAACTAAGGGGCTGACAAAAGCTGAGAGAGATCATTTCATTGCACCAAGACCTTGAACATTTCTAGAGACACCACTGGGAGCACTGTTCAGAAGATCCAAACTTATGGTGCAGCAGCAAACCTGCCAGGCTGTTGCAGGTCATTACAAGACTACTGAGGAAAAAAATGGTTTATAACATGAACAAATTTCTGTTGAAACTTAGGTGCCACAAAGGTCAATTATGCCAGCCCACTATTGCTAAAATCTGGGTTTGAATCTCAGTGGTGCTACGACAGAAATAAAAGTCTAGTGGAAGGGAAGAGGAAGGGGTTGGAAGCCCTGTGATGGATTGGCACCCTGTCCAGGTTTTCTCTGTGGAACCATACCCACGATGACCCTGACCAAAAAAAAATGCGGTTGATTAAGCTGACATTGTATTCGATAGGTTACATGGTAACATTAAAAAAATGTATTATGTTGGTTGGATCTCATGTTAGTGCTTGTTGTTCTACAGCTGGAGTTGACCACAGCAAAGTCGGATATGAACAGGCACCTGCATGAATACATGGAGATGTGCAGTATGAAGAGAGGTCTGGACGTGCAGATGGAAACATGTAGGAGGCTCATTACACAGACTCGAGACAGGTAGCTACAGAAAAAGGACATAACTGTGTGAAATCATAAGTGCATGATACAATGTTTTACATAACATTTGTGCAGGGATAGTGGAGGTATTACATTTTGTGTAAAATTATTGAATTAGACTTGATGAAATGTTTACTCTTAGGCTTTGTAGTAAAACTATTAATACTTTTATGGGCACATGTGGTGCGGCAGTCTAAGGCGCCACCCCGCCTTAGCAGTTTAAGTTTGTAGGAATTTACTATTACTACTGTTAAAGGACCTCTATAAGAATCCACCACTGGTGGGGCAGTTGGGGGCTTCACACAAGTTGGAGGGGTTGTAAGCTAGCCTGCAGCCCTCTTCAGGCAGGGTGGGTGCAAAGCATGAAATAGTGGAATTGCATAAATGAAAAGGATAAACATTTGTGGGAAAAACTAATAGTTTTACCTGCCTTTCAACCTGATATGTTTAAGCTTAAAGCAGGAGGCGATCCTGGTATTATAAATACACTGACATGCTACTAAACATGACTAGTGATGTGCTACATGTACTTTGTTACATTTACTTAAGTAACCTACACATATTTTAGTAAAAACAAATTCAAGGCACCCAGGTGGCGCAGCAGGATATTCCTCTAGCACACCAGCACCGAGATTCTGAACTCCTCTGCATTGCCACCGGTCGGCTGGGCGCCATCTAGCAGGCATAATTGGCAGTGCCTGCAGCAGACACGGTTCTGCTAGGGCGGGATGACCTGACTATGTGGGTGGGGTCTTCAAACGCTGTGTAAGGACCCTGATTAGCAGATAGAGAGGCGCCTGTGCAGAGTGCATAGGTGAAAAAGGGTTCCGCAAAGGGCTGCGCGGGGGTCTGAGGAGGCGTGAGCAGCAATATACCCACCTCAACTGCAATCAGGGATCCACCAGCAGCGGAAAACAAATTGACTACACTAAATTGGGAGAAAATGGGAGAAAATGCATAAATGAATAAAAACAAAATCGATTATAGATTAAATACTTATTTCACTAGATAACTTTTGATTTTATACATTCTGATACATTCTTTATGGGGTTAATCAACACAGTACCCTGTGTGTTTAAACAAGTTCTGGAATGCAGCAGCTCAGAAGGTGGCATATTACTGCATGTAAATAAATCTTACAAATGTAAAACCTTGAGATTTATGTTGATATGATCATTCATTCTACTCATAGTAAGATTAGAATAAATGATCATATTAACAATTCATTCTAATCATGGTAAGATTTTTAAATACTGAACATTGAGTCCAATTTGTATGTGAATTTGTTTAATGCTAACATTACACTGCTAGTCAGCAGCATTTGCTTTCACAAACTAGCCTTTTGTATAGTGTTACATAGTTTGTATATATCACACAACTTAATAAATTTGAATGTGAATGTCACTTATTAAAAGGTTAGTAATTTTTGCCACTTAGGTGGCGCAGCGGTAAAAACACACGCTGGAACCAGAACTGGATCTTGAATACATCGTATCGAATCTCAGCTCTGCCTGCCGGCTAAGGCTGAGCAGCCACATGAACAACGATTGGCCTGTTGTTCAGATATGGGCGGGACTAAGTCGGATGGGGTCTCTCTCCCATGACTGGTGCAATTACGCCAACTCTGCTGGCTGATTGATGGCGCCTGCACAGAGATGAGAAAAGAGTGTCAGGGTGTGTCTCTCCATACACAGTGCTCAGCTGCACTGCACTCGTCAAAGTACTGGTGATAAGATGCATACGGCATGCTGCCTACGTGTCGGAAGGGGCGTGGGTTAGCTTCGTTTAGAAATATTATAAAATACTTAGACTGTATCCCAAATCACTAGTATAGCATGCAGGTGAGTGTCTTGCATATTTTTTCATGGTATACAGTAACATATTGAACTGTTCTTATTTTGTACCTAGGAAATCACCTCTTCTCTTTTCGGTCACTGTGGAGGATGGTGAGGAGAAAGAGAAAGAGAAAAGGAAGAGTTTTCTCCCCGATTATGGCAGAACTGAGTCATACTGCGGCACAGCCAACAACCTCTCTGTCACTCACCCGACCTGAAACAATGCCTTATAGCATTATATATCAGATAATATTTTCATAGAAGCATATATAGTGAAATGCACTTTAAATTAATATTAAATCAGTAATAGCAAACAGTCTTAACATCTACAATTAATACCTAGACTGGGACAGTCCAGTAAATCATTCCTAGTATAGTTTCAGACATGCCACTAGTGCCCCCTAGTGGCACAGATTTTTACTACTTGTATGACACTAAAACTTGAACAAAACATTAAATTTTATTTAAATAAAACTGCATGTAACAGAACTACATGCAACATTTACAGTAAAAGTGGATTATTTAATAAATGGGTCATTAGCTGGTTAGGGTGGCAGGGTACTTTAAATGAAGTTAATGAAGATAAAGTCTTTACTAGTGGAAAGTAATGATAGATAAATGCATTAGGCAGGTGTATTATGTGTACTTTACACACGTGTCATTCTCTGCATTCATTAATACTAAAATAGGCTATCTGCATCCAATTTCTGCCCGTCGATCATCCTCTCACTATTGCTGGTCCCTGCTCCTGATTGAGGAGGACGAGGCTGCTCCACGCCCCCTCCGACACATGCACAGCAATCGAACATCTTATCACCTACACTTGACGAGTGCAGTGCAGTACAGCACTGTGTACGGAGAGCCACACCCTCTACCGCACTCCTTTCCCATCTCCGCGCATGCGCCACCAACCAGCCAGCAGAGGTCGTAATCGCACTAGTCTGAGAGAGAGTCCCCATCCGGCTTAATCCCGCCCCTATCTGAACAACCTGCCAATCGTTGTTCATGTAGCCGCTCGGCCTCAGCCGGCAGGCCGAGCCGAGATTCGATACAATGTATTCGAGATCTCAGCTGTGGTGAACAGCGTGTGTTTTTACCGCTGCACCACCCGAGCGGCAAATTTGCATTTTAAAGTATTTTTGATATAGAACAATGGAGTGAACAAAATTCAGTGTGTTGGAACATGTATTTTCTTTATAATGCAATACAATTATATCAAATATATGAAATATTTAATGTTTATTAAAACATTACCCTAACATTTTGGACACATCCTGGGTGTTACAAGAACCCTAGAATACATTTTCTGAACTAGGACATTTTCAGTATAATTGCATCCTGGGTCACAAATTCAAAGCTTTAATAAAATTTATACTATTTTTTTTCTGAAATCTGAATTTTCTATTTTCCCCGTTTTCCCCCCCAGTTTTTCTCCCCAAATCTAGTCGTGTCCTATTACCCTGATTGCATCCTCTATACTAATTCGATCCTTCACCGCTGACAACGCTCCGGCATGTACAGTCAGTACAGACTGCATTTTTCAGCTGCACGAGTCGAGTTCATACACCGACGGGCACTGTGTACGGAGGGCCACACCCCCATCAGCATTATTCCTCAGCCCTGTGCAGGCGCCATCAGTCAGCCAGCAGGGACCGCAGTTGCACCAGTTATGAGGACCTATGATCCGACTTTTTTACCCCTATGAACAACCCAATCGTTGTTCATGCCTCCCAGCCCAGGCGGAAGGCAGAGCTGAGATTCGATACGATGTGTTCGAACCCCAACTCGCTGCGCCACCTGAGCGGCAAATTTATTCTATTTTTAAAAATTTTATATTTGGTAATTTACATTGCAGTTATTTTTCTCTAACTCTTTTTTTTTTTTACAGTTTAAATAACCAGAATGTATTATTTATTTTAATATGGTTACAATATTGGTGGGGAGGTAGCTATATTGTGTCACTATATGTCTGGCATTGTCACTGTATGTCTGGTACATCTGTGACATGATTACTGTGTTACATTTTAAGCTAGAATTAAAGAATAGATTACTTTTTTATTCAAAACTGAATTAATTCATATAAAATCTACACATTGTCTTACACAAAACAGCAAATATTGGTGTGAAAAAGAGCATCAAAAATACCGAAATAGGGCCGCTCAGGTGGCGCAGCGGTAAAAACACACGCTGGCGCACCAGAGCTGGGATTTCGAATACATCGTATCGAGTCTCAGCTCTGCCTGCCGGCTGGGCTGAGCAACCACATGAACAGCGATTGGCCTGTTGTTCATATAGGGGCGGGGCATTAAGCCGGATGGGGACTCTCTCATATCTGATGCCACGACCATGACCTCTGCTGGCTGGTTGATGGCGGGGAAAAGAGTGTGGATCAGGGTGTGTCTGTCCGTATACAGAGCTGATCCGCAGCTGATCTCGTCTAGCGTAGGTGAAAAGATGCAAACGGCTGCTGCCCACGTGTCGGAGGGGGCGTGGGTTAGCTTCGTTCTCCTCAAATCAGATTAGTGGAGAGGAAGCATGATGCAATTGGGCAAAAGTCGGGAGAAAAAAGGGGAGAAAATGCATAAACAAAATGTTTAAAAAAATACAGAAATAGATTAGCTCAGTTTTTGTCTAAACTGTTAATGCTTAATTAAATACCCTCAAAATCTATCCAGATAATGACCCACTTCATTTACTGTATGCCGACTTAAAAGGGAACAGTCACTTTTGGCAATTACTGGGCCGGTGATGTAATTCTGTCTCTATGATAAATCATGCGCCTCATGTTTTTTGCTGTCACATTGATTAGCAGTAGTTTAGGCTCACCCGGCATGATGCAGAGACAATATTGCCATTGGTTCTTGTTTCTCTGCCCTTTCCGGTAAGTGGATTTGAGAAATATAAGGCAGATATTGAATCACCTTAATTATTATGAATAGCCAAACATAACTTTCTCTTTAAGAAACAATTAATGTGCTTCTTAATGGACACTTAAAAGTGATGCCTCCAACCATGTTCCAAAAATGTGATTAATGTGAATTAAAAATGTGAATGATTTAATACTAGGAATGATCTGAAATGTACAAAAAACATTTTAAAGGAGTAATGTTATCATGCTTGGACAAATATAGCATGCAGAAAGGCCCATTATTTAAAAGCAACATTCCTCAATGACCAGTTGCATTTCATCCACTACAGTGCATAATACACTGATCAGCTGTAACATTAAAACCACCTCCTTGTTTCTAAACTCACTGTCCATTTTATCAGCTCACTTTGTAGTTCTACAATTACTGCCTGTAGTCCATCTGTTTCTCTGCATGCTTTGTTAGCCCCCTTTCATGCTGTTCTTCAATGGTCAGGACTCTCCCAGGACCACGACAGAGCAGGTATTTTTTGGGTGGTGGATCATTCTTGGCACTGCCGTGACACTGACATGGTGGTGGTGTGTTAGTCTGTGTTGTGCTGGTATGATTGGATTTTTTAAACACCTCACTGTCACTGCTGGACTGAGAATAGTCCACCAACCAAAAATATCCAGCCAACAGCGGCCCATGGGCAGCGTCCTGTGACCACTGATGAAGGTCTAGAAGATGACCAACTCAAACAGCAGCAAGATATGTAGAGAAACAGATGGACTACAGTCAGTAATTGTAGAACTACAAAGTGCTTCTATATGGTAAGTGGAGCTGATAAAATGGACAGTGAGTGTAGAAACAAGGAGGTGGTTTTAATGTTATGGCTGATCAGTGTTTTGGCCTGTCCCACATTGAAAATAAGTATTCACATTACAAAAGCATTAAAAAACAACAAGAAGCCCTGAATGCTTGTGCAGCTACTGACTTAAATAGCTTAAATAACTGGAGTGTTAAAATCATTCATTTTAAAATTTGAACTAACCGTTTTAAGCACATACTTTTCTGAAAATGATGTGTGTACAAACACAGCTTAGATTTTGGTGGAATGTTTTTTATTTAGTTTATGTTTTTATGTATAATTTTGAACCCACAAAGTTGAATCAGTTCATCTGGACACAAGTTTGTTGTAGTTTGCATAACGACCGATCACCGCCCATTGCATAACAATGGAACCGGTGATCAGGTCCATAGGCAAATCACAATGACCATTAATTACAGTGGCCATGTGTGCCTTTCACACACGATTGGGGTATAGCTCCTATTACGGCGTTGTAAGATGGTGAGAGATGTACTCTCAGGCCCCCTCCCCGGTTCAGAGATGGTCATTCCCTCTTCACATAGATGGCCCCTTTGACTCCCCGTTCAAACCAGCGTTCCTCCTCGTCAAGGATCTGCACATCGTCATCATTAAATGAGTGGCCGCTGGCTTGCAGGTGAGTGTAAATCGCGGAGTCCTGACCAGAAGAGGTCGATCTTCTATGTTGGGCCATTCGTTTCGCCAGTGGCTGTTTAGTTTCCCCGATGTACAGTTCCCGACAATCCTCCCGGCACCTAACAGCTCTACACTAGGTGTTGTTATGCAATGGGCGGTGATCGGTCGTTATGCAAATCGGCTGCATATAAGGTTGAGGGTATCCACCACCAGCTCAGACTGAAGAAGTCATGCATTGAGTGGCGAAACGTATCTCTACAACAAACTTGTGTCCAAATGAACTGATTCAACTTTGTGGATTTGTGTACCTGGATTATTGAGCATGCATCAACAGATATAATTTTGAATGTTATTTGATGTAAATTGAATTAAACTCCATGCTGAATTGTACAATGTTTTATGCTATTGTTGCAGAAGGAATTTAATGCAACAAGTCCACATTTAGCAGGCCATGTGGACACTGTACAGTTCCATGGCCCTGAGAACCTGTGTTTGAAGCTAGCCTCTAGCCACTGGGTGTTTCCACTGGGTACTTATAACATATAATAATAGGTAGATTGACTGCTTTAAACTGCCCCTAGGTGTAAGTGACTATGTCATTGCAAAAAACAGATAATTGTTGTTGAATCTGGTCATAAATTTGACATTTCATTGTTTACAGTTGTCATGTATTTTTTTTTTTTTTTTTTTTTTTTTTTTAATTTTCTATTCCCCCCCCAATCCCCCCCCCCCCATCTAGTCGTGTCCAATTACCCTGATTGCGTCCTCTATACTGATTCGACCCTTCACCGCTGACTGAGGACGCCTCTCAACTGACATACGCCCCCTCCGGCACGTACAGTCAGTACAGACTGCATTTTTCACCTGCATGAGTCAAGTTCATACACTGTGTACGGAGGGCCACACCCCCATCAGCATTATTCCTCAGCCCTGTGCGGCGCCATCAGTCAGCCAGCAGGGGCCGCAGTCACACCAGTTATGAGGACCTATGATCCGACTTTTTACCCCTATGAACAACAGCCAATCGCTGTTCATGCCGCCCAGCCCAGTCGGAAGGCAGAGTGGGAGATTCGATACGATGTATTCGAAACCCCGACTCTGGTGTGCTACCGTACTTTACCGCTGCGCCACCTGAGCGGCAGTTGTCATGTATTGTTAATATGAAAACACTCTTTTTATACTTCATTTTAAGGTGTTTATGCTAATGGTGTGGTGAGCAAATTAAATTCTGAATGCAAGTGTAAGAATTTTGAAAACTGATCAACATTTGCCAAAGTTATTGTCAAAGGTACCTTTTTTGACTCACAGCTATCAAATTTGATCAAAGTACTGACTTAGGGCCGCTCAGGTGGCGCAGCGGTAAAATACGCTAGCACACCAGAGCTGGGATTTCTAATACATCGTATCGAATCTCAGCTCTGCCCTCCGACTGGGCTGAGCGGCTGCATGAACAACGATTGGCTGTTGTTCAGGGTTAGAGGGTAAAAAGTCGGATCATAGGTCCTCATAACTGGTGTGACTGCGGCCCCTGCTGGCTGGCTGATGCCGCCTGCACAGGGCTGAGGAATAATGCTGATGGGGGTGTGGCCCTCCGTACACAGTGCTCGTCTGTGTATGAACTCGACTCGTGCAGGTGAAAAATGCAGTCTGTACTGCCGGAGGGGGCGTATGTCAGTTGAGAGGCGTCCTCAGTCAGCGGTGAAGGGTCAAATCAGTATAGAGGACGCAATCAGGGTAATTGGACATGACTAGATAAGGGGAGAGAATTGGGGGAAAGTACTTAGGGCCACCAAGGTGGCGCAGCGGTAAAATATGCTAGCACACCAGAGCTGGGATTTCTAATACATCCGGCCATCCGGCTGGGCTGGGCGGCTGTTGTTCACAGGGTGGGAAGAGCCAGACCAGGTTCCTCATAACTGGTGCAATGACCTCTGCTGGCTGATTGATGGTGCCTGCACAGAGCTGAAGAATATTGCTGATTAGGGTGTGTTTTTCGTTGCACAAAGCTGATCTGCATATGAACCCACCTCGTGCAGGTGAAAAGATGCAGATGCAGAAGACTGCACACGTGTTGGAGGGGGTGTGTGTCAGTTGCGAAGCTCCTCAGTCAGCAGTGGAGGGTTGTATCGGTAGAGGTGAAGCGTAACGCAGTCAGGACAGTTGGTAAATAGTCAACAAAATCTGGGACACTTGTAAAAACATTTCAAGCTTAATTAACTAGCAATAATGCAGAACAGCTGTACGGTTTTAATTAAAGCCTTTTTGTAATACCACTGAAACTAGCATTATTTTCAGGCCTGATGTTTAATTACATTCTGAATTAATTTCTTTACCAATTCTGCAAATGTTACTTTGTGAGTCGTAGCTGGATATTAATGTACAAGGATTAGCTCTACTGTTAAATTATTAAGGGCTTTCTGTTTTCCAGACCATGTAAACTGTCAGTAAATGTCTTTTTGAACAGTTGTACAACCATGCATTTGACATAAGAACAGTTCAGTATATGTGCAACTGCTTTGTTCTAAGTAATACTTGACCATTTCATGCCCTAATGTTTAAACCTTAATGTAAATTCTGAAGAGGATGGATGAATGTTGCGAAACATAATAAATGAAGACTTGAGATGTTTGAGTGTATTTGCAAAATACAAATAAAAAGATTAATGGAAAAAACAATACAATCGTGTATTAAAGACATTGATTCACAAAAACAGATAATACAGATTTTAACAGCCTATGAAACTGGACCAAAAAGACAGAACATACACCGATCATAACCGCCATAACATTAAACCACCTCCTTGTTTCTACACTCACTGTCCATTTTATCAGCTCCACTTGCCATATAGAAGCACTTTGTAGTTCTACAATTAGTGACTGTAGTCCATCTGTTTCTCTACATACTGTTTTAGCCTGCTTTCACCCTGTTCTTCAATGGTCAGGACCCCCACAAGACCACCACAGAGCAGATATTATTTAGGTGGTGGATCATTCTCAGCACTGCAGTGACACTGACATGGTGGTGGTGTGTTAGTGTGTGTTGTGCTGGTATGAGTGGATCAGAAACAGCAATGCTGCTGGAGTTTTTAAATACCGTGTCCACTCACACATTCCTTCCTAGTCGGTCCACCTTGTAGATGTAAAGTCAGAGACGATTGCTCATCTATTGCTGCTGTTTGAGTTGGTCAACTTCTAGACCTTCATCAGTGGTCACAGGACGCTGCCCACAGGGCGCTGTTGGCTGGACATTTTTGGTTGGTGGACTATTCTCAGTCCAGCAGTGACAGTGAGGTGTTTAAAAACTCATACCATCACAACACACACTAACACACCACCACCATGTCACTGCAGAGCTGAGAATGATCCACCACCTTAATAATACCTGCTCTGTAGTGGTCCTGTGGGGGTCCTGACCATTAAAGAACAGCAAAAAAGGGGGCTAACAAAGCATACAGAGAAACAGATGGACTACAGTCAGTAATTGTAGAACTACAAAGTGCTTCTATATGGTAAGTGGAGCTGATAAAATGGACAGTGAGTGTAGAAACAAGGAGGTGGTTATATACAGTGTATCACAAAAGTGAGTACACCCCTCACATTTCTGCAAATATTTCATTATATCTTTTCATGGGACGACACTATAGACATGAAACTTGGATATAATTTAGAGTAGTCAGTGTACAGCTTGTATAGCAGTGTAGATTTACTGTCTTCTGAAAATAACTCAACACACAGCCATTAATGTCTAAATAGCTGGCAACATAAGTGAGTACACCCCACAGTGAACATGTCCAAATTGTGCCCAAATGTGTCGTTGTCCCTCCCTGGTGTCATGTGTCAAGGTCCCAGGTGTAAATGGGGAGCAGGGCTGTTAAATTTGGTGTTTTGGGTACAATTCTCTTATACTGGCCACTGGATATTCAACATGGCACCTCATGGCAAAGAACTCTCTGAGGATGTGAGAAATAGAATTGTTGCTCTCCACAAAGATGGCCTGGGCTATAAGAAGATTGCTAACACCCTGAAACTGAGCTACAGCATGGTGGCCAAGGTCATACAGCGGTTTTCCAGGACAGGTTCCACTCGGAACAGGCTTCGCCAGGGTCGACCAAAGAAGTTGAGTCCACGTGTTCGGCGTCATATCCAGAGGTTGGCTTTAAAAAAATAGACACATGAGTGCTGCCAGCATTGCTGCAGAGGTTGAAGACGTGGGAGGTCAGCCTGTCAGTGCTCAGACCATACGCCGCACACTGCATCAACTCGGTCTGCATGGTCGTCATCCCAGAAGGAAGCTGACGCACAAGAAAGCCCACAAACAGTTTGCTGAAGACAAGCAGTCCAAGAACATGGATTACTGGAATGCCCTGTGGTCTGACGAGACAGAGATAAACTTGTTTGGCTCAGATGGTGTCCAGCATGTTTGGCGGCGCCCTGGTGAGAAGTACCAAGACAACTGTATCTTGCCTACAGTCAAGCATGGTGGTGGTAGCATCATGGTCTTGGGCTGCATGAGTGTTGCTGGCACTGGGGAGCTGCAGTTCACTGAGGGAAACATGAATTCCAACATGTACTGTGACATTCTGAAACAGAGCATGATCCCCTCCCTTCGAAAACTGGGCCTCATGGCAGTTTTCCAACAGGATAACGACCCCAAACACAACCTCCAAGATGACAACTGCCTTGCTGAGGAAGCTGAAGGTAAAGGTGATGGACTAAACCCAATTGAGCACCTGTGGCGCATCCTCAAGTGGAAGGTGGAGGAGTTCAAGGTGTCTAACATCCACCAGCTCCGTGATGTCATCATGGAGGAGTGGAAGAGGATTCCAGTAGCAACCTGTGCAGCTCTGGTGAATTCCATGCCCAGGAGGGTTAAGGCAGTGCTGGATAATAATGGTGGTCACACAAAATATTGACACTTTGGGCACAATTTGGACATGTTCACTGTGGGGTGTACTCACTTATGTTGCCAGCTATTTAGACATTAATGGCTGTGTGTTGAGTTATTTTCAGAAGACAGTAAATCTACACTGCTATACAAGTTGTACACTGACTACTCTAAGTTATATCCAAGTTTTATTTCTATAGTGTTGTCCCATGAAAAGATATAATAAAATATTTGCAGAAATGTGAGGGGTGTACTCACTTTTGTGATACACTGTATATATATACAGTGGGGGAAATAAGTATTTGATCCCCTGCTGATTTTGTAAGTTTACCCCCTTACAAAGACTTGAACAGTCTATAATTTTTATGGAAGGTTTATTTTAATAGAGAGAGACAGAATATCAAAAAATCCAGAAAAAAAACATTAAATAAAAGTTATATATTAATTTGTATTTAATTAAGGGAAATAAGTATTTGACCCCCTACCAACCAGCAAGAATTCTGACCCCAACAGACCGGTTATGTCAAGTCAAGTCAAGTCAACTTTATTTATATAGCGCTTTTTACAATAGACATTGTCTCAAAGCAACTTTACAAAATCCAGGACCAACAGATACAAAAAACCCCTGTTGAGTAAGCCGAGGGCGACTGTGGCAAGGAAAAACTACCTGAAAATTACAGGAAGAAACCTTGAGAGGAACCAGACTCAGCAGGGCCCATCCTTCTTGGGTGGCCTGGAGGCACACAAATTAGTCCTGTCCCTGTATAAAAGACTCCTGTCACAGAATCAGTTTCTTTCGTTCAAGTCTCTCGACCACCATGGGCAAGACCAAAGAGCTATCAAAGGACGTCAGGGACAAGATTGTAGACCTGCACAAGGCTGGAATGGGCTACAAGACCATCAGCAAGAAGCTTGGTGAGAAAGAGACCACTGTTGGTGTGATAATTCGAAAATGGAAGAAATACAAGATCACAGTCAATCACCCTCACTCTGGAGCTCCATGCAAGATCTCACCTGGTGGGGTAAGAATGATTCTGAGAAAGGTGAGGTCAGTCCAGAATTACACGGGAGGAGCTTGTCAATGATCTCAAGTGAGCTGGGAGCACAGTCACCAAGAAAACCATTAGTAACACACTTCGCCGTAATGGATTGAGATCCTGCAGTGCCCGCAAAGTCCCTTTGCTCAAGAAGGCTCATGTACAGGCCCGTCTGAAGTTTGCCAATGAACACCTGAATGATTCAGAGAAAGCTTGGGAGAATGTGATATGGTTAGATGAGACCAAAATTGAGCTCTTTGGCATCAACTCCACTCGCCGTGTTTGGAGGCAAAGAAATGCCCGGTGGGGATGGTGTTCTTGGGGTCATATCCAGCATTTCTCTGCTCCCAGCTCCCTTGAGATAATTGACAAGCTCCTCCCGTGTAATTCTGGACTGACCTCACCTTTCTCAGAATCATTCTTACCCCACCAGGTGAGATCTTGCATGGAGCTCCAGAGCGAGGGCGATTGACTGTGATCTTGTATTTCTTCCATTTTCGAATTATCGCACCAACAGTGGTCTCTTTCTCACCAAGCTTCTTGCTGATGGTCTTGTAGCCCATTCCAGCCTTGTGCGGGTCTACAATCTTGTCCCTGACGTCCTTTGATAGCTCTTTGGTCTTGCCCATGGTGGTCGAGAGATTTGAACGGAAGAAACTGATTCTGTGACAGGAGTCTTTTATACAGGGACAGGACTAATTTGTGTGCCTCATGGGCACATAATCGGTCTGTGGGGGTCAGAATTATTGCTGGTTGGTAGGGGATCAAATACTTATTTCCCTTAATTAAATACAAATGAATTTATAACTTTTATTTAATGTTTTTTGTTTTTTTTTTGTTTTTTGATATTCTGTCTCTCTCTGTTAAAATAAACCTTCCATAAAAATTATAGACTGTTCAAGTCTTTGTAAGGGGGTAAACTTACAAAATCAGCAGGGGATCAAATACTTATTTCCCCCACTGTATATACAGTATATATACAGTCATTTAGTGGCCCTTTGTCTTCTCAGAGGCATTGTCATTCCAAAATATACAACAACCATGCAAGCAATATGCCCCCTCATAGCATAATCAAGGTTATGACACTCTAGTGGTGAAGTATTCAGACTAGTAGACACTGATGGCTAAGTCTTCTGACTAGTAGACTTAAACTAGTAAACTAATAATAACAATAGAAACACAACCTTTTCTATTGCACTACATAAAACACAGATGCTTTTTGGTACAGAAGGTGTTCAAATGTCTGTTGGTATTCACACACGTGATATAGATGTTGTAGACACATATAAAGGTTAAATTTATTATTAAGTATTTCTTATAAACAGTGTTGTAAAAATAATTCCCTATTATGGCATATCACAACCCATATGATCTCAGATTATTAAACAAAACATATGACACAAAAGGGACTTGAGTAAAACACATTTTGTACAACCCCAAATCAGAAAAAGTTGGGACAGTATGGAAAATGCAGATAAAATAAAAATGCAGTGTCCCTTACATTTACTTTGACTTTTATTTGATTGCAGACAGTTTGAACCTGAGATATTTCATGTTTTATTAATAAACATCCATTCCTGCATTTCAGGCCTGCAACACATTCCAAAAAAAGTTGGGACAGGGGCAAATAATGATGTGATTTTAAACAGGTGATGTCAACAGGTGATTGTAATCATGGTTTGGTACAAAAGCAGCATCCAGGTAAGGCTGAGTCTTTGATGAGCAAAGATAATCAGAGGATCTCCAGTTTATCAACAAATGTGAGAGATAATGATTGAAATGTTAAAAACAATGTACAGTACATCAAAGAAAGATTGGAAGGGATTTGCATTTTTCTCCCTCTACAGTGCATAATATCATTAAACAATTCAAGGAATCAGGAGGAATTTCAATGCGTAAAGGCCAAGGGCGCAAGCTGAAGCTGAAGCTTTGTCAAGCACAACAATACAGAGTTACATGCACAAATACCACTTAAAACTTTACTGTGCAAAAAATAAACCTTATGTTAACCATGTCCAGAAGCAGCTGCGACTTCTTGGGGCTTAGAGGCATCTAGGATGGACCATCACACAGTGGAAATGCATATTGTGGTCAGATGAATCAGCATTCCAGGTCTTTTTTTTGGAAAAAATAGACGCAGTGTGCTCCGGACCAAAGACGAAAAGGACCAGCCAGACTGTTATCAGGAACAAGTCCAAAAGCCAGGGTGTGTCATGGTATGGGGCTGTGTCAGTGCCCTTGGAAAAGGTCATTTACACTTCTGTGATGGCAGCATTAATGCAGAAAAGCACATCGAGATCTTAGAGCAACATGTGCTGCCTTTAAGACGTCATCCTTTTCAGGGACACCATGCATTTCTCAACAAGACAATGCAAAACCACATGCTGCACACATTACAAAGGCATGGCTGCGGAAGAAGAGGGTACGGGTACTGCACTGGCCTGCCTGCAGTCCTGACCTGTCCCCAATAGAGAATTTTTGAAGGAAAAATGTGACAACAACGACCCCATACTGTTGCACATCTTAAGACGTGTTTGCAGGAAGAATGAGACAAAATAAAAGCTGAAACACTAAATCACTTGGTCTCCTCTGTGCCAAAATGTCTTTTAAGTGTGGTGAAAAGTAATGACATCATTACAAAGTTGTAAATGCTTTACTGTCCTAACTTTTTTTGGAATGTGTTGCAGACCTGAAATGCAGGGAGGTTCATTAATAAATTAAATGAAGTTGAGCAGATAAAACATGAAATATCTCAGGTTCATCCTGTCAGCAATCAAATAAAAGTCAAAGTAAATGTAAGAAACTTCATGCCATCCCAACTTTTTCTGATTTGAGGTTGTACAAAGAGAGAAAGTAGCTATTCCTGTGGTTTGTTGGAGTCCTAAATATTTAGACATGGTTTTATAATCCTTACAAGACAAATATTTCAAAAATGCTTCATTTAGCTAAACTGGAGTATCAATTACATTTGGTTTTTGTTTTGTTTTATTAGGAGTTTAACGTCATGTTTTACACTTTTGGTTACATTCATGACAGGAAACGGTAGTTTATCTTCACACAAGGTTATATCGAACACAGTCATGGACAATCTCAGTATCTCCAATTCACCTCACCTGCATGTTTTTGGACTGTGGGAGGAAACCGGAGCACCCGGAGTAAACCCACGCAGGCACGGGGAGAACATGCAAACTCCACACAGAAAGGACCCAGACCGCCCCACCTGGGGATCGAACCCAGGACCTTCTTGCTGTGAGGCGACAGTGCTACCCACTTAGCCACCGTGCCGCCAATTACATTTGGTGAACCAGTTGATTTGCAATATGCACAGACAACTCTGCCTCTTAAAACAACATTCAATGAGTGGCGCTGACTTCCCAAAACTGCATCACTTCAAAAATAATACATTCTGCCATCAGATACAAGGAGAAATTATTATGCATGGCATTGTATGACATTGAGATAACAGTATGCAATGAAATTAATTTTATTTAAAGAAGAAATTATTTAATTAAAGTGCTGTATTGGCTCTTGCAGCTAAAGTGAATTTGGAGAGCTTTTCCTTGGCATACAATAGCTGCTATTCCTGGTCCAGGCTTGTGATGAACAGACAGACATCTAGTTGATTGGAAAACTTTAGTTTTCTGCAAGCAGAATTTTTTAGAGTTTAAAACATTGGTGTATAGCTCATTGCCTAAAGTGGTTGTCACTGGTGGGCAGCAGCTAAACTGACCGCAGTGAGTCTTACTCAGTGGCATAACTAGGAGCTCATGGGCTCCCTCAACAAATTTCATATATATACAGTATATATGAAATAGGGAGGGCAGTGCGATGGGGGGTTGAGTTCTCATCCATCATGAATGTGATCAGGCACAAATCCCCAACGCCACACTCCAGACTTTGGCGTAAACCACACTGTGCCACTGGCCTGGCGGGGCGCTCAGCAGACACAACTCGCGAGTCTGAGAGAGGGGAGGGCATGTGATGACTTCTCCTGGCTGCTGTAACAGCAACTCATACTGTCTGATCAAGATGCCAGGAGGAACGATGAAAGAAAGTATGTAGACATGCCTCCTAAATATTAAGTTCAATGATCAGTTTGGGGAAGGCCCTTTGTTTGTTCCAGCTTGACTGTGCTATTGTGAACAAAGCAAGGCCCGAGACCTGGTCGAAATGAGTTGGACCATCATCAGCGTCTATTGCTGCCCATGCCTTCTTATCCAGAAACATATCCAGTGCCTGACCTCATGAATACTCTCGACTGGACACGTGCACACGTTCCCACCACCAGACTCCAAACTTTGCTTAAGCCTACCCATCAGAGTGGAGGTGGGTATAGCTGCAAGGGCGGTGCCACTTTCATATTAATGACTACCGACTAAATATTAATGACTATTTTCACTTGAAACATAACAGGATGGCGCTGGTGTGGCACAGAAGTGCACTACATTATACACAACGCGCGAGAGGGGAGGGCAGATGATGATGACTTCTGGCTGCTGTAACAGCAACTCGTACTGTCTGATCAAGACGCCAGGAGGAACGGTAAAAGAAATGTATGTGGACATGCCTCCTAAAATTAAATTCAGTGGGCAGTTTGGGGAAGGCCCAGTATCCAGTACCCGACCTCATGAATAGTCTCGACTGGACACATACACACTCAATCTGTAACAGCAACTTAAACTGTCTGATCAAGATGCCAGGAGGAACGATGAAAGAAAGTATGTAGACATGCCTCCTAAATATTAAGTTCAATGATCAGTTTGGGGAAGGCCCTTTGTTTGTTCCAGCTTGACTGTGCTATTGTGAACAAAGCAAGGCCCGAGACCTGGTCGAAATGAATCGGACCATCAACGCCTAACATATCCAGTGCCCGACCTCATGAATACTCTCGACTGGACATGTGCACACGTTCCCACAGAGACAGTGCAAAATCCTGTTGGAGTGGAGGCAAGGACGGATTAAGGATAGTCTGGGCCCCTGGGCAAGTGACAGTGAGTTCAGGCAGTTCTCGTGATCAAGGGCCCTCTAATGGTATGCCCTGCTCTTCTCTAGGGCCCCCTGGTAGGGGCTTTCATAACCAGGGCCCTCTAAAAATATGCCCCCCTCTTTCCTAGGACCCCTAATAGCCAGAAGTCGAAGTCAGAGCAGTGCCACAACGCCTCATCCATTTTCATAAGGGGCCCAAAAGCATGGCTAGGGCCCAAAAGCATGGCTAGGGCCCCCAAAAGCATTGCTAGGGGCCCCAAAAGCATGGCTAGGGCCCCCAAGAGGCCCTGGGGTCAAAGTCCCTAATAGTCAGAGGATCCTTAAAATGGAGGGCCCTCGGAAATAAAAATATATTGTATCATAAATGTTGATAGGCATCGCAAAATGTTTTGGGCCAGGGCCCCCCCGGGGCCCCCTGACCTCAAGGGCCCCTGGGCGCTGGCCCCACTGGCCCGGTCAGTAATCCAGCCATGAGTGGAGGTCGTTATAGCTATAGGGGTCACGACTCAGGTTTTTGGATTAGGAAGGTAGTGAGAATCGTTTAATATTTAGGTGAAAACGGCTGGGGGTTAAACGCCGCACCGCTGGCGTGTCCGTTCCGCTCGTGCACTGTGATACAGGCTGCGTGGAGGAGTTTTTGCGCAGTGCTGTAGTGCTGTCCCGTGAATCAGCCACTTACTGAGAGAGAGAGAGAGAGAGAGAGAGAGACGCCTTCGCGTTGATATTTTGGTCAGTCCCATGTCGGATTAAAACAGTGTTTACGCTTTCACTCGAACACCATTTATATTTTATTCAAAAAGCTGCTTTTATTACAGTACCTGAAAACACGAAGACCAGCTGAGGTAAAATTGTCAACGAAGCTAAAAGGCTAAAGCAGCACCGCAGGACAGAAGCTCTTTCTGCGGTACAATTCTTCCGTAATGACGCATTTATATTTAATACATTTACACATTACACGACATATTTCATTTTCAACCAGAGTATTGAATTGTTTTTTAGCTGTTTTGAGCGAATTTGTTGGGTTTAAACTGTTTTTCTTCGCGTTTTAATTCATTGAGATGCTAATACTGTTGTGACAGGACGATAATCTGCCTCTCTGCTTCTTTCTCCCTCACGCGCACACACGAACACACGAACAGCAGTCTCTCACGACTTCGGCTTTTCTCGTCGCTCCAACCGTCGAAATGTAAGTATGCGCAATATTCTACCGTTCACACCTAACATAGTTCGCTTTTTTAATATACACGACGTGGTTTATTTCTTTTCGACTTAATTTGTGGAGAAAATGTGTTTTTTTCCTCTTATTTTCGAATTCCTTTCACGAGTTAGCCGCAGCGTTAGACGCCTGTGAGTTCCGCAGTTGACAGCATATTCAACCGCTAGCTGCTATGATAATACAAGGTGCAAATTATAAATTATGAAGTCTTTCATATTGTAAAATAATGTTATTTTGTAGCTTGTGGTTTTATTTTGTATCTGTCAGCATAATGTGAACATTGGTAAAACGAATGCGCACGTTAATCATGACAGAAACCGTGTTTACTGTCAGTTTCACATATTGACTGAAGCGCGTTTATTATAAGGTAGAGGAGAACGGCGTTGGTTGTGACTGATGTGGTCAAAAGTATGTGGACACTTCTCTTAACTGAGTTCAGGTGTTTCATCCACACCCATAGCTAACCTATATGTAATCAATTCTATGTGCCAAGCATCTTGAAAAGGTGATTCCCTGTTCTGGCATGTGCACAAAGTGAAATGCTTCATCAAGTTTGGTTTGAATCGGCCTGCCCTGAGCTCTGAGATCCATCTTTGGGATGAATTGGAACATCGACGTGGATCCACAGAAACATTGTAAAATCGTGTGTACACCCTGTGTACATTAGAGACAGTTTTAGCTGCAAACAGGGAGGGGGAAGCTCCATATTAATGTGCATGCTCAGGTGTCCACATTCTTTTGGTCATATATTCACATTGTGAAATTATCAGCAAATTTATCACATGGTTTGTTAGATACGACAGCAATGTTGTGCCATAACCTTCATACTGTATATGCTCAAAAGTATGTGGACACCTCTCCTAATTGAGTTCAGGTGTTTCAGCCACACCCATAGCTAACCTATATAAAATCAGTTCTATGTGCCAAGCGTTTTAAAAAGGCGATTCCTGTTCTGGCATGTGTACAAAGTGAGGCCCATGAAATGCTTCATCAAGTCTGGGTGCTAAGATCCATCTTTGAGATGAATTGGAACATCAGCGTGGATTGTTGCTTTGGGCTGAATAGGCACCCACAGAAACATTTCAAAATTTTGAATACAGCCCTGCCATGAGAAGGAGGTCATTTTATCTGCAAACAGGAGGAAAGCTCCATATTAATGTGCATGCTCAGGTGTCCACATTCTTTTGGATATATATTTACATTGTGAAATTAGCAGCAAAGCCATCTCATGGTTTGCTAAATACTACATTAATCCCATACCCGCACCCATGACTAACCTATATGTAATCAATTCTATGTGCCAAGCATTTAAAAAAAGGCACTTTTTTTTGTTCTGGCATGTGCACAAAGTGAGGCCCATGAAATGGCTCATCAAGTTTGGTTTGAATCGGCCTGCCCTGAGCTCTGAGATCCATCTTTGGGATGAATTGGAACATCGACGTGGATCCACAGAAACAGAGAAAAGAGACAGTTTTAGCTGAAAACAGGGAGGGGGAAGCTCCATATTAATGTGCATGCTCAGGTGTCCACATTCTTTTGGTCATACATTGTGAAATTTGCAGCAAATTTATCACATGGTTTGTTAGATACGACAGCAATGTTGTGCCATAACCTTCATACTGTATATGCTCAAAAGTATGTGGACACCTCTCCTAATTGAGTTCAGGTGTTTCAGCCACACCCATAGCTAACCTATATAAAATCAGTTCTATGTGCCAAGCGTTTTAAAAAGGCGATTCCTGTTCTGGCATGTGCACAAAGTGAGGCCCATGAAATGGCTCATCAAGTTTGGTTTGAATCGGCCTGCCCTGAGCTCCGAGATCCATCTTTGGGATGAATTGGAACATCGGCGTGGATTGTCGCGTTGGTCTGAATACGCACCCACAGAAACATTTCAAATTTGGAATACAG
The DNA here is from genome assembly GCF_030014385.1 of Trichomycterus rosablanca. Taxonomy (NCBI): domain Eukaryota; kingdom Metazoa; phylum Chordata; class Actinopteri; order Siluriformes; family Trichomycteridae; genus Trichomycterus; species Trichomycterus rosablanca. The sequence goes on from NC_085989.1 coordinate 9,203,162, forward strand.
CCCTGCCATGAGAAGGAGGCTGTTTTATCTGCAAACAGTGCATGCTCAGGTGTCCACATTCTTTTGGTCATATATTCACATTGTGAAATTAGCAGCAAATTTATCACATGGTTTGTTAGATATACTCTATACTGTATATGCTCAAAAGTATGTGGACACCTCTCCTAATTGAGTTCAGGTGTTTCAGCCACACCCATAGCTAACGTATATAAAATCAATTCTATGTGCCAAGCGTTTTTAAACCATGATTTAAGCGATTCCTGTTCTGGCATGTGCACAAAGTAAATCCAGTTGCAATACAATCGTCCCTTTAAAATAAGTTATCATGTTTGTCTATTCATTAATTGTCACAAACTGTTTATCCTGTTTACAGCCACAGTGAATCAGACACTACCCGGAAACACTGGGCACCAGGCCATCAAAGGGCACCACTAAATTATCCGTTCACTTACTTACTCACTCAGTCACTCACTTCTAGGGGCACTTGACAGTGGCCAGTCCATGTTGCATGTTTTTGAAAGGTGAAAAGAAACTAGAGTACCCAGAAGAAACCTCAATGGACACAAAAACTTGGAGACAGTGATCGAAAGGCGAGAATTGGACCTAGGTTTCCACAACTGATGTTGCTACGCACTTTGTATCAAGCACCATTTAAATTTGTTACATTAATATTTGGCCTAATAATTCCAATTACTATGGAATTTGGTATGTTCTCCTAGTGTTCATAATGATACTTCCCAACTCTAGAAACATGACAGTGAGGTGTGAATGTGTAAGCATGTGACACCCTGGTGGAATAAACCAAATCCCGTTTTGATCGACAGCTATTTTGAGATCTACACGTCACTTAATCACTGGGAGCTTCAGTCCCATCACGGATTTTGCGAGTGAAGTCGAAAGACAAACTGCAACCCATTTCTTGGTATTTGCTTGGTGAAATTACTTGACCATTTCCACTGTTCATTGTGTAAATAAAACACACTCATAGTATTTGTTTCAGTTTAACATAATTTCAACATTTCCTTGTTCGAGTTTAATATCGTTTCGTTAGTTCGACAATGAGCTTCCCCTCTTTGAAAGACCAGCAGCCGCCACTGCTTAAGTAATACATTAAATTAACGTAACCCCATCTTATCTATTCTTGTCATTCCAACCAACTAGTATGACAAGCTGATTACCCATTTACAGACATCCCAAGTTGCAAAAACTCATTTCAGGGAGGTACCCCCGGACCCGGACCTCGACCCCCCAAGCCCAAAAAAAACAAACCCAAAAGCTAAAAAACCTCTCGCACACACCAAAGGATATGGGTGATAACAGAACTTTTAGGAGCTGCTAACTGAGCTACTAAGCTAACTGTTCACGTCACAAACACATTAATGTGTACTACATAGTGCACTAGATAGTGTTTTAGATATGAATTTATGTTCCCTACGTAGTGCACTAGATAGTGAATTAGATAACGCGTTCATGTTCACTACATAGTGCACTAGAAAGTATAACTAGATGATGATTTGTGTTCCTTACTCAGTGCACTAGATAGTGTACTACATAATTAATTATGTTCCCTACATAGTGCGCTAGATTGTATATCAGATAATGGATTTATGTTCCCTACATAGTGCACTAGACAGTATATTAGACAATTGATTTATGTTCCCTACACAGTGCGCTAGATTGTATATCAGATAACGGCTTTATGTTCCCTACATAGTGCAGTAGACAGTATATTAGACAATTGATTTATGTTCCCTACACAGTGCGCTAGATTGTATATCAGATAACGGCTTTATGTTCCCTACATAGTGCAGTAGACAGTATATTAGACAATTGATTTATGTTCCCTACACAGTGCGCTAGATTGTATATCAGATAACGGCTTTATGTTCCCTACATAGTGCAGTAGACAGTATATTAGACAATTGATTTATGTTCCCTACACAGTGCGCTAGATTGTATATCAGATAACGGATTTAATATGCGTGCGCGTTTGTGTCGCTCTTGGCCGCTCATTCTACGTAGATTCCGGGAGATTTTATCTGACTTGTGGGCATCAGGGAGCCGCTATGTATATGCGGGAGACTCCCGGAACTTCCGAGAGACTTGGGATGTCTGCATTTAAAACTTGTATTTTTTAATGAAGTATTTTTTTTTTTTAATCATTATTTTCATTTTGTAATCTTTAGTTGTCTTGATCAAATCTGTTGTGGTCATTAGACAGCAAACATTCTAAATAATTCATTAAAACATGACGACCAATCCAGAGAGTCAGCTGTGCACTTAGGAACGTAATCAATCATTTGTATTTAGTTCACATCACCTGACCTCTTTACAGGTCTGCCCCAGATGCTGCTGCCGGAGCCCCAGAGGGGGAGGGAGGACCAGGAGGACCACCCCCAAACACCTCCAGCAACCGCCGCCTCCAACAAACACAGGCCCAAGTGGATGAGGTTGGTGAAGTAAAAATGTTTGGTAGCTGCACCTTTGTAGTAGTAGTTATGATGACAAAGCATTTTGACAGATATGTGATCCCATACATAAACCGACTGTTTAAGATAATCTGTGTACAAGGATTAAACAGGGACTTACTATAATTCATAACAGAAATAAGTCAGCAGATTGTAGCCACAGCATCTGCTATTATCTGTACCCCAGTGCAATTATTGATCTATTTATATCAGACCTGCATCAAACAGCCAAATAGCACAATATTAACCATCTGGCCTTGTTTTTGTGGCTATGCCACAACACAGTCAAATGAAATGCACTTTACTTGTAAACAAAGGCAGATTGATTTTTATTTACTGTTAATTTTGTCACCACTCCAATCAGTCTGTTGGATAAACAATGCAGAAGTCGTTTCTATAATTGTAACAAGCACAGCAAAACAGCAAGAAGCTGAAGCATTAAAGATGCCACTAACACCACCCCATCCCCCATCTACTCAGGAATTGTCCTTGACTCTAGATCAGTGGTATTCATACTGTGGTGCTGGTTTCCCTAAGGTGTAAGGGAACTAATAGGCATGACATTAGTTTTACTTTTACAATACTTCATAGTACTTGACTGCACTTAATAATATTAATAATAAATATGCTCAAGATTGATTCATGGGAGTCGAGTCAATGACTGTTCTCTCTCTGCATAGTACTGATACATAAAGGGAACCCACCCAGACACAGCCAATCACGTCTATGTACATGCCCGACCGGCCGATAGCTCCACTATTTGTGATTCAAACCTTGGATCCCAGCATTAGTGTGCTAGCGTGACTTACCACTGTTATTATATTAAAAATAGTCGAACATTTGCAGATAGTAAAATATAGACCTGATTGTCTTTTTGCCGATTTGTATGGTTTGATTAATTTCTATAAAGAGGTATTATCATTCGATCACGTTTTACACTCACTCACTGTGTGGGGTGTGTGTGTGTGTGGGGGGGGGGGCTATTCCAGCTTTTCAATGGGCGCAAGGCACACAGTAACACCCTGGACGGGGTGCCAGTCCATCACAGGGCAGACACACATACACACACACACACACACATACACACACCCATTCACCTATAGGGCAATTCAGTGTCTCCAATTAACCTGACTGCATGTTTTTGGACTGTGGGAGGAAACCGGAGCTCCCGGAGGAAACTCACGCAGACATGGGGAGAACATGCAAACTCAGCACAGAAAGGACCCGGGCCGCCCCGCCTGGGATCGAACCCAGGGCCTTCTTGCTGTGTGGCGACAGTGCTACCCACCGAGCCACCGTGCCATCCTTCACGTTTTACATAAAAAATGAAAATTTTAACCTAATGCTGTCTTTATACAATCTTTACCATGCTTCTACTTAAAATGCAGCTTATTTATGTCACACGTAATCTGAAGTTTGGATAAGTATGTCATTAATGAGCCTGCCTTTAATAACCCCTCCAGGTGGTGGATATCATGCGAGTGAATGTTGACAAAGTCCTGGAGAGGGATCAGAAGCTGTCAGAGCTCGACGACCGTGCTGACGCGCTGCAAGCTGGAGCTTCACAGTTCGAGAGCAGTGCAGCTAAGCTAAAGAACAAGTACTGGTGGAAGAATGCAAAGGTGTGTAAAGTGTATCACTGTACTCATGTATGGTATTTTTAGGCTTAGCAAGTGCTTAAGATTTCTGTAGAACAGGTACTTTTGTGACTGGGTGACTTTTTGACTGTGCTAGTTAAAATTTGTCAAGTAAAGTCTGATTATCTTTGTATAGCACTTTTTACAAATGGACATAGTCACACAGTAATACCCTTTATGAGTAAGCCTATGGCAAGGTCAATGTCCCTCAATTTTATATTGAAGAAAGCTTTAAATAAACCAGACTCATAGGAAAGCCATCCTGCTTGGGTGGCCTAAAGGACTGTTGGATTAATTTAATTAGGACGACACAAAGAGGGCAGCACAGCAGTAAAACAAGCTAGCCCGCCACTGCTGAGATCTCAAACTGCGACCAGCCGTCCTGCACCTACACGACGAACTGAAGGGATTCCCGATTCCTGATGCGATTGAGGCCTTTGCTAGCTAGTCAGTGGTGCCTGCACAGAGATGCAATACTGTGCCCTGTGTTAACCTGCCCCGAACTGCTACAAAGACATGTGTCTGAGGGCGTGTGTTAGGTACAGCCCTTCTCGGCAGGGTGGGGGTCAGCAGCAGTGGAGGAGATACACCTTGGTCATTTAATTTGACTAGACTGGGAGAAAATGCATGTCGTCCTATATAATTTAAGATATCATATAGATAAATATTAGGTGTTCCAAAAGAACTGTCCAATTAATCGGCTAATGCACAATAGAGACATTAAACTAGAAATACGAGTGCATATCTAGTTTAATAAGATCTCAAATAAGATCTTCAAATGTCTCCCTTCGGAAAAGACCGGTATCCATCATTCAGGGACTTTTTTGTGCACACAAGCAATCTCTTCTTTTTCTGCCTGCGTCATCAAGTCGTTTCATTAATAGAACTGAGGGTTTTTGCCGTTGGCGCCGCTCTACAAGACATCGCTGACTCTCTGTACATTTCAAAATAACCCTATAAATCACCGGGCTGGTGGAAGAGTGACAAATATAAATGAATATATCTACTTTAAATATATAAATAAGTCGTAAGTTCTCATGAAAATTCGCTAAGACTGAGCAGTCTCTGACATTGCAGCCATCATGAGTCACTGTGCACACAGGCAGTGATGGTCTATCTGGCTGAGCTCCATTCAGCCAGTTCACTCTGGATATTACAATTTTATTCCTTTGTCCAGCTCAGTCAATACAACACTTAGCATAAATTTAAAACCTACCTCTCTCCGTCTCTCTCTCTCTCTTTCTCTACTGCTCGTGTCTTTCCATCCCCCACTGCAGCTTTGCCCAGATGGCTGACCAACCTCACATTCAGTCATAACCCAGGATAAAGGCAGGATGATTGTGGGTCTAACCTCAATCTGGATTACAGCAAAACAGGATGAAAATCCAGCTGTAGCTTGTGATGTAACAGACCACTTCTGCGAAAACAAAGAAATAAGTGATATAAGACCAGATGAGCTAACACAGAGACAGGATTTTAGTATTAATTAATAAATTAATCAATGTTTTATATAATTTAAGTAATGTAAAATTGTATTCAATTAAAAAACTATAGAAAATACACAAACTGTGTTTGATCTTCAGAAATCAGGCAACAGTTATTACAATAGCTACACAAATAAATGCCCATATCCACCAGAGCCACAATTAATCTGCCCTAAAAGACGATACAGGTTTATTTCGCCTCTACACACAGTGAGGACGCTTGTAAAAGAGGCAAAATTATCTCTAAGGAATACGACTGGAGAAATCCTAAGTGATTTACAATTACAATTTCCAAAAACTGTTTGAAAGACATAAATGCCCAGAATTTGCTGGACGCTACTGGAGCTTCATTGGAACTGTGTATTATGATCAGATGAGATTAAAAGGAGTAAATCTGCCACTCAGGTGGCACACTGGTATAATACGCTAGCACACCAGAGCTGAGATTTCGAATACATTGTATCGAATCTCAGCACTGCCATCCGGCTGGGCTGGGCGGCTATATGAACAACATTTGGCTGCTGTTCATCCAGGAGGGAGCCGGATAGGGAACCCATAACTGGTGCAATTACGACCTCTGCTGGCTAACTGATGGCGTCTGCACAGAGTAGAGGAATAATGCTGATCAGGGTGTGGCTCCCCGTGCACAAGGCTGATTGGCAAATGAAAAGATGCATTCGGCTACTGCTCACGTGTCGGAGGGGGGCGTGTGTCAGTTTGCTCTCCTCAATCAGGGGCGGGGGTGAGCACCAGTAGAAAGGAAGCCAAAAAAATTGGGAGAAAAATGCATTAAAAAAAAAACAGTTAATCTTAGTGTTCCAGGGTTTGAATCCCCGGCTGGGCTCACAAATGTGGTGGGCACACATGGTTTCATTATCCACTTTGGTGACCCCTAACAGGAGCAGCCTGGCATCGTTAGAAAAAAATGTAATTCTCACTGGCTCTCGAGTAGTGCAGCAGTCTATTACACTAGCCTATCAACGCTACAATCCGGCCAGCTGAGCATCTACACAGACATGATCCAGCTGTGTCTAAGGGAAAGGGGATGGTTGAAGCCCTGCATTGGATTGGCACCCTGTCCCTCTCAATGGAACCGGATACGCTGCGTCGATGACCAGGATATAGCAGTTAATGAAACTGAAAATGAAAAACAATCCTGCTAAATATAGTGGAGGATTTGCAGTGGCGTAACTAGGCGCTCATGGGCCCCAGTACAAAAAGATTGCCCCCCCCCAACAAATTTCATATATATTTTACTTAACAAAAATATTGTAATATATTAATAACGACCTGGCGAGTGCAGACATGGGGGGGGGGGTTAGTTCATGTCGTGGAGGGCCCCCATTTGCCATGGTAGTTACGCCCCTGAGGATATGTGATGCTTTAACTCCAAACGCCATAGCAACTTTCTTTTAGAATACATGGCATCATGATGACACAAAGTGCTATATGACTTTAAACGAAACCGGTTTCAGCAAGACAGTGATCCAAAACAGGTTGTTGAATGCAGACCCGTCAATAATTGGGACACACTGTAAATAATTATATAGCACTAATGATTTGTTTTTCAATGTATGATTTATTTACGTCATTAAATCAGCCATTCATTAACGCTGTAAACCACCTGTGTATTGGCAGTCCAACTGTAAACTGAAGGTAAATTATGTAAATATTTTTATTCTCTTTTCCTCAGATGATGATCATTATGGGAATTATGGGGGTCCTTCTGGTCGGCGCTGCATTCAGTGAGTAAACACCCATATCTATGCACTGCTCCAGAATGATCATTTCACCACAACAATCTGCAGCAGTGGCGAACAGCCAGTCTAAAAGGCCACACGCATGCAATAATGTATTAATGTAAGGAACAGTAAGACTACAGTATAGCAGTGTGAGCCGCACCTCTATGTTCTGTCTGCCGAAAATGGCCCACTGGCTACAGGTTAAGAACCCCTGCTTTAAAGGTTGCATATCTCTTCAAATGCTGCTTGTGACAAATTTGCTAGTAAAAGTAAAGAACATGTTTTTGAATGATATTTGTTATTTTTGTGTGTGCCATTGACTTCACTGGAAAATCCAGTGAATTATCAAACCAGGTGCATAGCCTTCTGCAGTGCCTGGTCCTTGTTAATGTAAATTTGATGCACCAGATCCATATGGCCATGTTACTTTGATGTAGCACCAGACTAACTCAATTTAAGTTTTAAGGCAAACGTAATACGAATAAGTAGAATTTATCTTAAATCTAAACTAAAACTAAGGATCTTCAAAAAGTTTCTGCACTTTTATATTTTCATTGGAAACAGTGAGGACGGGAGGAGTAGTAATCGATCGTGTCTGAAAGACTAAGAGAGAGCTTATAATCCGGATTTAGCGCCATCTGATTTCCATCTTTTTGGACATTCAAAGAAGCTTCAAGGAAAGGAAGATTTTCATGTGATGATGATGTGAAAGCAGCAGTGCATCAGTGACTACGCACTCAACCAAAAAAATTTTTTGCTGATGTCAAATCAAGTTACACTAAAGCAATAAGCCACGAGAGGCCGTGCGTTACTGTGATTTTAGCACGGGGATGACGTTTTTGGCCTAAAACTTCTTTCCCCGTGATAAAATCATAGCAGTAACGCACGGTCTCGAGTGGCTTCTTGCTTTTATAAAACGGTGGTCAACATAAAATACAATAAATACAACAATGTTTAATTCATAAATGTATTTATTGTGTTTAAACTTACAATAAAGCATTCTTCCTCGACGCCAGGTAGTTCGATTAACAGTGTTGCTAGGCAACATGAGGGCGAACATAACATTAACGTTTTCTTTTCAGTGGCGTATTAATATGGAATGATGTGAGGTGGTCCTAGGTGTGCGTTTATCAGGGATTTTACAACGGCTTCGAACGCGGCTCAGCCAATCAGATTTTAGGACCGGAACTATCCATTTTATAATAGATGTTATACAGCCACACTTATTGCAACTGTTCGGGAAGGAGCCCTGTTTTGTTCAAGCAGGACCCTGCCCCTGTGCACAAAAGTGAGGTACATAAAGACAAGTTTGGTTTCGGACAGAGCACCAATCCCAACCACTCTGTACACTTTTGGAATTAGTTTACATGTCAGATGTGAGCTAGGTTTTCTAGTAAAACGATAGAGCGTGATCTCACAATTGTTTTTGGTACAAAAACTATTGGTCTTCATATTCCACACCGCACAAATGTGGGATTTAGTAAACGGTGTAAAGGCAAAAAATGAAATGGCATTTGGGGTCTGCCAATGCTACACTGGACTGATTCTAAACCAAGAACCACAATGTGTTATAATGACCAAGTCTAAGTTCAATTAAGAATATTTGTTACTAGTTTGTAAGACTGTAGTTCACCAGGAGTATTCATCAAATATGACAAAGCTTAAGCAATTTTGCCAAAAGGAATGAGCAAAAAACATCAGGATCCAGATGTACAAAGCCTCAAGTAACATTTCATAAGACTTTAATTTTGATTGAATCCGGGCGCTCAGGTGGCACAGCGGTAAAACACACTAGCACACCAGAGCTGACATTTCGTTGGTTCGCCTACACGAACAACGTTGGCTGTTTTTGAAGGGGGAAGGTGCCGGACGGGGCCTCATGACTGATGCGATCACGAACCCCTGCTGGCTGATTGATGGCGCCTGCACAGAGTCGAGGGATAATACGTTGATCAGGGTGTGGCTCCCCGTACACAAAGCTGATCCGCATATGAACTCGCCTTGTGCAGGTGAAAAGATGCAGTCGGGTACTACACACGTGTCGGAGGGGGCGTGTCAGTCTCAGCTCTCCTCAACCAGGGTGGAGGTTAACATCAATAGAGAGGAAGCGTTTTTTAATGCTAAAAACAAGCAGTTTGTTTTATTAATGCTTGTCACAATTGAATTTTTTTTTTTGAATGTTTCAAGTGTTTAAAATCCCCATTACGTTCATGGGGGCTAAAAGGGTGACCTGCTATGCTCGGGTCCAGGCGGAGCTTTCTGGCATGTGAAGCTATTTTGGGCTAAAACAAACCTAACCACTAAGCTGTATTTCATTTATATTCGTTTGATTAATGTTTTTTAATTGATGTATTCTCCTTCTTTTTCTTCCAGTGTACTTCTACCACTGATCTGGCTGCTGCGTACCAGCGCGTACCATTCTGCCAGGAAAGCAGATGACTCGTGTGACTTCCACCACACCTCATACCTCACCCCTTCCTCCTAACCAATGCATTTTTGCCAACTACAGCACGTTTGTAGCCGTCTGTGCAGTGCCTCCTCCGTGCTTCCATCTTTATGCTACACGACCTCTGTGGCTTATTTGTTATTGCGTTCTCATTCTCTCTTTGTGCTTCATCATCACTCTTTCAAGAAATGTCAGTCACATCCTTGCCGAGAAAATAAAAAAAGGTAACTGAAGGGTTGATCTGTTATATGAGTTTAAGTGTAATCCAGGCTTGTAAAAAAAAAAGAAAAAAATGAGTATTACTACTTAATTAAATACTGGAATGCATTTATTGTGTCAGAATTTAATTGCGTTTAGTAGTTTGTAGCATTTAAAAGAATGATGAAATTAAGAACTTGTCTTCTCTCAATATAATCTCACATTAATACCTACATGTGTTTTCCTATTCCATGTTTGGCCTCGTTTTGGAGGTGACGGTATTCCCAAAGCTTTTGGAGGAAAACGTTCTCAGTGCATAGTTAATGTAGATAGGAGAAAGATTGGATGCAGTTTATTTTCTGAAAGTCGGTCCTGATAAGTGAACTATGCAAAGTCGAGAACAGTGAGCTGTACAGTAAAATACAGATAAGTATGTTTATTCCCTTATCATAATAAAAAGAATAGATTTTTAAGCAGTGTTGCTAGGATAAATAGAGAATGTGTAGATATGAATGTTATAAAGTAAGGGCGACTTGAGGATTACAGTTTGAAAATGTTCCATGCATTCTCACGCTAGTTCCAGTTTGTTTAATGCCGCTAAACTATTAGTCTAAGTAGATACTTTAATTGTACGTTCTGTAAATATGCCGTTATATGTATTGCTGATCCTATCCGCCGCAGAAGATATTCGCAGATGTATATTGCTAACCGATGTTTCTTGCACCCAGTATTATAACCTTCTTGCAACCTTCTTAAAGAATGTTAGTCAGCTAGATTTATGCTATATTTCTCCAGGAATGTCATGCAGCATCCTTCATTCGGCACTTTTGCAGGGGCAAATTCTATGCAAGCTTATGTATTTTCATAATATTAAAACATCTCATGACAGACAGCTGGTTCGTGTGCATCGTTTCATATTTAACAGCATGTCAGTTTGCCCATCAAATGCTGATTCTAGTAAAGTATTAAAATATGTTTGCCACCTGTGCCAACGTCTGAATAAAGTCTGGTTTCTTTTTTCATTTAAATTCAAATAAAGCTGATTACGCTATTTGTGCAGTGCTATTGGCCGACTGGATGTCTACACAGACATGATGGCTGTGTCTGAGGAAGGTGGGGTTTTGTCCATCCTTACAGTGGTGTTTCACGGTGTAACCAAACCTGCTGCAACCCTGAGCAGGATAAAGCACTTAAGTTAGGCTACACAACCTCCTCAAAGGCGATTTTGTGACTCCAGTTTATCTAACCTACATGTCTTTGGACTGTGTGAGGAAACCGGAGCTCCCGGAGGAAACCCACACAGACACGGGGAAACCATGCAAACTCCACACAGAAAGGATACACAACCTGAGAATCGAACCCAGGACCTTTTTGCCGGAAGGCAACAGTGCAAACCACCATGCCACCCTGATACCGATCAGCCATAACATTACAACCACCTCCTTGTTTCTACACTCACTGTCCATTTTATCAGCTCCACTTACCATATAGAAGCACTTTGTAGTTCTACAATTACTGACTGTTGTCCATATATTTCTCTACATACTTTTTTGCCTGCTTTCACCCTGTTCTTCAATGGTCAGGACCACCACAGAACAGGTATTATTAAGGTGGTGGATCATTCTCAGCACTGCAGTGACACTGACATGGTGGTGGTGTGTTAGTGTGTGTTGTGCTGGTATGAGTGGATCAGACACAGCAGCGCTGCTGGAGTTTTTAAATACCGTGTCCACTCACTGTCCACTCTATTAGACACGCCTACCTAGTTGGTCCACCTTGTGGATGTAAAGTCAGAGACGATCGCTCATCTATTGCTGCTGTTTGAGTCGGTCATTTTCTAGACCTTCATCAGTGGTCACAGGACGCTGCCCATGGGGCGCTGTTGGCTGGATATTTTTGGTTGGTGGACTATTCTCAGTCCAGCCGTGACAGTGAGGTTTTTAAAAACTCCATCAGCATTGCTGAGTTTTGTCCACTCGTACCAGCACAACACACACTAACACACCACCACCATGTCAGTGTTACTGCAGTGGTCCTAATTATCCACCTGGTTAGCATTTCCAGACAATTTATAGGACAATGACTTTTGTCAGAGCTGTTAACTTCTGTCAGAGGAATTTTGGATCTTCTCCTTGTGCCCATATTGGTTTTCTCTAGCATATTGGGTTGCCTTAAAACTCCCAAAGGTGCATTGACTTCTGCCCTGTGAGTTTTCCTGCAATTAATAGACTACCTGTACATGATGTGTCCCTGTCTTGCACTGGAACTACTGTGATCCTGACCAGGATGAAGGTAGCGCCTATGCCATGCTACCCACAGATGATTAGACAAGCAAGCCTACAATGATCATTTCTTTTAAAGACTTCTAATTAATATAGTATTAATTTAGTATAAGCATGACTAAAAAGATTCACACACACACTATATGACCAGAGTATAAGGACATCTGATCATGTGCTTGTTCAACATTCTGTTACAAATCCCTCCCCAATTTTGTGGGAATTTGTGCCCATTCAGAAGCATTTGTCAGGATGTTGGATGAATGAATATTATTCATGATGAATGTTCGGGCTCTGTGCACCAAACCCATTAAACCATCCATGTCTTAATGGGCCACTATGTGCACTGGAGAACACTTAAGCTGAACATTCCCCTTGCCACAAATTTAGAAGCATATAAATGACTTTATATGATTAAAGCCGTGGTGTTTGCTTATTCACTTAGCTTGGTAAACTGTGCTAGCCCGCTATCACTGGTGTCCAGGGTTTGAATCCTCAGTAGTGCTATCTGCAGGCGTGCATCTACATACAGACATGATTGGCTATGCCTGACCAATGGAGTAGTAGAACAATAAAACTGTATACCTGTTAGCATTGGGTGTAGTTAAAACACTCACTCACTCACTGTCTTAACCGCTTATCCAGTTAGGGTCGCGGGGGGAAGGGTGCTGGAGCCTATGCCAGCTTTTCAATAGGCGCAAGGCACACAGTAACACCCTGGATGGGGCGCCAGTCCATCGCAGGGCAGACACACACACATACACACACCCATTCACCTACAGGGCAATTCAGTGTCTCTAATTAACCTGACTGCATGTTTTTGGACTGTGGGAGGAAACCGGAGCACCCGGAGGAAACCCACGCACACATGGGGAGAACATGCAAACTCCACACAGAAAGGACCCGGACCGCCCCACCTGGGGATCGAACCCAGGACCTTCTTGCTGTGAGGCGATTGCGGTGTTTGACGTGTGCAGCCGAATATGTGAGAGTTTAGATTGTTGTACCTGGTTTGTGTTGCATGTTTCAATATATGTTGCCAGCCTGGTTCACAGGTTATTCCAATTCATCCTAAACTTGCTGGCAAATCAACCGGCAAGTCATAGACCAAACTTATCCGCAGCAAACAGCATCATGTGAAAAGTTACTGAGATCTTTAGTACGTATTACTTGTACTGCTGCCTCGTACCTCACTGTGAAATCAGCATGGCTGTTTGCTTAATGTGCTGCACCTGTTAGCAATGGGTGTAGCTTAAACAATCCAGCCTGCTAATTAGAGAGGGTGTGGTAAAGACAGAAGTATGTGAACATTTGACCACAAGCTTATTGGACCCCTTTGCAGCCCCATACGCAACAACCTGTGATGCACTGTGTATTCTGACACCTTTCTATCAGAACCAGCATTAACTTCTTCAGCAATTTGAGCTACAGTAGCTCGTCTGTTGGATCGGACCACACGGGCCAGCCTTCGCTCCCCACGTGCATCGATGAGCCTCGGCCGCCCACTGTTCCTTCACTGGACCACTTTTGATATATACTGACCACTGCACACCGGGAACACCCCACAAGAGCTGCAGGTATGGAGATGCTCTGACCCAGTCGTCTAGCCATCACAATTTGGCCCTTTGACTCACTCAAATCCTTACGCTCGTCCATTTTTCCTGCTTCTAACACATCAACTTTGAGGATGAAATGTTCACATGCTGCTTAATACAGGGTGTCCCAAAATGAACTGACATTTTAATTTTTTAATAAACACATTTTTTATTTGAACATTAATAATGTTTTTGCTTTATTTGAAAGTGAAGACATGGAGTTTACGTATGAAACAACACCACCTCGACCGTGGCAGCACATGTTCAGTGTTTTGATGAAATTTTCCATGACACGTTGACATAATTGCTGAGAAATTTCAGCAATGTTGTGTCAAATTTCTTCTTTGAGGTCCTCAATGGATTGTGGTTTGCTGGTGTACACTTTATCCTTAAGATAACCCCAAAGAAAGAAGTCTAACGGCGTCAAGTCACATGATCTTGGCGGCCAATTCACATCACCATTTTAAAGTGAATTTCTACGCGTTGTTCGATTGTGTACCTTTTCATGATTTAACCTCAACGTTTACTAATGACAGCAATTAAAAACCTCTAACTCTGGTTTTGCTGTGAAAAAATGGCGGCAAATTTAAAATGTCAGTTCATTTTGGGACACCCTGTATATCCCACCCATTTACAGGTGCCGTGATGAGATAATCAGTGTTATTCACTTCACCCTTGAGTGGTCATAATGCTATTCCTGGTCAGTGTATACTGTACTGTGTATTGTAATTGTATGTTATCAGATTTTCTCAGGTATATTAACAGACCAAGTCAATACATACATAATACACAGTGTACACAAGGGAAGTGGGGGGAGGGTTTGTTTATTAGGATTTTAACGTCATGTTTTACACTTTAGGTTACATTCATGACAGGAACGGTAGTCACTCATTACACAAGGTTCATCAGTTCACAAGGTTACATTAAACACAGTCATGGACAATTTAGTATCTCCAATTCACCTCACTTGCATGTCTTTGGACTGTGGGAGGAAACCGGAGCACCCGGAGAAAACCCACGCAGACACGGGGAGAACATGCAAACTCCACACAGAAAGGACCCAGACCGCCCCCACCTGGGGATCGAATCCAGGACCTTCTTGCTGTGAGGCGACAGTGCTACCCACTTAGCCAGGGGGGGAGGGTTAAATGTCTTAGAATATTCTAGAAACAACAGGAATTAAATTCCACCCCCCCCCCAGTTCCCATTACAGAGAAGAGTCAAAGAAGAGAACATGGTTGAACATAGCATTTTATTAAGGTCGAAACAGATACACAAGTACTCACATCAAATAGCATCTAATGATTATGCATACAGAATTATGCCTAATCCGAACATTAAAAGGTCAATATGCTACAGCGGAAGACGAGTCTAAGTACTTCCTGTATATTAATACATCTACACTAAGCAAAAAAGAGCAGGTCAGTAATCAAAGGTGGAAAACAGGTAGTTTATATA
The DNA here is from genome assembly GCF_030014385.1 of Trichomycterus rosablanca. Classification (NCBI taxonomy): domain Eukaryota; kingdom Metazoa; phylum Chordata; class Actinopteri; order Siluriformes; family Trichomycteridae; genus Trichomycterus; species Trichomycterus rosablanca. The sequence goes on from NC_085989.1 coordinate 9,218,469, forward strand.
CAGCCGGCTCCAGAAGTATTGAAACGACGAGGCCAATTCATCAGTAATCAGGTTACTCGATGATAATTGAGTAATTGAGATTTAGCTTTCACTTCGCTTTCGTCCATTTAAGGGTGACTGACTGGTGTTACATTACGTCCAATACTTTTGGAGCGGACTGTATATGGTTTCTACCAGGGACGTACACATTCACTGCTTCGATTTAAAAAAAGGAAAGAGCAAAACAACTTTACAACCATGTACTTAAACTAACATAGCAATAGCATATCCAACAATCACTAGTTGCAGACTGAAAAATCTCACACATGTAGGCTGTTCCATGTTTGCACTTTAACAATCTGTGTATGGCAAGGTCTTGATTATAGCACTCAAGTAGCCGTTGGGCAACTCGGAGTTTTCCGGCCCCGTCTCCCATCTGTTAAATGTATTGAATAATTTTGATAAGTATTTAAAATGACAGAGACAATTCAGGTATAGGGAGAACCCCACACCTAGAGAGAATTTAATAACCTTGCTGCTTTAGTCATTTTAAATCCACAAGCAGGTATAAAAAGACAAAAGAAAACAGTTGTGACAGTATCTATATCAGTAGGGATTTTTTAACTGAAATGCCAGCCACAGTTTTACAGCAAACATTACATTTCGTGGGTACAAGCTAAAGTTTTACAGCTACACAGAGGTAAAAATGACATTTTGATTACAAGAAGAGCTTTGAAATACTCTCTCTTTAAACGTCGGCTGATTTTTGTGACCGTGTTATCTAATTATCAGATATTTCTTGTTTCTACACTCACTGTCCATTTTATCAGCTCCACTTACCATATAGGAGCACTTTGTAGTTCTACAATTACTGACTGTAGTCCATCTGTGTCTCTGCATGCTTTTCAATAATTAGGACTCTCCCAGGACCACCACATAGCAGGTATTATTTAGGTGGTGGATCATTCTCAGCACGGCAGTGACACTGACATGGTGGTGGTGTGTTAGTGTGTGTTGTGCTGGTATGAGTGGATCAGTTTTTAAACACCTCACCGTCACTACCAAGAATATCCAGCCAACAGCGCCCCGTGGGCAGCGTCCTGTGACGACTGATGAAGATCTCAAAGATGACCAACTCAAACAGCAGCAATAGATGAGTGATCGTCTCTGACTTTACATCTACAAGGTGGAACTAAGTAGGAGTGGACACAGTATTTAAAAACTCCAGCTGCGCTGCTGTGTCTGATCCACTCATACGAGCACAACACACACTAACACACCACCACCATGTCAGTGTCACTGCAGTGCTGAGAATGATCCACCACCTAAATAATACCTGCTCTGTAGTGGTCCTGACCATTGAAGAACAGCATGAAAGGAGGCTAACAAAAGCATGCAGAGAACTAGATGGACTACAGTCAGTAATTGTAGAACTACAAAGTGCTTCTATATGGTAAGTGGAGCTGATAAAATGGACAGTGTGTGTAGAAACAAGGAGGTGGTTTTAATGTTATGGCTGATAACCGTTTGATGATTTGCATTTTCAGTAGTCGGCTTGTCTGAGGGATTTGTGAAGAATTGTAGCCCAGAACGATTAAATATCTAAAATCTAACTAAGAGGTGGTGTAAAAAAATAGACTCTTAACAAACTCTAAACGTTTTCTATTCACATGGGGGGGGGGAAACATACACTGTAAAATCCTGTTCATGGAACGTTTTCATTTTGGACACCATAAATCAGGGCAAGTGTTGTTAATTCATGCAGAAATCACACAATCATGAAATGCAACATCACAGGCATTTTATAGATCGATATTACATACAATTACCGTGTTACCTTTAACAAACGGAAACGTTAAACCAATATTTAGGAGAAATACTCGTATACCAGAATCAGCCTTACAAACACACAATTGAGTACAAGCAAGCCACTACAAAATTCTAACTGTACTGTACATGGCAGATCAGAAAGAAAGGAGAAGAGGGAAGCCACTTTAAACACCAATTAACTACAACTGCTTTGCCAAGTTGATTTGTCTGTCTGTCTGTCTTTTTACAAACATGAATGTTAGACATGGACGTACTGTAGTCTAGGTCAGGTTAAATCAAACGTAAATGCAATGCCCACAGCTACATAATATTCAAAACGTACATACGAAAAAACAACCGTCTGCAGTCCCTTTTGAGCTTTTTGTCAAGGGACTATCTAGAAATGCTAACCTAATGTTGACTAATCTAACGTCAGCTATTCCAGTACAGAATTAACATTAGCTAACATTATCCTGTCCTACCTTAACACTGTGTCGAAATACCAACAGATCCCCGTTGGTAGATGTTGCACCAACATATCCACGATAATTTCAATGCAAACAAAATAAGCCAAGATTAACATCAGCACCAGCAAGATAAAGCTAAAAAGGCAAAATCTAAGTCTCCAGCAAAATCAGATCCTCTTTAGATGCATGTGGGCATGTTTTCGGTACACCCTCAGCTTTGTTGCCTTAATGGTAACGTGTCGTGGTTTTGATCTCAATTTGAATTTGACAGCTCACGCCCAATTGTCAGTTTGTCAATTATTTATGAACATTTCTTAACCTACTGCTTTTGTATTACTGCTTTTGCTGTATTACCTACTGCTTTTGAGAACTCTCAAGGATTCAAGACTGCTGGAATGTCCTGATCAGATCCACTGACATGCCTAAAGCTATTTAAACGTATTTAAATAAATCCGGGATGCTTATAACCTATAGAATAGTCTGTTTATTGTTTGTTTATTAGGATTTTAACGTCACAGAAACGGTAGTTATTCGTTACACAAGATTCGTCAGTTCACAAAGTTATACCGAACACAAATATTGACAATTTTGTATCTTCAATTCACCTCGCTTGCATGCTTTGCAGGAAAACCGGAGCTCCCGGAGGAAACCCACGCAGACAACGGGAGAACATGCAAACTCCACACAGAAAGGACCCGGACCTTCTTGCTGTGAGGCGACAGCGCTACCTATAGAATAGACCTGAAAACAGAAACTGAAAGGATTTAAATACAGTTGAGTCAAGTTCAGACGACACCTGAGTTGAGATAACACAAACGTTTTAGTACTACTATTAAGTCCATAGTACATATTCATTAAATGTCAGATTTGAGTAGCTTATTTTGGATACTTTAAATCTGAACTGCACAAAATGTATCCAAGCAAAGTGGGAGCTGAGTATTAATTGTAAGCAAATTAAAGGTATTCGATTATTACAAGCTAAAATTGTAGCATAACAGTCACAGCAGTGCTGTATTGTGATGGGACCTGTAACATCTTTTGGCCAAATGCTTTTTTTAATTTTAAAAACAGGTATAAAGCAATAATCGTCCTTTTTTTAAGCGTTTAGGTTTCACTTTATTTTAATCAATTCACACTAGTGTATAAAGAACATCACCTCCTATAGATCTAGATCATGCTGTTCATATGCCCTATCAGCTGAAAAGTTACAAAACAAGTGAATTGTGTCTGAAGTCTTGTATTAGGTGTCAAAAAGTCTTCTTCACTGAAAAAAAAGGTTTAATAATAAAATGCTTATTTTAATAAACAGCTTAAAAGTATCCATGCAATCAGCCTGTATGTACTCAGGTAAGTGCCTAAGGTTTACCACTATTACATTTATTTCAGAATGGGACTGGATCTGTATTTGCACATACTTAGGGTTTACATTCAAATAATGAAAACGTCATTCAATTAAAAACAAAATACAAAAAAAGCAACACAAAAGTACAGGGGATAACTGTGCTGTTAACTTGTGACAGAACCTTAAGCAGATGGCAATCAACTTGTAAGAATTCGATTAAAAACATGTTCAAAAATATTCTGTGCTCTGACTCAAGCAATATTTTACTTCTTTTTTTGGGATTTACCTCCAACCCTCGAGAAAGCATTCTTCCTGCTGTTACTCTCATGAACATCCTTAACTAAAGCTTGTTTACCATGTTTCTCACCCTCATCTAACACCTCCTCATCGTCCAAAGTCTCCTCGCCGTGGTCAGCTTCATTCTCGCTGGAGTTTTGGTCTTCGGCATCTGCTTCCGTCTCCGAGGCAGAAGAGCTACGGGCTCGTTTAGGAGAGGGGGCATCGTTCACCTCACTGTCCTCTTCCGATTTCGAGGCTTTGTGGTGGCTGACCTTTTTGGGACGGCCCCTCTTGCGAGGCTGGGCGCTAACGGAGACGACACTGCTGCTGCTACTGAGCTCGGCGTGTTCGATTTCACTCACGCTCTCAGCAGGCTTGGCTTTTGCTGATCCTGGTGGTCGGCCTCTTTTTCGAGGAGCTCCGTTTGAGTCCTGTGATTTGACTTGAACTTTAATTCCGGAACCTGGAGGACGCCCTCTTTTTCTAGGAACTCCGTTTGTTGTCTGCTTTGCAACCTTGACCTTATTACCAGATCCTGGTGGGCGTCCTCTCTTTCTAGGAGTCCCGTCTACTAATTCGGGTAAACTCTTCAGCTTGTTTCCAGAGCCTGGGGGTCTTCCTCTTTTTCGAGGGGTTTCGCTTGCATCCTGCCTGGGTTGTAGCTTGACTCCGGATCCTGGGGGTCGTCCTCTTTTTACAGGGACCCCATCGATCAATCGTTTTGCTGGACTGAAACCTTGAGGCCTTCCTCGCTTCTTCTTAAACGAACCATGCGGCCGTCCTCTCTTTCGAGGCGCGTCTTCACCAGGCTTAGTGGCCTTCTGTAGGCTGGTCGGTTTATCGTCATCTGAACTGTTGTGTGTGGAAACTCTTTCGCTGGATTCAGTTTTGCGTGGTCTGCCTCTACCCCTTTTCATCTTTGACTTGATTACGACTGGATGGATGCGTGGTCTTCCAAGAGGCTTTGAGAGCTTTCGTTTCCTTCCTAATCGTGACATTCTCTCTGCTTCTTCTTCTGGCGTAAGGGGGATCTTCCTCGGCCTTCCCGGAATCCTTATCTTTTTAGGACGGCCACGCTTCCTGTGTTTCGGTCTTATCAATAGTTCAGGTGAAAAGAAATCCACTTTTTTCGATGTTCTGACATTATTGTCAACCTCTTTTACAAAAACGACATTTTTCTTAAAAGACCCGCGAGGTCTACCGCGGCCACGTTTGCCAGGACTGGAATTTCTGTTAGACAGAGTGTTGTCAGAATCGTCCTTCTGTTCGGCTTCCATCATGATGTAATTTTAGGCTTACTGAGGGTCTGGGACCTTCACCCAGGCTCGCCTTTTCCAACTGTTAGGATCTGTAAACAAAAAAGAGCTCATATTAAGAATTTAACAATAATTTCTAAATATAGAAATCCTAAATGCCCCCACCGCAATTTTTTTACTTGTTTACAAACCATGAGGCTGCCACAGAAACTATTTCATTCTGACTTATGTTTTATTGTTAGCCTATGGTACAAGAAAAACAGATTCTTTATTGAAAAGTTAATGCATGTTAATTAACATTGAGAGTTTTACATAGCATTCGCTGGGCAGAGGTATATTAGTGGTTAAGGTACTGGACTAGTAATTAGCAGGTTGCCGGTACAAGCCCCACCACCGCCACCACCACCTAAGCAAATTTACCTTCTGTGGTAAATTTAAACTTTCCAGGTCAATCAAAGCTTGGTTAAGGAATCAGTCCTGTAATAATCTGAAGTAACCTTCTGAGTCTCTAGATTTATACCACACAGTAAATCTTTTTTATTTATAGAATTTCTTTATAGAAGTAGCACAAAAGCCATCAAACCTTTTGCAGGAAAAGAATAAGTGAAGGTTTGACACAAGAGGTGTCAGAAACTTAGTGAAATTGCTTAGAAGAAGTCAAATAATGTTTCACAAAGTACTGAGTCTAATAGAGCACATGGACATAATGGTCAAAATGTATCTTATTAAAATTGCTTGTAAGTATCAATAAATTAAGATGACTTTTTCGATATTTATCACCATGCACACCTTTTATGGTGAGAGGGAGCAATACTGATTTTATATTTTGAATGGAAACGATGAGGGTAGGAGGAGTAGTAACTGGTCGTGTCTGAGAGAGAGCTTATAGTCCGGATTTTGCGCCATCTGATTTCCACCTTTTTGGGCGCTCAAAGAAGCTTTAAGAGGAAGAAGATTTTCATGTGACTATGTGAAGGAAGTGGTGCATTAGTGGCTACGTGCTCAACTGAAAACATTTCTTGCTGATGGCATTAAAAAAGATGGTACGACGCTGGGAATAATGCATCGAAAGGTGATTATGTAGAGAAGTGATGTAATTTGTTTTTGAAATTCTTAGAGTTCTTAGAGAAATAGAGTTTAAAAAAAAGTGTGAAAAAAATCTATCTATCTATCTATCTATCTATCTATCTATCTATCTATCTATCTATCTATCTATCTGTGTGTGTATATAAATATACATATATATAAATGGCATATAAAATACCACGCACACTGTTTGCGACTGCTTTACACATACGTACAGTATATATAATATATTATGTTATATAGAAATCATTTATTTTATTATTTTCTATATTAAGAAATTTAAGGAATATTAACTAAACCAAATAAACTCAACAAAAATAATGCATAAATACGTATACGAACTGTTATTTTGGTTTTGTTATATATTACTTAAATTTAAATACATAGAGAGAGAGAGAGAGAGAGAGAGAGAGAGAGAGAGAGAGAGAGAGAGAGAGAGAGAGAGAGAGAGAGAACACCAAAAAACTAATAGCAGTTCATATAGTTTAGTTTTTTGGTTTAGTTGATATTCCTTAAATGTATACATATATTATTTATATATAATAATAGTATGTTATATATAAATTTAAAATTTTAGTTTTTTGGTTTACTTGATTGTTTGTTTATTAGGATTTTAATGTCATGTTTTTTACACTTTGGTTACATTCATGACAGGAACGGTAGTTACTCATTACACAAGATTCATCAGTTCACAAGGTTATATTGAACACAGTCATGGACAATTTAGTGTCTCCAATTCACCTCACATGCATGTCTGTGGACTGTGGGAGGAACTTACCCACTTAGCCACCGTGTCGCCCTGGTTTACTTGATACTCCTCAAATTTGTACATTATATATATACACAGTGTATCACAAAAGTGAGTACACCCCTCACATTTCTGCAGATATTTAAGTATATCTTTTCATGGGACAACACTGACAAAATGACACTTTGACACAATGAAAAGTAGTCTGTGTGCAGCTTATATAACAGTGTAAATTTATTCTTCCCTCAAAATAACTCAATATACAGCCATTAATGTCTAAACCACCGGCAACAAAAGTGAGTACACCCCTTAGTGAAAGTTCCTGAAGTGTCAATATTTTGTGTGGCCACCATTATTTCCCAGAACTGCCTTAACTCTCCTGGGCATGGAGTTTACCAGAGCTTCACAGGTTGCCACTGGAATGCTTTTCCACTCCTCCATGACGACATCACGGAGCTGGCGGATATTCGAGACTTTGCGCTCCTCCACCTTCCGCTTGAGGATGCCCCAAAGATGTTCTATTGGGTTTAGGTCTGGAGACATGCTTGGCCAGTCCATCACCTTTACCCTCAGCCTCTTCAATAAAGCAGTGGTCGTCTTAGAGGTGTGTTTGGGGTCATTATCATGCTGGAACACTGCCCTGCGACCCAGTTTCCGGAGGGAGGGGATCATGCTCTGCTTCAGTATTTCACAGTACATATTGGAGTTCATGTGTCCCTCAATGAAATGTAACTCCCCAACACCTGCTGCACTCATGCAGCCCCAGACCATGGCATTCCCACCACCATGCTTGACTGTAGGCATGACACACTTATCTTTGTACTCCTCACCTGATTGCCGCCACTCATGCTTGAGACCATCTGAACCAAACAAATTAATCTTGGTCTCATCAGACCATAGGACATGGTTCCAGTAATCCATGTCCTTTGTTGACATGTCTTCAGCAAACTGTTTGCGGGCTTTCTTGTGTAGAGACTTCAGAAAAGGCTTCCTTCTGGGGTGACAGCCATGCAGACCAATTTGATGTAGTGTGCGGCGTATGGTCTGAGCACTGACAGGCTGACCCCCCACCTTTTTAATCTCTGCAGCAATGCTGACAGCACTCCTGCACCTATCTTTCAAAGACAGCAGTTGGATGTGATGCTGAGCACGTGCACTCAGCTTCTTTGGACGACCAACGCGAGGTCTGTTCTGAGTGGACCCTGCTCTTTTAAAACGCTGGATGATCTTGGCCACTGTGCTGCAGCTCAGTTTCAGGGTGTTGGCAATCTTCTTGTAGCCTTGGCCATCTTCATGTAGTGCAACAATTCGTCTTTTAAGATCCTCAGAGAGTTCTTTGCCATGAGGTGCCATGTTGGAACTTTCAGTGACCAGTATGAGAGAGTGTGAGAGCTGTACTACTAAATTGAACACACCTGCTCCCTATGCACACCTGAGACCTAGTAACACTAACGAGTCACATGACATTTTGGAGGGAAAATGACAAGCAGTGCTCAATTTGGACATTTAGGGGTGTAGTCTCTTAGGGGTGTACTCACTTTTGTTGCCGGTGGTTTAGACATTAATGGCTGTATATTGAGTTATTCTGAGGGAAGAATAAATTTACACTGTTATATAAGCTGCACACAGACTACTTTTCATTGTGTCAAAGTGTCATTTTGTCAGTGTTGTCCCATGAAAAGATATACTTAAATATCTGCAGAAATGTGAGGGGTGTACTCACTTTTGTGATACACTGTATATATATATATATATATATATATATATATATATATATATATATACACACACACACACAGTAAATTAACAAAAACAAAAAACATAATTTATGTATACATATTTATGTATTATTGTTGTTTAGTTTTTTTTGTTTAGTTTATATTTCTTACATTTATAAATATATATAATATTTTTATATATAATATATATAATATACATTTATAAATATATATTAAATTAACAAAAACAAAACTATTTATAAATACATATTTATGTATTTTTTTTGTTTAGTTGATATTCCTTAAATTTATACATATATTATTTATATATAATAATATTGTTATATATATAATTTTTAAATTATAATTATATATATATATATATATATATATATATATATATATATATATATATATATATATATATAATATAATATATGATATACGATATATGCACGTCTGTGTAAATACAGTAGTGGAAAACACTGCGCGCGGTATTTTATATACCAGTTTTTTGTGGTGCTAAATTACTTTATTAAATTAAAAAAATAATAAAAAGGCTTAATAAATAGCGAAAACATTAATTCTTAACATATTTATAATACATGACTTATTCACCCAGCTCCAGTAAATAACGGCCGTAGTTTCAGTTAATGAAAGAACTGCAGTTAGCATGCTGGCTAGCTTATTCAACGGTAGCGAACTAATATAACTTTTCTTCGAAGAAAACGGTCCGCTAGCAATTCACTATTAAATACCACAATATTTTTAAAATAAAGCTACTTACTTAGTTACCTTTTCTGAGCAGAAATGTGCAGTTTTCTCTCATGCATTCAACAATAATTTCTGCAGACAGCAGTACGGAGCGAGCGGGCTGTTGTGATTATTTGAATGCGAGCGTCTCTTCCGGTTCCTTTCGCCTCTGTGTAGCTGTGCGGTTTGGGTGAACATGTCGCCCCCTGTTCTCGTGGGTGATTAGATGCACTAGCAGCTATGAGTGTCATGCTAAAACAGGGGTATCGAACTCATTCTCACTGAGGGCCACATCTGCATCATGGTGGCCCTCAAAGGGCCGATTGTAACGTATCCTGCTGTGATTGCAGTCCGCCTTTTAAGTCTTGGACAATGTGTTGTTTTTCTGGAGGCTAAATTCTGTTTTTGTTGTCAAAATGTAAAACTTATACTGTATATTTATAATGTACAGTGTATCACAAAAGTGAGTACACCCCTCACATTTCTGCAGATATTTAAGTATATCTTTTCATGGGACAACACTGACAAAATGACACTTTGACACAATGAAAAGTAGTCTGTGTGCAGCTTATATAACAGTGTAAATTTATTCTTCCCTCAAAATAACTCAATATACAGCCATTAATGTCTAAACCACCGGCAACAAAAGTGAGTACACCCCTAAGAGACTACACCCCTTAAATGTCCAAATTGAGCACTGCTTGTCATTTTCCCTCCAAAATGTCATGTGACTCGTTAGTGTTACTATGTCTCAGGTGTGCATAGGGAGCAGGTGTGTTCAATTTAGTAGTACAGCTCTCACACTCTCTCATACTGGTCACTGAAAGTTCCAACATGGCACCTCATGGCAAAGAACTCTCTGAGGATCTTAAAAGACGAATTGTTGCGCTACATGAAGATGGCCAAGGCTACAAGAAGATTGCCAACACCCTGAAACTGAGCTGCAGCACAGTGGCCAAGATCATCCAGCGTTTTAAAAGAGCAGGGTCCACTCAGAACAGACCTCGCGTTGGTCGTCCAAAGAAGCTAAGTGCACGTGCTCAGCATCACATCCAACTGCTGTCTTTGAAAGATAGGCGCAGGAGTGCTGTCAGCATTGCTGCAGAGATTGAAAAGGTGGGGGGTCAGCCTGTCAGTGCTCAGACCATACGCCGCACACATTTACATTTTCAGCATTTAGCAGACGCTCTTATCCAGAGCGACTTACAGAAGTGCTTCCATAGTGAACATTTCATTCCTTAAGTTTAGATAGACAACAGTCGAAGAACACAACTCTGCTAAAACCTGTTAGAACCAAAGTGCCTTTTTTTTTTTTTTTTTTTTTTAAATGGAAAAGATTGGAATAAAGTGTTAGTAAATAAGTACAAATCAGCCTAAGTGTTTAGTAAAAAGGTGAGTTTTTAATAGTTTTTTAAAGACAGCAAGAGACTCAGCTGTTCGGACAGACAGAGGAAGTTCGTTCCACCATTTGGGCGCTAGAACAGAGAACAGCCTTGATGCTTGTCTTCCTTTAGTCCTGGATGGAGGCTCAAGTCGAGCTAGACTAGAGGCTCGGAGGTTGCGTGGTACAGAGCGGGGTTTGATTAGACCCCGAAGGTAGCTTGGGGCTGGTCCATTTTTGGCTTTGTAGGCGAGCGTCAGTGTTTTAAACTGAATGCGTGCAGCTACAGGAAGCCAGTGAAGAGAACGCAGCAGTGGGGTGATGTGGCAGTGTTTAGGTTGGTTAAAGACCAGACAGGCAGCTGCATTTTGAATGAGCTGTAAGGGTTTAATAGTGACCATGGGAGCTCCTGCCAGGAGGGAGTTGCAGTAGTCCAACCGAGAGATTACAAGTGATTGCACCAGAATCTGGGTAGCTTCTCTGGAGAGAAATGGCCGAATCTTCCTGATGTTGTACAGGAGGAACCGGCACGATCTCGTCATGTTGGCTATATAAGGAGAGAAGGTCAGCTGGTTATCCAGGACAACACCAAGACTTCTTACCTTATCAGATGGTCTAATCTGGAAGTCATCCAGAGAAATGACTAGGTCCTGGGTTGGAGACAGATCTCCAGGAATGAGCAACATCTCTGTCTTGCTGGGATTAAGTTTTAGATGATGAGCTGACATCCATTGTGAGATATCTCGCAGACATGCTGAGATGCGAGCTGAGACTTGCGTGTCTGAAGAAGGAAATGACAGAACAAGCTGAGTGTCATCTGCATAGGAGTGGTAGGAGAAGCCATGGGAGGCTATGACCTTACCCAGAGAGCGGGTGTAGATAGAGAAGAGAAGTGGGCCAAGTACAGAGCCCTGAGGAACACCGGTTGAGAGAGTGCATGGGGTAGATATGGATCCCCTCCATGACACTTGGTAGGAGCGCCCTTCCAGGTAGGAGGCCATCCATTGCCATGCTGAACCTGTTACTCCAAGGTTGGAGAGAGTGGTCAGGAGAATGCCGTGATTCACTGTGTCGAAGGCTGCAGAAAGGTCAAGAAGAATAAGAACAGTTGACAGTTTGGCTGCTTTGGCTGCATGAAGCTTCTCAGTAACAGCTACAAGTGCTGTTTCTGTAGAATGTGCTGCCTTGAAGCCAGACTGGTACGGATCGTGGAGATCATTCTGAGTAAGAAAGGCAGATAGTTGGTTATAGACAGCACGTTCAAGAATTTTGGATAGAAAAGAGAGGAGTGAGACAGGTCTGTAGTTGTTAATGTCTATAGTGTCTAGTGTAGGTTTCTTAAGAAGGGGAATGACCTGAGCCTTCTTAAAAGCAGTAGGGACAACACCTGATGTCAGGGAGTGGTTGATGATGGGTGTGATGGAGGGGATTAGGTCCTGCGAGAGGTCTTTGAGGATGGTGGATGGTATAGGGTCAAGTGTGCATGTAGTGGGATTGCTGGATGAGAGGAGCTGTGTAACCTCATCCATGGTGAGTGGGGTGAAGCTGGTGAGTGTGTTGGTGGGTTGAGGGTCAGTTGAAAGTGGGTCAGTCGGAGACAAGGATTGATTGATTTTGTCAATCTTGTCCTGGAAGAATGTTGCAAAGTCAGTAGCAGTGAGAGAGGCAGAAGGGGGAGGAGGAGGAGGGTTCAGAAGAGAGGAAAAGATAGCATGAAGCTTACGTGGGTCAGCAGCAGATTGTTCAAGCTTGGCTTTGTAAAAAGATGTTTTTGCAGCAGTCACATCAGATGAGAACCTGGACAGCAGATCGTGGTAGGAGTGGAGATCAACACCAAGCTTAGATTTCCTCCACTTTCTCTCAGCTGCCCTCAATTCTCTTCTGTTGCTGCGCAATGCGTCTGAAAGCCAAGGAGCAGGGTGAGAAGGTTTTCCTCGTTTGAGGGTAGGAGGACAGAGCTGATCGAGAGATGTTGAAAGAGAAGAAAGTAGAGTATTAGTTGCAGAGTTAAGTGGAAGGGTAGCAAGAATGTCAGGGTTAGGTAGTGAAGTTAGGATGGTGGAGATCAACAGGGAGGAAGATAAAGAGTGAAGATTGGGGCGTGTTGTAAGGGTGAAAGTGTGGTTGGAGGTAGGAAGAGTTGTGAGACAGAGAGAGAAGGACACAAAGTGATGGTCAGAGAGGTGCAGTGGGGTGACAGTGAGGTCCAGAACAGAAGCTGGACGGCTGAAGACCAGGTCCAGAAGATTGCCTCCTTTGTGTGTCGGAGGGCTGTGATTAAAGAGGAGGTCGAAAGATGAAAGAAGAGGAAGAAGACAGGAGGACTGAAGTGAAGGGAGATTAAAGTCACCAAGAACAGTCAGAGGAGTACCATCTGAAGGGAAGAAACTCAGAAGAACATCCAGCTCTCCTATGAAGTCTCCCAGTGCGCCAGGTGGTCTGTAAATAACAATGACATTAAGAGTAATCGGAAAAGTAACAGTAATAGCATGAAATTCGAAAGATGAAATGTTAAGGTGAGAAACATTCACAGTAGTGAATTGCCATTTCTTGGTCAGGAGCAAACCTGTACCACCACCCCTACCAGATCCTCTCGGTGTATGAGAGAAGGTGTAGGCAGAGGATAAGGCTGCTGGTGTTGCTGAGTTCTTGGTGGTGATCCACGTCTCAGTCAGTGCCAGGAAGTCAAGGCTGTGAGAAAGTGCACACTACATCAAATTGGTCTGCATGGCTGTCACCCCAGAAGGAAGCCTCTTCTGAAGTCTCTACACAAGAAAGCCCGCAAACAGTTTGCTGAAGACATGTCAACAAAGGACATGGATTACTGGAACCATGTCCTATGGTCTGATGAGACCAAGATTAATTTGTTTGGTTCAGATGGTCTCAAGCATGTGTGGCGGCAATCAGGTGAGGAGTACAAAGATAAGTGTGTCATGCCTACAGTCAAGCATGGTGGTGGGAATGCCATGGTCTGGGGCTGCATGAGTGCAGCAGGTGTTGGGGAGTTACATTTCATTGACGGACACATAAACTCCAATATGTACTGTGAAATACTGAAGCAGAGCATGATCCCCTCCCTCCGGAAACTGGGTCGCAGGGCAGTGTTCCAGCATGATAATGACCCCAAACACGCCTCTAAGACGACCACTGCTTTATTGAAGAGGCTGAGGGTAAAGGTGATGGACTGGCCAAGCATGTCTCCAGACCTAAACCCAATAGAACATCTTTGGGGCATCCTCGAGCGGAAGGTGGAGGAGCGCAAAGTCTCGAATATCCGCCAGCTCCGTGATGTCGTCATGGAGGAGTGGAAAAGCATTCCAGTGGCAACCTGTGAAGCTCTGGTAAACTCCATGCCCAGGAGAGTTAAGGCAGTTCTGGGAAATAATGGTGGCCACACAAAATATTGACACTTCAGGAACTTTCACTAAGGGGTGTACTCACTTTTGTTGCCGGTGGTTTAGACATTAATGGCTGTATATTGAGTTATTTTGAGGGAAGAATAAATTTACACTGTTATATAAGCTGCACACAGACTACTTTTCATTGTGTCAAAGTGTCATTTTGTCAGTGTTGTCCCATGAAAAGATATACTTAAATATCTGCAGAAATGTGAGGGGTGCACTCACTTTTGTGATACACTGCATATCTACATTTATATTGTACTCCTTTACCACAGACACGGCCTCATAACACAAGAGACGTACCGGGTTTTCTTCTTGAAGCACAAACTTGTATTCACGTTCCCATCTTTCATAAAATTTCCTCCTTCTGCTTCAATTTTCTCTTCTTGTACATGTTGGGATTATTTGTAAACATTTTTCAACATCACTTGTTGGAAAATCGTTTCAGTTAAACGCTGATGTGGAACACGGTCATCTAGTGGTGGGATGCGGTCACTTTGCGGGTCACAAAATCGACATGCATTGTGGGAGATGCAGTTTATGTACGATTTTACAGTGTATTTTAAGACAATCATACGTCTTTTAAGCACTTGCGGGCCACATAAAATGACATGGCGGGCCGAATTTGGCCCGCAGGCCTTGAGTTTGACACGTGTGCTAAAACGTCTGTCTGTGTACAAAACTTCCATTCATTTATTGCCTGTTTGACCACGGCTTTATTCTTTTCAGGTCATGGTGGGTCCAATTCACTGGGCTAAGGTCGCCAGTACATCAGAGGGCAAACACACTCATACAAATTGGCCAGGTTATTCTGATTGTTGTGTGATACTGCTGGTCATAAAAATGCCAGTCTTAATACATTATATCTGGGCAAAACTCAAAACCAGAAGCAACACTTATTGGAAGTACAAACAAAAGGGCTCAAGAACTTAGCAATGGTTCTGCACAAAAATGCAATTCAAGATGCTGTGGCAGCAGTAACATGGCTTCTCATGCTGTGCAATCTAAATTAAGACTTTGCTGGAAGTTTGCTGGATTATTGTATTTTTAAATGCTAAGTGGATAGCACTGTCGCCTCACAGGAAGAAGGTCCTGAGTCCAATCACCAGGTGGGGCGGTCTGGGTTCTTTTTGTGCGGAGTTTGCATGTTCTCCCTGTGAGCTGTGGTTTCCTCCCACAGTCCAAAAACATGCAGTCAGGTTAATTGGAGACACTGAATTGCCCTATAGGTGAATGAGTGTGTGTATGAATGTGTGTGTGTGTGTGTGTGTGTATGTGTGTCTGCTCTGCGATGGACTGGCGCCCCGTCCAGGGTGTTACTGTGTGCCTTGAGCCCATTAAAAAGCTGAGATAGGCTGAGAGTGAGTTATTAACTACATGTAAATAATCATTTTGTTACGAGTGTCAGATATTCTGTTTCTTTTGTTTTAATTATTACAGTAAAAGGGCACTTTCCATCAGAAACATCACACCTTATGCCCATGCATAGTTTGTTTGTTTATTAGGATTTTAACGTCATGTTTTACACTTTGGTTACATTCATGACAGAAACGTTAGTTATTAATTACACAAGGTTCTTCAGTTCACAAGGTTATATCGAACACAGTCATGGACAATTTGGTGTCTCCAATTCACCTCATTTGCATGTCTTTGGACTGTGGGAGGAAACCGGAGGTCCCGGAAAAAAAACCACGCAGACACGGGGAGAACATACAAACTCCACACAGAAAGGACCCGGACTGCCCCACCTGGGGATTGAACCCAGGACCTTCTTGCTGTGAGGCGACAGTGCTACCCATTGAGCCACCGTGCCGCCCGCCCATGCATAGAGATTTATTTGTTGCCCATTCCCACTACTTGTATTAGTCCAGGAAAGTCTGCAAGATCATGACCAACACTTACAACATGGTAACTCTATCTTGAGGGTTATAATGTGCATTTAATCTAGTAAAAACTGTTCTGTTATGTTTAGCTTTTTTTGTACAGGACATTACACTATTTTACCTGAAAGCAGTGTTTGATTGGTTGTTGTTCTCTTTGTCTTTTTCTGTTACTTTTTTTGATAGAAGAGGCATTAAAACAGTGCTCACCATGTAGTGTCTGGATAAGAGTTTGGAATTCATAACGAGACAGCACGGTGGTGCATTAAATAACGCTGTCACCTCACAGTAAGAAGGGCCTGGGTCTGGTCCTTTCCTTTGTGGAGTTTGCATTTTGTGGGTTTCCCCCCACATATCTATAGGCATGCAGTTAGGTCAACTAAAATTAAACAAGTGTGTGCATGTGCCCTGTGATGGACCACAACCTTGACTACAATAAAGTGATGGTAAAACAGACAATAAACATACTTTTTTAACCACACAGGACAAACAGAGTTATGATGTTGATGCTGTAAACTTTTAACACAATTACTTCAATGTTTTGAAGTAATTGTTTTGCTGTCCCAGGGTGTCTTCAATTCTGTGCTACCATTTTGCGCCCCTTTTATATTCGGCTCAGAACTAGACCAGCAAAAGAGATGCTTCCCTTGTGATCACCATAAACACCAATCAGCCATAACATTAAAACCACTTCCTTGTTTCTACACTCACTGTCTATTTTATCAGCTCCACTTACCATATAGAAGCACTTTGTAGTTTTACAATTACTGACTGTCGTCCATCTGTTTCTCTACATGCTTTCTTAGCCCCCTTTTATGCTGTTCTTCAATGGTCAGGACTTTTCCAGGAGCACTACAGAGTAGGTATTATTTGGGTGGTGGATCATTCTCAGCACTGCAGTGACACTGACATGGTGGTGGTGTGTTAGTGTGTGTTGTGCTGGTATGAGTGGATCAGACAGCAGTGCTAATTGACTTTTTAAACACCTCACCGTCACTGCTGGACTGTAAATAGTCCACCAACCAAAAATATCCAGTCAACAGCGGCCCGTGGGCAGCGTCCTGTGACCACTGATGAAGGTCTAGAAGATGACCAACTCAAACAGCAGCAATAGATGAGCGATCGTCTCTGACTTTACATCTACAAGGTGGACCAACTAAGGAGGAGTGTCTTATAGAGTGGACAGTGAGTGGACACGGTATTTAAAAACTCCAGAAGCATTGCTGTCTTATCCACTCAAACCAGCACAACACACACTAACACACCACCACTGCAGTGCTGAGAATGATCCACCACCTAAATAATACCTGTTCTGTGGTGGTCCTGTGAAAGCAGTCTAAAAAAGTATGTAAAGAAATAGATGGACTACAGTCAGTAATTGTAGAACTACAAAGTGCTTCTATATGGTGAGTGGAGCTGATAAAATAAACAGTGAGTGTAGAAACAGGGAGGTGGTTTTAATGTCATGGCTGCTCAGTGCTTCCACAATCTCCAGCAAGCTGTTACCTCTATTGTTTAGTGCTATATGTACTGCTGCAGTCCTGTCTAATAGAGTTCAATGGTAGTACCATCGTTGTAATCGTGGTTCCTCTTGACCTCGGACATTTGTGCATAATTCTGATCCATGCTGCTGCTCTTTAACTTGAATCCATTTGCACTTAAAATGTGACCTTGATCAGAATTAATTATCTTTAATGAGTTAATCTTGTAAAATAGCTACTCGCCTGTCCATAGTTAGATTAATAATAGAGAATTTTAAACAGGAATGGTAATGAACCAGCATGGAAGAGGACCCGAAGTACTTAAACTACAAAGCCTGGAGGATCTAGAGAGATTCTTACAATCTTATAAAGCATTAGAACAAGAATGTTGGAAAAGAAAAGTCTGTACAGTATTAAATGTAATACACGCAGAGACACCGCTATTTTTAATCTAATGTAGCTTAATTAATGGGTTAATGTCTCTCATCATTTCAGTGTAAAATAATTACTAGCTTTACCATGGTGCTGCTCTGCCCACTATTATAGAGTTCCATTAGTACTGGAAATCCTTTTATAGGTTGTGAAAAAGGTTTGTACTTGTCCATAGTGAAAATAAACTGATCAGCCATAACATTAAAACCACCTCCTTGTTTCTACACTCATTGTCCAATTTATCAGCTCCACTTACCATTTCAGAGCCCTTTGTAGTTCTACAATTACTGACTGTAGTCCATCTGTTTCTCTGCATCCTTTTTTATCCCCCTTTTATGCTGTTCTTCAATGGTCAGGACCCCCACAGGACCACCACAGAGCAGATATTATTTAGGTGGTTTGTTAGGTTGTGTTGTGCTGGTATGAGTGGATCAGACACAGCAGCACTACCGTGTCCACTCACTGTCCACTCTATTAGACACTCCTAAATAGTTGGTCCACCTTGTAGATGTAAAGTCAAGGATGATCGCTCATCTATTGCTGCTGTTTGAGTTGGTCATCTTCTAGACCTTCATCATTGGTCACAGGGCGCTGCCCACGGCGCACTGTTGGATTTATTTTTGGTTGGTGGACTATTCTCAATCCAGCAGTGACAGTGAGGTGTTTAAAAACTCCATCAGCATTGCTGTGTCTGATCCACTTATACCAGCACAACACACACTAACACACCACCACCATGTCAGTGTCACTGCAGTGCTGAGAATGATCCACCACCCAAATAATACCTGCTCTGTGGTGGTCCTGTGAGAGTCCTGACCATTGAAGAATAGCATGAAAGGAGGCCAACAAAGCATGCAGAGTAAAAGATGGACTACAAAGTGCTTCTATATGGTAAGTAAAGCCGATAAAATGGACAATGTGTGTAGAAACAAGGAGGTGGTTTTAATGTTATGTTATAATGTAATGTTTTAACATAGGACACAAAACACTTGAACACAATATAACTTCCTCCAGTCAATTCAGCAATTCTGCTATCACTCATTGTAAGACCTTTGGTATTTACGTACATTAAACTGGAAACAAATGTTTAAAAATAATATAATATAATAGTGTAATATAATCAATCACCAATGCTTTCCTTAAATAGCCCCTGCTATTTGCTAGGTAATGATTTAAAGAAATGAACTTAACACTTCTGCTCAAACATGGAAAAGTAATGTAACATGATGATATGATATAGTAGTCCATCGATTATCGATGACGACAACAGTATTACAAGTATTAACGCAGAAGAAGATTAACGTGGGAAATGGTTGCGTAATCCACAGCCCACAAGACTTTGCCACGATCAACAGGAACCTGACGGCGAGGATTAGAATCCAAGACGACCTGTGCTGACTGTGGCTGCAGAGGTCTGCCGGAAGCTTCCAACTATGAGGAAAACCGCCTATCGTGTGACCTCAACAGAGAGGTGAGAGCTTTGAGCACAGAGACCGTCATAGAATACATGTGGGCATTTTCTAGCGGTAGGCGGCACCACCCGTCTACCACCCCCACGTTCAGTTGGCTCTGCCACCGTTGGTCCACGACTGTTTATTCTTCAGGTAAAATTTTTGCTTATTTCACAGTGAACCTCCATATCTGAAGGTTGTTCCTCTATCCGCCACCTGAGGACGCGGTTGGTAGCCTGCAGCTCGGCCACAACATACCTGTAACAAATGTAACGAATGTAACAAACAAGTGTTGAAAAAGACACAGATTTATTTGGCCGACGTTTGAGAAAATCTATGATTATTAGATGCATCCTAATAAAAAGTTGGTGCTTGGTTCCTCAGATCTGATGCACACCCCTAGTCCAGATGATATGAATAGGGATCATGTACCTGAGCTGGCTTTTGATTTTGAAATGTCAGGTTACAAAGCCAGCCAACAGGAACTGCCCCCTGCAACAACATAAGCAAAGTCTAGCATAATAATACTAAAAGCTTTAATCTTAAACATTTAATCTGACAGTAGTATTAGCTTTGTTGTATTACCAAACCTTAGTGCATTCAGATAATGGTAATGCAGCTGATCCTTGGTTATATAACCTTATGGCATATGTATTATTGTCAGTTACATGAATATTTGTCTAATGTCTATACATCAATGAATGAATCTTGTGTAACCAGTAACTACCTGTCCTGTCATGAATGTAACCAAAGTGTGTAAAACATGATGTTAAAATCCTAATAAAATAAATAAATATCAGTGTTTCTGGACACATGACCACATGCTTATTACACAGTCCATTCCAAAAATATAGGCTATAATTTATGGTTGATCTCATACTGTGTGGCCATTGTTTTTGGGAAGACTTTCCACAATATGTGTGAACTTGTGCTCATTCTGTAAAAGAGCATGTAAGACAACATGTAATGCAATGACATTAGTCAAGAAGTGGCCCTTCAGCATGATTGTGGCCCTTTAGTATCTCCAATTAACCTGAGTGCATGTCTTTGGATTGTGGGAGGAAACCGGAGCATCTGGAGGAAACCCACACAGACACGGGGAGAACATGCAAACTCTACACAGAAAGGACCCGGACCGCGCCACCTGTAAATCAAACCCAGGACCTTCTTGCTGAGAGGTGACTGTGCTACCCACCGAGCCACCCAGTGCACAATTCTCAGTTTTCAGCATTTCAGAATAATAGTTCTGATATTATACACATTGTCAAAATACATACACGCAATGACTGTTCTTATCTCCAGTTTTTTTTTTTTTTATGCATTTTCTCCCCTTTTTTTTCCCTCTTTAGAGCGTCCAATTGCCCATTTGCATCACGCTTCCTCTCTGCCTATGCCGATCCCTGCTCTGACCGAGGAGATCGAAGCTAACCCACGCCCCCTCCGACACGTGGGCAGCAAGCCGCATGCATCTTATCACCCACACATTGATGAGTGTTGTGCCACCTAGCGTTGTGTACGGAGAGACACACCCTAAGAGCACTCCTTCCCCATCTCTGTGCAGGCGCCTCTAATCAGCCAGCAGAGGTCGTAATTGCACCATTCTGACAGAGAGAGACCCATATCCGACTTAGTCCCGCCCACCTGAACAACCGGCCAATCGTTGTTCATGTGGCCGCTCAGCCTTCAGCCGGCAAGGCAGAGGTGAGATTCGATACGATGTATTCGAGATCCCAGGCTGCGCCACCTGAGCGGCCCTTTTATCTCCAGTTTTAACAAAGGTAAATTAACAGAGGACTTGTGGATGCTACATGTATACACCATGTTCCCAAGGACCTTACCTGTGACCTCACAATCCATCACAGGATAAGGGTCTCAGGGACACAGAGTCATACTTATTCACGATATGATCCTTCAGGCATGATACTTACATTGCTGTGAAAAGAACTTGGCTCCATCTTGGCTAAATAACTTGAAGCAGTTCTGCAAAGAACAAAGTGGGACATCATTTCTTAAAAAGAATAAAAGCTGGCGTTCGGTTGCAGTTATTAATGTTGAAGAAGTCACACCTATGTTCTCCTTGTCTTATATAACATTTTGTATGAGGAAATTAGTGCAAAATGCAAAAATCACGGATCAGACATAACATTATGACCACTGACAGGTGAAGTGAATAACACTGATTATCTCTTCATCACGGCACCTGTTAGTAGGTGGGATATATTAGGCAGCAAGTGAACATTTTATCCTCAAAGTTGATGTGTTAGAAGGAGGAAAAATGAACAAGCGTAGGAATTTGAGTGAGTTTGCCAAGGCCAGAGTCAGACCATCTCCAAAACTGCAGCTCTTGTGGGGTGTTCCCAGTCTGCAATGGTCAGTATCTATCAAAAATGGTCCAAGGAAGGAACAGTGGTAAACCGGCAACAGGGTCATGGGCGGCCAAGACTCACTGATGCACGAGGGGAGCGAAGGCTGACCCGTGTGGTCCGATCCAACAGACGAGCTACTGTAGCTCAAACCGCTGAAGAAGTTAATGCTGGTTCTGATAGAAAGGTGTCAGAATACACAGAGCATCACAGTTTGTTGCGTATGGGGCTGCATTGTCGCAGACCAGTCAGGGTGCCCATGCAGACACCGGTTCACCGCCGAAAGTGCCAACGATGGGCACGTGAGCTTCGGAACTGGACCACAGAGCAATGGAAGAAGGTGGCCTGGTCTGATGAATCACGTTTTCTTTTACATCACGTGGATGGCTGGGTGTGTGTACGTCGCTTACCTGGGGAACACATGGCACCAGGATGCACTATGGGAAGAAGGCCAGCCGGCGGAGGCAGTGTGATGCTTTGGGTTATGTTCTGCTGGGAAATCTTGGGTCCTGCCATCCATGTGGATGTTACTTTGACACGTACCACCTACCTAAGCATTGTTGCAGACCATGTACACCCTCTCATGGAAACGATATTCCCTGATGGCTGTGGCCTCTTTCAGCAGGATAATGCTCCCTGCCACAAAGCAAAAATGCTTCAGGAATGGTTTGAGGAGCACAACATTGAGTCTGAGGTGTTGACTTGGCCTCCAAATTCCCCAGATCTCAATCCAATCAAGCATCTGTGGGATGTGCTGGACAAACAAGTCCGATCCATGGAGGCCCCACCTCACAACTTAGAGGAGTTAAAGGATCTGCTGCTGACATTTGGTGTCAGATACCACAGCACACCTTCAGGGGTCTAGTGGAGTTTTTAATATAACTACGTAAATACAAAAACCAAATGTTAAGCCAATCATTTTCAGAGGTAGAGAGCTTATAGTCTGGATTTAGCGTCATCTGATCTCCACTTCGATCCAACGATGACAGTTTACAGATCGCCATCCAATCTGATGGACCTTGAGAGGATCTGCCATGACAAATGGGATAAACTGCCCAGATTCACATGTTTAAAGCTTGTAGAGACGTGTACTTATTGAAAATGCAGCTGCCTGCCTGGTTTTCAACCAACCTAACCACTGCCACATTACCCTACTGCTACACTCTCTCTACTTTCACTGGCTACATGTAGCTGCTGGCATTCAGTTTAAAACAATGACGTTTGCCAACAAAGCCAAAAATGAACCAGCCCCAAGCTACCTTAGAGAACTCAAAAAATACCACTCTGTACCACTAGTCTCGTTTATCTTGATCCTCCACCCAGGACTCAAGGAAGACAGGCATCACGGCTCTTTTCTGTACAAGTACCCAAGTGGTGGAACAAGCTTTCACTGTCCGTTCGAACATCTTACAATAATAATTGATTTGGGCTAGAACGCCCACCACAAGAGAGTATTTTTGGATGAATTTTGTACTTAAGTAAAGAGTTTGTGTAGTTGTACCACCTCTGAAAATGTGGCACCAGATTAACTACAGCAGCTTCCAGTTGTGTTTAATTTGACAGCTCTTAGAGACAGTAAGCATGCCAGATGAACCCAGTGAACTTCTTAACAAACGATTTTATTTTTAGCCCACTCTGCAGTCTTACTCTGACTGTGCACATACACCGATCAGCCATAACATTAAAACCACCTCCTTGTTTCTACACTCACTGTCCATTTTACCAGCTCCACTTACCATATAGGAGTACTTTGTCTCTGCATGCTTTGTTAGCCCCCTTTCATGCTGTTCTTCAATGGTCAGGACTCTCCCAGGACCAATACAGAGCAGGTATTATTTGGGTGGTGGGTCATTCTCAGCACTGCAGTGACACTGACATGGTGGTGGTGTGTTAGTGTGTGTTGTGCTGGTATGAGTGGATGACACAGCAATGCTGATAGAGACACCTCACTGTCACTGCTGGACTGAGAATAGTCCACCAACCAAAAACATATCCAGCCAACAGCGCCCAGTGGGCGGCGTCCTGTGACCACTGATGAAGGTCTAGAAGATGGGCGCTCTGTCCAGGGTGTATTTCCTTTCAATCAGTATTCCTGGTATAGTCTCTGGACCTATCGCAACCATGAAGACAAATAAATGAAACATTATGCTCATTTTTCGACCATACACCACCAAGATCTATGTCTGGGGATGCTTGCTTTTTGGTGTATGTAGGTCTTGCCGTCTGAATGTGTGTGTGTGTGTGTGTGTGTGTGTGTGTGTGTGTGTGTGTGCGCGTGTGTGTGTGTGTGTGTGGCAAAACAACCCGAGGCTGCAAATATAGACTTCTTTCTCCTCTTATTGGAGCAGGACAGCGCAATGCGGATCCAGGCACTGCTGGAATGACAGACAGTCTGGAAGATGGGACAGGGGTCATTTGTCGTTTATCATTTATCAGTGAACTGCGCAAAGCAAGCATTCTGCTCTGCCAGTTGCTCTACTATACGGTCAGCTACAGAATTACTGCCACTCTTGGTAAAAATGGGTAAAAAAAGGGAGCCTAATGTTACATTGGGAACATATAAAAGCCCATTTCCAAAAACACTGGAACATTTGTTAGGTAGGTAGGTAGATAGATAGATAGATAGATAGATAGATAGATAGATAGATAGATAGATAGATAGATAGATAGATAGATAGATAGATAGATAGATAGATAGATAGATAGATAGATAGATAGATAGATAGATAGATAGATAGATAGATAGAAAATGTGTGCTGTGGTCAGATGACTCCACGTTTCATCTTGTTTCCAGGAGAAAGCAACATCAAGTTATCTGTGCCAATGATGAAAATGACCATCCATACTGTTATCAGCAAAACATGCAAAAGTATGTTGGGAGTGTATCAGTGCCCACAACATGGGTGACTTTCAGCAAGGCAATGCCAAGTCTGATTCTGTATGGGCTACAAAAGAGTAGCCCTTTGTAGACACAGAGTGCATGTGTTTGAATGGCCTGTCTGCAGCCCAGATCTGAAGTTCAATATTTCTGGTTTTTGTTTAGCAATTTAAAATTTTTTATTTGTGTAGCATTCAATTGAGGCAGCCCTAGCAATCCTACGGCAATTCAGTTAGCAATCAATTAGTCAAAATGTCCAAGATGAAATCTAAAGCAGCTAAAAAGACGACTCGGGTAACCAATTCTGTGGACGCAGGAGGGGGGGGGGGGGGGGGGGGTGTCAAAACACAGGCGAGAATTTTCTAACATTAAGCCTCGCACCGTCTCTGGATGTTCTTGGTTTACATTTAACCATTAAGGTAGGCTGTGTTGTGTGTAGTAGCTTCTATTTGTTCCCTCATTGAATTTATGAGTGTTATTTAATGACTTCTGTAAAATTCTGTGAAATCTGTGATTTTAAGAATGAGATCTGTGAAATTAAGCCCCTTTTCTCTGTGAATTTAATAGGGCCCTACATATGGGTAACGTTTTTTAGTGAAAAAAAATCCTAATTCTACATTGTAGGATGACTTTACACACTTGATTGTCTTTTTTTTTTTGCAAAAGTCTAAAATAGGTTCTTTCTGTTTCTCCCCTGATAATGCTATGTGCAAAATGTGAACCCCACAAAAAACACAAGAGGCCATCAAGGTTTTTTTATGAAGTCTGAAAAGAGTCAGTCACAGGTAGGGCGTGTCGTGGTGAGAACACCGCAGAGTAAGCTAGATGGTCGTACAGTTAACTCCAGGGCTACTATGATGCAAAACCATACAACCAACTACCTCACCCCGTAGTGCACAGAAATTGGCCCACAGTTCAGTGGCTGTATGATCCAGGTGTATTAGATTTATAGATTCATATGGTGTCATCATTGTCTGTGCGTGTTTGGTTTGCATAGTTTAACTGGCGCCAAGCAAGAAAAGAGCAAATGCCACGGCAGTACAACGTACTTTACAGGCTAGTATCTACAGAGTGTGTAGAAAAAAACTAATTTGATCACAAACCATATTCTGTCCCACCCAGTTTTACCACAAATAAGACATGTTTTCGCTCAAAATAAAATTCCTGCCGCTCAGGTGGCGCAGCGGTAAAGTACGCTAGTGCACCAGAGTTGGAGTTCTGTGTGCATCGCATCGAATCTCGACTCTACCCTCCCGACTGGGTTGGGCGGCAGCATGAACAACAATTGACTGTTGTTCAGGGTTAGAGGGTAGAGAGTCGGATCTTAGGTCCTCATAACTGGTACAACTGCGGCCCCTGCTGGCTGAATGATGGCGCCTGCACAGGGCTGGGGAATAATGCTAATGGGGGTGTGACCCTCAGTTGTCAGTATGTCAGTTGAGAGGCGTCCTCAGTCAGTGGTGAAGGGTCGAACCAGTATAGAGGACGCAATCAGGGTAACTGGACATGACTAGAATAGGGGAGAAAAATTGGGGGAAAAAGTGGGCAAAATAGATAATTAAAAAAAATAAAATTAAATTCCTGAAGGGAAATTGCACATCTATATATTCCATCCATGTATAGTCCATCACTGTCTGTGCAGTTCACATGACTAGAGAACTGTGTTCGTTCTTTGCGATTGCTGCGGCCTATTTGAGAAAGTTCGACACCGCGACAAAGAGTTTCTCTTCCGACAGTCTTGGGTTCCCTTGGGACGCCCAGCCTGCTCACATTACCAACTGTTGAAATGGGAGGTGGACTGGGAATGAGAGGTTGTGCATCATCTGTGTTCCTGGAACATAAACCAATTTGATTTAATGTGTAAAGAAAACAGGAGTGGACCAAGTACTGCTCCCTGAGGAACTGTAGTGAGGTTGTGAGGTGATAAAACAGAGGTTTTTCATGCTTTCTTGTAGGATCTATGTTGTACATAAACAAAGCAAGAGAGTGAACCCCAAGGGTGAAGAGGAGAATCTGATGACTCAGGGTCTGTCTGTAAACCTAGTGAGCTCTCTACATAGACACATTTTACATCATCCTCCGTGCTCCTAAGAAGAAGTCTGTCTCAATTTTTCAATGCCTTAAAATGCTGCCTACTGAGGTGCCTTATTTCAAAGGTATAAACTGACTGAATAACAAGGGAGCATCCAATGCTTCCTTAGCAGTGAAGGCAATCCCAGCATTCAGTGCGGCACAACTTCTCACAAACAATTACAAATATGGCGGACGAATGAAGAGCAACAAACGGAGTTCGTTTTAAATGTAAATACATTCTCGTTGAGTTTTCATTTGTATAAAGGTGCACAATTGTAATTAATTTACAAATTCATGCTTGTCAACTGTTCTCGGTTGTGCCGCTTTAGCCCATTGGTTTGAATGGTTTCAGGCTAACTGTGTTAGCTTAGTAAGCGAAAACTGTGGTGACGTAATCGCCATAATTGCTGTCTAAGTAGTGCGTCTAAATAATCTACCTTATAAGGTCGAAGAATCCTCTCTACTTAGGCAGCTGCCCAGGTAGACATAAGGCAACAAGGCAGCTCACAAAGCAAGATTGGTTCAAAGAAACTCCTGCACAGAGCCCTGACCTCAGCCCCACTGAACTGAAACACCAATCAAGGCTTTCTCGACCAACATCAGTGCCCAACCATACAAAGCTGACTGAATGGGCACAAATTCCCACAGACATGACAAGTCTAGTGACTCATGTTCTAGCTAAAAAGATCACACAGATGTCACTCCATTCTAATACAATTTGTTTTTGAAATGTAATGTCCAAACACTTTTGGTCAGATAGTGTATCTTATTATCAGTCTGATCACGTGTAAATGCGGCATGGTTGTGGCAGTGCCAGCAACACAGAGTGTGAGCATGCTTGTTGAATCCAGTCTGATTAGCCTGTCCAATATCTAATATAGAAGATCCCTTGCTTTGGAAGAAAGCTTTTGTGAACACAAAATAACACAGGAATATTAGTTAAAGCTGTTATGCCACCCTTTTGTCATATTTTTCTTTTAATGTTGGCAGCTAGGTTCTGATACGGTCATAATTCTATTTGCTAACATGTAAAAACGAGCTTTTTAAATATTTAAGCCTTTGCAAACACTTCAGTTTGCCTCCACACTATTGCTAGCCTGTGTTTGTCAATATGATAAAGCTCAGTGGGTTAGCTATAGGGTTGTAAAACATTTTAGCTGGTTGCTAACAGATATATACACTGACCAGGCATAACATTATGACCACTGAAAGGTAAAGTGAATAACACTGATTATCTTTTCATCACGGCACCTGTTAGTGGGTGGGATATATTAGGCAGCAAGTGATTATTTTATCCTCAAAGTTGATGTGATAGAAGGATTTGAGCAGCTCTTGTGGGGTGTTCCCGGTCTGCAGTGGTCAGTATCTATAAAAAGGGGTCCAAGGAAGGAATAGCAGTAAACCGGCGACAGGGTCATGGGCAGCCAAGACTCAATGATGCACGTGGGGAGCGAAGGCTGGCCCGTGTGGTCCGATCCAACAGATGAGCTACTGTAGCTTAAATTGCTGAGGAAATTAATGATGGTTCTAATAGAAAGGTGTCAGAATACACAGTGCATCACAGTTTGTTGTGTTGGGGCTGCATAGTTGCAGACCAGTCAGGGTGCCCATGCTGACCCCTGTCCACCACATAAAGCGCCAACAATGGGCATGTGAGCTTCGGAACTAGACCACGGAGCAATGGAAGAAGGTGGCCTGGTCTGATGAATCACGTGGACGGTCGGGTGCGTGTGCGTCGCTTACCTGGGAACACATGGCACCAGGATGCACTATGGTAATGTTCTGCTGGGAAACCTTGGGTCCTGCCATCAATGTGGATGTTACTTTGACACGTACCACCTACCTAAGCATTGTTACAGACCATGTTCACCCTTTCATGGAAACGGTATTCCCTGATGGCTGTGGCCTCTTTCAGCAGGATAATGCTCCCTGCCACAAAGCAAAAATGGTTCAGGAATGGTTTGAGGAGCACAACAACGAGTTTGAGGTGTTGACTTGGCCTCTAAATTCCCCAGATCTCAATCCAATCAAGCATCTGTAACTCCTCACAACTTAGAGGAGTTAAATGATTTGCTCGCAGGCTGTTTTGGCCGCAAAAGGGGGACCAACACAATATTAGGAAGGTGGTCATAATGTTATGCCTTTAACTTTAATGTTAAAACATAAACAAAATTATCATCCTTCTATCTACAATCCACCGCATCTTAACAATGAAAATTAGAATATACTTGTGTATGTTGTGGTCTTTGGTTTCTTTTTTTCACCTCAGTTGTCAACCTCTGCCCATACCTTATTTCAAGACCACCAAAATGCCCAGTTGCTATGGGAACTTGCTGCCTGGCAACATTCCTGGTTTGGCAAAATGCCCATCAGTTGCCAGGGCACTGCCGTCAGAGACAGCCAAGTGCTATGGCAGTTGTATATGTGTCTGGTTTTGTTTGTGTGTGTGTGTGTGAGAAGGGGGCCTTTGCATTATGCTGCTTAATATGTTATATTAGTAGAATATGGAACATTTTGTATTTCCTCTCTGTCTTGTATTTAGGGTGCAGTGAAAGCTTTATTCATCAGTCATTACTGTATCGTGGTCAGGGCCACGGTGGCACCAGAGTCCATCTTGGAAGCATTGGATGCGAGGCTGGAGTAACCAAAGGTAAGAATAGATTATGCTGCTGAAAGGTATTGCTCCAAAAGACATTTACAACGAATAATAAAATATTCTAGCCCACCATTGCGAGCTTTCAAGTTCGATTCTCAGCTCTGCTATCAGCCAGCTGGGCACCTACACAGACACCCGATTGGCTGTTGCTTGAGCAAGGTGGTTCCTTGTTGCTTGAGCAATTACGTCCTCTGCTGACCGGTCGAGGCGCCTGCACAAGGGCAGCTGGCTCACCTCACACAGTACTACTCTCTGTAAGACGCCATACCTGGCAGGTGAAAAGAAGCGATCTCTACGCATGCCAAAGGGGTCGCGTGAAAGCCTCGGCTCTTCTCGATTGATGTCGGGGTGGCGGCAGCAATGAGAGATAAGCTCCAACTGGGTGATCTGGGGGCAGACCTACCTAGTTGGTCCACCTTGTAGATATAAAGTCAGAGACGATCGCTCATCTATTGCTGCTGTTTGAGTTGGTCATCTTCTAGACCTTCATCGGTGGTCACAGGACGCTGCCCACGGGACGCTGTTGGCTGGATATATTTTTGGTTGGTGGACTATTCTCAGTCCAGCAGTTACAGTGAGGTGTTTAAAAACTCCAGCAGCGCTGCTGTGTCTGATCCACTCATACCAGCACAACACACACTAACACACACTAACACACCACCACCATGTCAGTGTCACTGCAGTGTTGAGAATGACCCACCACCCAAATAATACCTACTCTGTAGTGGTCCTGGCCATTGAAGAACAGCATGAAAGGAGGCTAACAAAGCATGCAGAGAAACAGATAGACTACAGTCAGTAATTGTAGAACTACAAAATGCTCCTGTATGGTAAGTAGAGCTGATAAAATGGACAGTGAGTGTAGAAACAAGGAGGTGGTTTTAATGTTATGGCTGATCAGTGTCTATCTATCTGTCTGTCTGTCTGTCTGTCTGTCTGTCTGTCTGTCTATATGACTGTCTGTCTATCTATCTATCTATCTATCTATCTATCTATCTATCTATCTATCTATCTATCTATCTATCTATCTATATGTCTGTCTGTCTGTCTGTCTATCTCTCTATCTATATGTCTGTCTGTCTATCTATCCATCTATATGTCTGTCTGTCTGTCTGTCTATCTGTCTGTCTATCTGTCTGTCTGTCTGTCTATCTATATGTCCGTTCATTCATCCGATTGTGTCTGTCCCCCTTTCTGTGTCTATCTGTCTTTCTGTCTGTTTGTCTACCTGTCTTCCTACCTAGCTATCTATTTTTCTGTCTGTCTGTCTACCTATCTGCATATCTATCTTTCTGTCTGTCTATCTGTCTATCTATCTATCTACAGTGGGGCCAAAAAGTATTTAGTCAGCCACTGATTGTGCAGGTTCTCCTACTTAGAAAGATGAGAGAGGTCTGTAATTTTCATCATAGGTACACTTCAACTATGAGAGACAAAATGAGAAAAAAAAAATCCAGGAAATCACATTGTAGGATTTTTAAAGAATTTATTTGTAAATTATGGTGGAAAAGAAGTATTTGGTCAATAACAAAAGTTCAACTCAATACTTTGTAACATAACCCTTGTTGGCAATGACAGAGGTCAAACGTTTCCTGTAAGTCTTCACCAGGTTTGCACACACTGTAGCTGGTATTTTGGCCCATTCCTCCATGCAGATCTTCTCTAGAGCAGTGATGTTTTGGGGCTGTCGCTGGGCAAAACGGACTCCACAAATGTTCTATGGGGTTGAGGTCTGGAGACTGGCTAGGCCACTCCAGGACCTTGAAATGCTTTTTACGGAGCCACTCCTTCGTTGCCCGAGCGGTGTGTTTGGGATCATTGTCATGCTGGAAGACCCAGCCACGTTCCATCTTCAATGCTCTCACTGATGGAACGAGGTTTTGGCTTAAAATCTCACGATACATGGCCCCGTTCATTCTTCCCTTAACACGGATCGGTCGTCCTGTCCCCTTCGCAGAAAAACAGCCCCAAAGCATGATGTTTCCACCCCCATGCTTCACAGTAGGTATGGTGTTCTTGGGTTCTTCTTCTTCCTCCAAACACGACGAGTTGAGTTTTTACCAAAAAGTTCCATTTTGGTTTCATCTGACCACATGATATTCTCCCAATCCTCTTGTGGATCATCCATATGCTCTCTGGCAAACTTCAGACGGGCCTGGACATGTACTGGCTTAAGCAGGGGGACACGCCTGGCACTGCAGGATTTGAGTCCCTCTCGGCGTAGTGTGTTACTGATGGTAGCCTTTGTTACTTTGGTCCCAGCTCTCTGCAGGTCATTCATCAGGTCCCTCCGTGTAGTTCTGGGATTTTTGCTCACCGTTCTCATGATCATTTTGACCCCACGGGATGAGATCTTGACCCCAAGGGAGATTATCAATGGTCTTGTATGTCTTCCATTTTCTTACAATTGTTCCCACAGTTGATTTATTCACACCAACCTGCTTGCCTATTGTAGATTCACTCTTCCCAGCCTGGTGCAGGTCTACAATTTTCTTCCTGGTGTCCTTCGACAGCTCTTTGGTCTTGGCCATGGTTGAGTTTGGAGTCTGACTGTTTGAGGCTGTGGACAGGTGTCTTTTATACAGATAACGAGGTCAAACAGGTGCCATTAATACAGGTAACGAGTGGAGGACAGAAGAGATTCTTAAAGAAGAAGTTAAAGGTCTGTGAGAGCCAGAAATCTTGCTTGTTTGTTATTGACCAAATACTTATTTTCCACCATAATTTACGAATAAATTCTTTAAAAATCCTACAATGTGATTTCCTGGATTTTTTTTCTCATTTTGTCTCTCATACTTGAAGTGTACCTATGATGAAAATTACAGACCTCTCTCATCTTTCTAAGTAGGAGAACTTGCACAATCAGTGGCTGACAATACTTTTTGACCCCACTCTGTCTGTCTGTCTGTCTGTCTGTCTGTCTGTCTGTCTATCTATCTATCTATCTATCTATCTCCGTCCAATTATCCGATTGTCTGTCTGTCCACGTTTCTGTTTGTCTGTCTATCTATCTTTCTATCTGTCTGTCTATCTATCTAGATATCTATTTTTCTGTCTGTCTATCTACCTATCTTCATATCTATCTTTCTGTCTGCCTGTCCACCTTTCTACCTAACTGTCTGTTTATCTATTTTTCTGTCTGTCTATCTGTCTGTCTGTCTATTTATCTATCTGTCTTTTTTCTGTCTGTTTGTCTACCTATCTTCCTATCTATCTATCTTTCTGATTGCCTGTCTGTCTGTCCACCTTTCTACCTACCCGTCTTTCTGTCTATCTTCCTATTTAGCTCTTTCTGTCTGTCTGTCTGTCTGTCTGTCTGTCTGTCTGTCTGTCTGTCTTTCTTTCTGTCTGTTTGTCTGTCTGTCGATCTATCTGTCTGACTTGTAAAAATAGAGTTGGAACATGACAAAGATTTGGCATTCTGAGAGCATAATCAGCCAGGTAGCACATAGGTAGATTAATGATCCTCAGCTGCCCTCTAAGAACATGAACAAAGCACATATCACCAGCAGTGCCAGTCACCCTATGCACCCTGCAAACACACATCTACACACACAAAAACCACACGTGGGCATTTACACATGCAAAAGCGCTCATTTGCATGTAAATGAAAGCGCTCACACAGAATGTGCAAGTTGGGGTGTACACACACATATACGCTACGTCTGTCGTCTCGTCTCGCTCTTCTCTAACACCCAACCCCCAGAACCTCGGGGTCTAAAACTCATGCACTGGATAAAAAAAAGAGAGTTCATGGTGTGAAAACACATGAAGGCTGGTGAGAAGTGGGAACTGGAAAGGGGGAAGGGGACCAAGAAGACAGGAGGTCGAATAGTGGTAGAAAAGAAAGCTGTAAGAAAACGATGGGGAAAAAAGAACACGGACATTAACCTAGTTGTCAGGGCCTACTCCTCTGGTCACTGCTGTGGTTTATCGTCCGCCAAAGCCAAACGCTTCCTTTCTCTCTGATTTTTCAGATTTTTTAACCCAGCTTAGTGCCCTCTCATCCTCTGTACTGCTTATGGGTGATTTTAACATCCATATTGATGACAACAACTGTAAATTTGCCAGGGAATTTTTGGAATTGTTACAGTGTTTTAATTTCACACAACATATACATTTTCCAACTCATAAAAAAGGTCATACTCTTGACCTTGTCTGCTCTACTGGTGTCCTAGTTCATCAGCCGTCCAGCCATGACCTTACTGTCTCTGATCATTTGACAATCATCATGGACATTGAGGTCACTAGGCCCATCACTAGAGCTAAACGTAAAATATCCTTCAGGAATCTTCAATATATCTCTCCCTCTGCTTTCTCAGATTCTCTTGTTAAAAAGATGTCTGTCTGTCCTGTACTGTCTAGTAATTCATCTGACCTTGTCGATTACTATAATGACATACTCGCCTCATGTCTTGATGAGCTGGCTCCTTTGAGAACCAAATTTGTTTCATTTAGTCATTCCGCACCATGGTACACAATTGAGCTTCACCAAATGAAATCCCGTAAACGCCAGCTTGAAAGACTTTATAAGAAAACCGGTCTAACAGTACATTATCAGATTTATTCTGATTATCTTCAACATTACAAAGACGCTCTTACGGCAGCCCGATCCACTTACTATTCCGAACTCATACATGCTGGATCAACAAATCCTAAGACTCTCTTTTCCACAATAAATAAACTTCTCAAACCAGTTGACAATACTACCAATTCCTTTACAGTTGACAAGTGTAACTCTTACCTCTCATTTTTTCAAACAAAAGTTGAGAATATCCACAATTTTCTGACAGTTTCCCCTGTCATCTCTGTTTCTCCGCCTATCTCATCTCAATTTATTACCCAGCCTCTGTCTCAGTTCTCACCTGTGTCTCTTTTGGACCTATCTGAGATCTTAACAGGGATGCGAAGCTCCACTTGTGTTTTGGATCCTGCTCCATCAAAACTTGTTAAGGGTTGTTTTCCAGTTATCTCATCACTTATCACAGAGATAATCAATTCCTCTCTTAGTTCTGGCTCAGTCCCTCAATCACTCAAATTGGCTGCTGTTACTCGCATACTTAAAAAACCTGGACTTGACTCTAACATTATGAGTAACTTTCGGCCCATTTCCAATCTTCCATTTCTGTCGAAAATACTGGAACGTGTTGTTGCCTCACAGCTCAAAGATCACCTAAATTCCAATAATCTATTTGAATCATTTCAGTCTGGTTTCCGCCCCCAGCACAGCACTGAGTCAGCCCTCCTCAAAGTCACAAATGACCTTCTTCTTTCCTCAGACTCTGGACAAATTAATATTCTCGTCCTCCTTGATCTTACTGCAGCTTTTGACACCATTAATCACTCCATTCTTCTGTCCCGCCTTGAATCCTCTGTCAACATCACTGGTACTGCCCTTTTGTGGTTAAGGTCATATCTCATAAACAGACAACAGTTTGTTAATATCAACAATTGTAGTTCTGCCATTGCTCCACTGTCCCAAGGCGTTCCCCAAGGCTCAGTGTTAGGTCCCCTTTTGTTTATTCTTTATATGCTCCCCCTTGGTGACATCATACGTCGGCATGGTTTACATTTCCACTGCTATGCTGATGATATTCAGCTTTACATCTCCTCCAAATCCATTAATACTGAACTTCACTCCACTCTGACAAATTGCATCACTGAAATGAAATTGTGGATGAAAGCTAATTTCCTCAAATTAAACTGTGAAAAATCAGATATGATCATCGTAGGTCCTACAACCCTGGCAAAAACCACAAAAAATTTTCAAATTACCATTGATAATGACACTTTGTCTCCGTCTTCTAACATCCGAAATCTTGGTGTAATTTTTGATAGCAACCTCTCTTTTGACCGCCATGTAAATCACATCACCAAAACTGCTTTCTTTCATCTAAAAAACATAGCACGTCTACGTCCATCACTCTCCTTTTCTGCCGCCGAAACCTTGATTCATGCTTTTATTACATCCAGAATTGATTATTGCAATAGCATCCTTTATGGTACATCTAACAAAATCCTAAAAAAACTTCAGTATATCCAGAATTCAGCTGCTCGCCTCCTTACTCATACTCGCTCCCGTGATCATATTACACCTGTTCTACAAAAACTTCATTGGCTTCCCGTTGCTCAACGCATTCAATTCAAAATTCTTCTATTCACTCACAAAGCTCTCCATAATCAGGCCCCATCCTACCTCACCGACCTGCTCCATCAGCACATTCCCTCCCGTAGCCTTCGCTCTTCTGAGGCTAACCTACTGTCCATACCCTCTAGGACCAAGCACCGGACCTGGGGTGACAGGGCCTTTTCCATAGCTGCTCCATCTTTATGGAATGCTCTCCCCAAACACCTACGAGATTGTCCTGACCTGTCCAAATTCAAGTCACTTCTCAAAACTCATCTATTCAGAGTGGCATTTAACTTGTAACAACACAAAATAAATGCTTTTATTTTTGCTATTCTTTTTAATAGTTTTTATACTTAGATCACGACAGAAATGTGAAGTCCTAGATCCTAAAACTTGTAAAGTTTTCAGTTTCCTGATTGCATGTAAATCTGTCCTGTTTCTGTCTAATTTTAAGAAATTGTTCTATATTTGTTGTTCTCTCTCATAATTTAGCTAATTTTTAATGAACTGTCTTATGCTGCTCTCTTTGTTTTTATCTTAATTATTCTTGATGTTGATGTACTATTTTGATTTTGTACTATGATTTGTATGGTGTATGTACGTATTTGTTTTGATTATTTGTCTTATGTAAAGCGTCTTTGAGTATCTTGAAAAGCGCTATATAAATAAAATGTATTATTATTATTATTATTACTTACATATTCGAGGACTGGAGCTATTTATTTGAGTTATACACTGATCAGCCATAACATTAAAACCACCTCCTTGTTTCTACACTCACTGTCCATATAGAAGCACTACAATTTTACAATTCTACAATTACTGACTGTAGTCCATCTGTTTCTCTACATACTTTTTAGCCTGCTTTCACCCTGTTCTTCAATGGGCAGGACCCCCACAGGACCACTACAGAGCAGGTATTATTTAGGTGGTGGATCATTCTCAGCACTGCAGTGACACTGACATGGTGGTGGTGTGTTAGGGTGTGTTGTGCTGGTATAAGTAGATCAGACACAGCACCACTGCAGAGTTTTTAAATACTGTGTCTACTCACTGTCCACTCTATTAGACACTCCTACCTAGTTGGTCCACCTTGTAGATGTAAAGTCAGAGATGATCGCTCATCTATTGCTGCTGTTTGAGTTGGTCATCTTCTAGACCTTCATCAGTGGTCACAGGACGCTGTTCTGTTGGCTGGATATATTTTTGGTTGGTGGACTATTCTCAGTCCAGCAGTGACAGTGAGGTGTTTAAAAACTCCAGCAGTGCTGCTGTGTCTGATCCACTCATACCAGCACAACACACACTAACACACCATCACCATGTCAGTGTCAGTGCAGTGCTGAGAATGACCCACCACCTAAATAATACCTGCTCTGTAGTGGTCCTGGGAGAGTCCTGACCATTGAAGAACAGCATGAAAAGGGTCTAACAAAGCATGCAGAGAAACAGATGGACTACAGTCAGTAATTGTAGAACTACAAAGTGCTTCTATATGGTAAGTGGAGCTGATAAAATGAACAATGTGTGTAGAAACAAGGAGGTGGTTTTAATGTTATGGCTGATCGGTGTATACGGTCTGTTGAATATGCTTTTACGGTTCCAGGGAGCTGGGTTTGATTCCAGCTGTATCAAACTAGCACTGTCTGTGAGATATTCTTCAGACTTTCTACATAAAATTCAGATAGTGGATAGGTTTCTTAAATTGCTCCTAAGTGTGACTGAATGAGTGAACACTTGAGTTTGTTTCCCTGTCCAGAATGTAGCCAAGGTCTGGCAATCCAGATGGAGTTGGATGAACTACAACCCTGACCAGGACATGTGAAAACTGTCGTCAGTAAAAATGAATAAATGAGTCCTTCAAATTGATTGTGCATTTGTTATAAAGTAATAACAATTCATCATTAATTCATCAGGGTCACTTTGGATCTTCTTCATTCGGGAAACACTGAGCGCAGGGGAGGAAGACTTTGGACAGTGCCAATCCATCACAGGGTTTTGAGATTGGAGATTGGAGATTCCTCCAGTCCACTGGGAAGGCTTTTCGCAAGATTGTGCCCATATGTGACGTCAGGTACTGATACTGGACGTAAAGGTCTGGCTCACAAATGTACGCTCAGGTGGCGCAGCAGTGAAAACACATGCCGCAACCAGAGCTGGGATCTCGAATACATCATTTCAAATCTCAGCTCTGCCTTGCCGGCTAGGCTGAGCGGCCACATGAACAATAATTGGCCTGTTGTTCAGATGGGCGCGACTATGCCAGATGGGGTCTCTCTCTGTCAGACTGGTACAATTACAACCTCTGCTGGCTGATTAGAGGCGCCTACACAGAGATGAGGGTGTGTCTCTCCATACACAACGCTAGGTGGCACAACACTCGTCAATGTGTGGGTGATGAGATGCATACGGCTTGCTGCCCACGTGTCAGAGGGGGCGTGGGTTAGCTTCGATCTCCTCGGTCAGAGCAGAAATCGGACTAGGCGGAGAGGAAGCATTGGGCAATTGGACATGCTAAAAGAGGAGAAAATGCATTAAAAAATTTGACTCAATGTATCCCAAAGGTGTTCAATATGGGCTCTAATATCTGATAATCTGTACAGGACACATGGAATAGTAGGCTCAAAAATCACAGTCTTAAAGGCTGCCAAGAAGTTTTTGAGACTGATAAAAGAAACAGTTGAGTTATTTGATTGCAAGCACAGGAAGTGAGGCTTCAAACCCAACACTGTGCTTATTTTTATGCATGCTGTAGTATTAGTCTTTGTGACTTTAGTTACTGTCACTGTTTCTTGTGCTTTAAAGAAAGCGGACAGAACCATGATGACTGTAGACCATCTAATGCCATACAGAATTTGCCTCCCCATTAATGTTTAATGCCCATGAAGGAGTGAATAATGTGTGACCATGGTTAACCAGGTTATATTTTGACATTTCTCAGCACAGCAATTGCACCTACATGTGT
Organism: Trichomycterus rosablanca; assembly: GCF_030014385.1. Classification (NCBI taxonomy): domain Eukaryota; kingdom Metazoa; phylum Chordata; class Actinopteri; order Siluriformes; family Trichomycteridae; genus Trichomycterus; species Trichomycterus rosablanca. Next base: position 9,256,997 of record NC_085989.1, read on the forward strand.
GGGTGTGATTAAGTAGTGCTGGTATAATCTCTGGATTTTTTAACATTATAGTTGGCAATATTGGATTGACAGTAGTCCAGTAAGTCCAGAAATATCCAGGCAACAGCACCATGTGTTCAAAAATTGACAATGATTAACAATTGAAGGACTGAGTGTTCTATACAAAGAGTGGCAAATAAAGTCGGGGTTTTGCTTAGGTTGAGAAATTTAGAGACATTGAGCCAAAAAGGCTACAAAAGCATTTCTAAGGACCTGGATATTTATCAACCCACAGTACGTCAAAGTCTTGCTACTATTTCAAAAGTGGACTTCCGTCAAAAAGCCAAGGGCGTGAGTCCTTATCTACCCTTCCCTCTTTCAGACATGGCCAACTGTGTCTGTTGAGCCCCCAGTCAGGCCGGTGGCACCACTGACACTCAAGCTGGTTGTAGTGATGGGACCACTTTAATATACTATGTTTGTTATGAAGTGATAACAATTCTAAATTAATTCATCAGGGTTGCTATGGATCTGGTTCCACCAGGAAACAGGGGGTGCAAGGGAGGGACACCTTGGACAGGACGCCAAGGACCTGGATGTTCATCAAGTCTTGCTGCTATACCAAGAGTGGACTTCCGGTAAAGATATGAAGCTGTGCATTTATTATATTCTTCCAATTACAAGCTTCTTTACACCAGTCATGTTTGAATTCCTACAGAGAATCACAATATGCCAAGGGTGTGAGTACTCATCTTCCATTCCCTCTCTCAGACATGGCCAACTGTGTCTGTTGAGCCCCCAGTCAGGCCAGTGGCACCACTGACACTCAAGCTAGTTGCAGTGATGAGATAGAGCATTAGTCTGCTGCACCAATTGACCACTCATTTGCTAAACTGGTCAGGATCACGGTGGCTTGGCACCACTTAAAAATATTCTCAGCAAGGTGGATTCAGATTCAGAATTCTGGAGATTTCCAATGGGTTTACAAACTGCGTCTGCAGCTTTACACTTATTTATTTAATGGATTCATGTATTCATTTTTACCTGGGTCATGGTGGTCAGGGGAACCACTGGCCACAAGGCAAAAAATACATAACTGACATTGCACTAATCCATCAAATAGTTCCAATCTGAACCAATCACACTTTGACTTCTAACAAAAGGCGATTTAAAGCAGCCAATCCACGTTCTGATTGTTTGTGGAATATGGTAGAAAAATCAGGGTTCCTAAAAAAGATCCATGTATTTTAATTTCAGGGAAGAGGTTAATTACTCTAAGGATCGGTTCGAAAACCTAGTGAGCTCTCTACATAAATAGCATTTTACGTCATCCTACGAACTCTCCCGAGAAGAAGGCTGTTCGAATTCTTAGATGCATTAAAATGCTGCCTACTGAGGTGCCTTATTTCAAGCGATAATCTGACTGAATAATGAAGGAGCATCTGATGCCTCCTCAGCGATGAAGGCAATCCCAGCATTTTCACAAAAAATTACAAACATTAATTCGTATAAAGGTGCATAAGTGTCATTTATTTGCAAATTCGGGCTTATCAGTGACTGTTTAACTGTTTTCGGTACACAGAGCGAGACGTTACCTGGCATGCTAGCGGGTTGTGCCACCTCAACCCATTGGTTTGAATGGCCTGAGGTTAATAGTGTTAGCTTAGTAAGCAAAAACTGCAATGAGTAAATTGCAGTAATTGCTGTCTAAGTAGTGAGGACTTATTAGAACCGTCTCTACTTAGGCATCTGCCTAGGTAGGCGGTAGACAGCAAGGCAGCCCACTAGGTTTTCGAACACACCCTAAGTTTTGGCTGAGTCAGAGTCCAGACCTTACATTAATTAAGTTGCCGTGTCTCTGCAAAAAGCCCCAAATGGTCCAAATTTCCTTCTCATCATTATGCACAAGTATGCTCCATAGATACTATACAGCTGCTAAAGGATGTTCCACCTGATACCTGAGGAAAAAATACAAGGGTTTACACGCCATTTGGGTTCTCGACTCTTAATTGAGGTTGTTAATTACTGCGTGTAATAAAGACTATTTAGAGTAATTTTCCATATTATTAGTGTAAGCAGAATGTGTGTCTTGTATTAATATTTGAATAAAGTTAAGATGACAATTTAACAAGCACTGTATGCCATTCGAATCTGCACTTAAGCCTGAGACGTACAACACGTCTGGGGATGTAGGATATATAGATGGTGGCTGGAACTATAAGGCGGCAGCAGCAAAATGGGGACAGTAGGTGCAGTCGGACAGCAAGAAGGAACGGGGCAGTCCCACAACATTTAACATCCCATGTATGTCAGAGGTCTGTGCATGAACATCCAAACATCAATCATACTTTTCCTACAGCTTGGAGGACTATCATGACATATCAAAATGGTAAGATAGAGAAGTGAAGGAATGTCAGTAATGTTAATAATCTGCGTTATAATCATACATAGACATGTAGTAAGCATGGAAAGTCTGGCTTATACAATATATGTATCATTCCTATTAGTGTACTGGCAATACAAGGTAACCCTTAGGACATGAGTAAAGATCCGAACAGATGAATGAAGGTACAAAACGTACCAGGTTTTCGAACCTAGTAAAAAGAACTGTGGGTAGACATTAAGGTAAGGGAATATAGACAGTAAAAGTGAAGAAATGCATTCATGCAGTACAAAAAAGGTCAAAAGTGGGATAATAAATGAGAATAAATAAAAGATGGGGCTTAAAAATGCTCAACTTGAGAAGAATACTTACCTTATCTCTCCTTCCAGAAATCTTGCTGATTCCTGGATACATCCTTCACTTGTCTGCCTTTGCGCCCCAATGTGTCTCTCTCTCACCTCGCACCCCACTGCCTTTCACACTACAGTAAACGCTTTATCTGTCTAAGTTTTTACCCGATCTAAAAATCTATCTTGTTCGGGTGTCCCAATTTCCAAACAGACGTGGATGGACACGATGGAAATCACAAATTTAGTTGTGTCAAAATCTTAAATTGATAGTGACTAGAAAAGTCAACCCAGACACATGATGTGTGCGGACCAGACTGGGACCTGGATTTAAAATTACACAAAGGGGGGAACCACAGAAAGGCTGTACCTTTCACAGAACAGAAGCCAGGAACGCGAGCGACGGTGCCAGACGGGACGAGAGACGGCGAAAATCACTGTGGACCTCTCCGACTGTGCCCATGAGGAACGAGACAGTTGGTGTGCAAGAGGGGAGATAGCAAGTGTGTATGCATGTGCATGATCGAGTGCAAGTGCGTAAAAGGGGTGGGAGGGGGAAGCAGGAGCGACCGATGAGGAAATGCTGGGGAAATACCTCCGTCTTTCTCTAGGAGGTGAGGACTGGCTAAGCACAAGGACACTTTATGTTAAATCTGTCCTGAAACATAGCTCCGTGCACGATTTAGCTCTTAATCGCTTGTATTCCCCCTGATCTATGTCTTTGGATAGAGGCTGGAATACAGTTTGCAGGCAGTAAGTGAAAGGAGTAAGAGGGAGGGGAATTAGCGATGAAGAGGGGAACAAAAAGGGGAGCGAGATGTTAAGAGGGGGAGGGGAACAGACTGTAGAAGCAGACTGTACGTGAAGAGGGAGAAAGCTGCATTTATACACGTGATCGGTGATAACTTTGCCATCCATGCAGCTCCAAGAAATGGTTTAAGAATCCTTTAAAATCGCATTTAAATGAGCTTAATTTTTTATCTTATTCCAAATCCACCCAACACAAAGAAGCACAAAATTTAGATTACCTTACAATATAATCTGTACAACTGAAAAAGCTACAGAAGCATTTTTAAGATCTGCATATTCACCAGTCAACAAAAGACAATTCACTAATGCTCTACTACTCTAATAGTAGAGGTCACACCAAGAGCACAACATTTAATGCTATAGGAGGTAAAAAGAGCCCCAGGATAACAGCACATGCTAAAGTCTTGAAGGAAATTATTGCTCACTCATGTCTCAAGACTGATGATAGACTGGATGATAAACATGACAACTTTTTGTGAGTAGGTGAAACCAAACTCATTCCAGCTGTGAAGCATGGTGGAGAAAGCATCACGGTTTGTAGCTGCTGTGCTGCCTTAGGCCCCTAAACAATATACACCGATCAGCCATAACATTAAAACCACCTCCTTGTTTCTACACTCACTGTCCATTTTATCAGCTCCACTTACCATATAGAGGCAATTTGTAGTTCTACAATTACTGACTGTAGTCCATTTATTTCTATACATACCTTTTTAGCCTGCTTTCACCCTGTTCTTTAATGGTCAGAACCCCCACAGGACCACCACAGAACAGATATTATTTAGGTGGTGGATCATTCTCAGCACTGCAGTGACACTGACATGGTGGTGGTGTGTTAGTGTGTGTTGTGCTGGTATGAGTGGATCAGACACAACAGTGCTGATGGAGTTTTTAAACACCTCACTGTCACTGCTGGACTGAGAATAGTCCACCAACCAAAAATATTTCCAGCCAACTGCACCCCGTAGGCAGCATCCTGTGACCACTGATGAAGGTCTACAAGATGACCAACTCAAACAGCAGCAATAGATGAGCGATCATCTCTGACTTTACATCTACAAGGTGGACCAACTAGGTAGGAGTGTCTAATAAAGTGGACAGTGAGTGGACACGGTATTTACAAACTCCAGCAGCACTGCTGTGTCTGATCCACTCATACCAGCACAACACACACTAACACACCACCACCATGTCAGTGTCACTGCAGTGCTGAGAATGATCCACCACCTAAATAATACCTGCTCTGTGGTGGTCCTGACCATTGAAGAACAGCAAGAAAGGGGACTAACAAAGTATGTAGAGAGACAGATGGACTACAGTCAGTAATTGTAGAACTACAAAGTTCTCCCAGCGTAGTCAATTTGTCTTCTGTGCAGCCCTTAGCGAAACCCTTTTTCACCTATGCACTCTGCACAGGTGCCTTTCTATCTGCTAATCAGGGTCCTTACACAGCGTTTGAAGACCTCACCCACATAGTCCGGTCATCCTGCCCTAGCAGAAACAGCCCCAGGGTAACAGTACCTGCTTAAGTCTTGAAGAAAATTATTGGTCACTGAAAAACACTGATGCACACCTCAAGTTTGCAAGTTAAAGTTTTCTGTCAGTAGGTGAAACCAAACATGCAAAAACATATAATGTGTATGGAGTAAAAATAGGACTGCAAATCAAACTCATTCTAGCTGTGAAGCATGGCGGAGAGAGCATCATCATCAGGTTTGAAGCTGCTGTGCTGCCTTAGGCCTGGACAGCTTGCAATAATTGCTGAAACATTACATTAGAATTTCTAAGCAGTCTATAAACTAAAGCTTTGATACAATGACATAAAACACATGAGTAAATCAACAAATTAATCATTTGAAATTAAGAAAATGGTAGTTAAAATGGGATGGATCTCCACAATTTCTTCTAAGCTCCTTTAAAATCAGTTTTTGATCTGAACTGATAGGAGACCGAACAACCTACACCTTCAATATAATAGACATTTGGAGAAGTCCTTAGCTCAGAGGTTCACATACTTTTTCCACAATTTTGCCTGGACTCCAGATTTGGGGAAAATATTTGCATGCTTGAAGAAGATCAGACCACATTTTTAAATAGCACTGTTGCATCACAGCAAGAAGGTCCTGGGTTTGAATCCCAGGTAAAACGGTCCGGGTCCTTTCTGTGTGAAGTTTGCACGTTCTCCTCGTGTCTACATGGGTTTCCTCCCACGGTCCACAGACGTGCAAGTGAGGTGAATTGGAGATAAAATTTGTCCATGAATGTGTTTGACATTAAAAACTAGAACTCATGAATCTTGTGTTACCAGTAACTACCTGTCCTGTCATGAATGTAACCAAAGTGTGTAAAACATTATGTTAAAATCCTAATAAATAAAAAAAATAATAGTTGGTAGAGGGGAAGTGGGTGTTATATGGGAATTTTGTGAACACAAGCATATAGTTCACATGTTATATGTATGTTTTTCTCCTTTGTGGAGTGTATTGTTGTGTACAGTACAATTCAGTAAAAAGCAAGAACTACAAAAACATTTAAATGTTGAACCCAGGACTAAGAATTCAAGGATTTATTTTTGTTGCCATCCCAAACATGAAACAATGATTAGGAAAAAAGGTGTAATTACATTTTGATCAGTTCTAATTAATATTTTCAATGACGAATTTTTAAAATATGTAGGTTCATTTTTTCTTCAAGCAACTTTTTAGTTCTTAATCCAGTCTGCAAATTATGGACAAAAGAAATATAATAACTGCTGAATAATATACTAGCTCTATTTAGCACTGTGGCTGAGCTGTTGTTGCTCATAGACTTCAACACTAAAACTGAATGAGCTCTGGCAATTTACAAATCTGATGAACCTACCTGTTTGAAAGGTGGCACTCCAATACAGTTGCACGATGACAGTCACTGATCTCTTCAACATGACCTGTGTTTTCTGCAGCCAGTGTTTGTGTATAGTGACTGCATGGCTAAATGGTTGATATTTTGCAGCTGTTAGCAGTGGGTGTGGCCAAAATAACCCTCACTCACCCTCTTATCCAGGCTGGAGCCTATCCCAGCTTTTCAATAGGTGCGAGGCACACAGTAACACCCTGGACGGGGCGCCAGTCCATCTCAGGGCAGACATACATATATGCACACATAGGGCAATTCAGTGTCTCCAATTAACCTGACTGCATGTTTTTAGGACCTTCTTGCACCGAGCCGGCCAAAATAACTGAAACCACTAATTAGAAAGCACTAGTGGTCCATCTACTGTTGCAAAGAAGTTTTGCACACATGAAATTGAATCTTCCGTATGAAATAAGGGATTAACACACTCAACAAGCACTTTATTAGCTGGTACACCAGTTACATTTACCAAACAGATACATTTTGTGGGTATACAATTACTGACTGTAAGCCATATGTTGCTCTGTACTCGCACCTGTTGACCAGATGATGTCTGGGTGATTGGTGGCCCATTTTTAGCACTGCGATGACACTATTATTGAAATGATAGCATTAGTAGCAGTGTTGTTGGGATTTTTAATTATCGTTTAAACATACTAACCTTTTTATTAGGAACACACCCTATTAGCACTTGTCTAAGGTGTACAGTTAAAGACATAAGCAATTTAAATTTTTTTCATCAGTAGACTTTGATTGTAGGCTTTATATTTTTGGTAGGAGCATCATTCTCCTCCGAGCATTGATACTAAAATGTTTAAAAATCCTAAACACACTGCTGCACCTGCTACTGAGTTAGCACTATGTTACTGTCATTACCATGGTGAGTGGATGTATACATCAATTACCCAAAACATTAAAACCACCTGAATAATATTGTGTTATATTGTGTAGGTACCCCTTGTGCCAGCAAAACAGTTCTGATCTGTCGACGCATGGTCTCCACAAGACCTCCAAAGTGCCCTGTGGGACAGTAATAGCATAGTGGGTAGAGATTTAGGCTTTCAGGTGGAAGTAGGGATGTAACGATACACTCTACCCACAATGCGATGCGATACTGGGTTCACGATACGAAACTGAAATTGAAGACAAATTAGGTTTTTTTTTTATTATTATTTCTCTTAAAAAAGGAAATAAAATACTGCATTTGTGATTATCTTTTATTTATCTAAATAATGAATGCCCTTTTATTTCTGAGGTAGGTACAAACTATACAAAACAATTTTGAATTAAGCCCAATTTGGCTGAAAAACCCCAAATTTGGCAACCAGGTGTATAGCGTCAGTGACGTCAACCAGGCGAGGTGAATAGGGCCAGTGCCCTCCTGCTGTTTTAAGTGAATATCGATTTATTGAATCGGTTATTAACTGTTTTGTGATAAATCGTTACATCCCTAGTTGGAAGATTGGAAGTTTGAATCAAGGCTCTGCTATGAAGGCACTGTTAGGCCCTTGAGCAAGGCCCTTGACCCTGTCTGCTTCAGGGGTGCTGTTCTCTTTAACAGCAGTACCAAAATTATATAAAGACTTATGTTCACTTGTTAAAAGTAGTTTGTAGTGGATTAAATCCAGCAGCAAATTTCAAAATTTGGTTCGAAACTCGGTGTTGCCACCGGTCGGCTGGGCGCCATCTGTCAGGCGTAATTGGCAGAGCCTGCAGCAGATACTTATTGGCCACCGTATCTGCAGGGTGGGGGTCGGACTATGTGTGGGTGGTTCTTCATACGCTGTGTAGGGACCCTGATTGGTGGAAGAGACGCCTGTGCTGAAAGCAGGGGCGAGTGAAGGGGGGCTGTACACGTGTCGGAAGAGGCGTGTACAGCGACGTGCTCTCCTCGGATGCAATCTGGTATCTCTCAGCAGCGGAGGACAAAATTGAGTGCGCTAAATGGGGAGGAAAATGGGGAGAAAATGCATTAAAAAACAAAATAAATAACCAACAGCATTTTGTTCAAACATTTAGTTTCTTTATTAGGTTTAGAACATTATAAATAAAAAAGTGCATAGAAAATTAACACATTTGAATATTTTGTACAACTATATACAAAATTGCTATTGTGCTAAACGACACAGAAGAGAAGTCCTCATGCTAAATAAGGGGACTCGATCCTCGCACGTCATTTAAAAAAAATTTACACAAATAAACAAACGACAAAAAGTGAAGCCTACTGCTAGCAGAAACATGGCTTATACGTTTAAAGCTAGCACAGAACTGCGAAGTTCCTGTTCACTCTATTCTACAAGCTATTACTGGTCTTTAGCTACTGAGGTAGTAGACCTGTAAAGCCATCCATGTAGCTATAGGAAGATGGTTTTTCTTAAGGTTAGGTTAGGTTAGGTTTTTGATCCCTTAAATCCCTTAATTAGGGTTGTAACAGAAAAGAATGAACTGCTTATAGTTGGAAGGGTTAATTTTCTAAAGCACAATAGAAATCCTATAAAACATGGCATTTATATCATTAAAAAATATAAATCTGTCCCAAAGCAGATCAAGACCACTCAACTTAACACCTTCCTCTCATATACAGCCAAATCTCAGATAGATCTGTCTGTAATTCCTGTACATGAACGGTGTTATTTAATAAAAACCTGTACAAGTATCAGGCTGAGGGGTATTTAGGTGAATAGGTGAATAAATCGTTCCTGTACAGTGGTGAAAATAAGAAAGCAAAAGGTTTGGAAGTTATAAAAGCAGTAAAATTATGACCTTCATTAAAATGCTTACTAAACTATTGGTTCACAGAAAAACAGTCCCAGTAGCAGTTTCTAATACTCCCACTCATCTGCGGTAAAATTCAGAGCCCCAATAAGGTGCAAAAAGAAAGATGCTCCAGCTGTGGAGATCTTTCAAATCAGTAGCAAAAAGAGATCTAAAATCTCTTGGTTTTTTTGTTTGCTTTACTCAAAAGCCTCAGTGAATGTATTAGTTGTGGTATTGCTCTCTGACTCGGAGCACTGATTGACAATCTATGAATCTATCAAGAATCCTGGTGCTTAAATTCACACCAAGTTTCTGTCCCTCCATCCCTAATATTCCAGCTTTCCCATGGGTGCTAAAATGGTCAAATCAGATGTCCGTTCGCCAGAGAAATAGCGAGTTCCCCTAGTTCAAGAAGCGTCTACAGCGCCTAGCGCCGCAGTTACAGTGTAGCTTGCTGTTGGCATCTTCGATGGGGAACTTATAATCGTAGGTGAGCTCCTCCCCACGGTAGATCTTCCTCAGAGCGAATATGACGATGTGCTTCTGGCCTTCCACGTTAATCACCCGGGAGTAACAGTTGGGCTCGCATGAGTGGTTAATAAAACGGGCAGCGTTGCCGTGCGTAGTGGCATCCACTACGTCGAAGTCATCGATGCGGAACATGTAGCAGCCGATACCCTTTAGAGACCAAAAAATATCCATTAACATACAGAGAGGACAGACCAGATATTCAGCTTGTGAATATCAATCTGAGCCCATTGTTATATTTAGCCATTTCATCAGCTCCACCTACCATATAAAAGCACGTTGTAGTTCTACAATTACTGACTGTAGTCCATCTGTTACTCTGCATGCTTTGTTAGCCCCCTTTCATGCTGTTCTTCAATGGTCAGGACCCCCACAGGACCACCACAGAGCAGGTATTATTTTGGTGGTGGATCATTCTCAGCACTGCAGTGACACTGACATGGTGGTGGTGTGTTAGTGTGTGTTGTGCTGGTATGAGTGTCCCTGCTGGACTGAGAATAGTCCACCAACCAAAACTATCCAGCCAACAGCGCCCTGTGAGCAGCGTCCTGTGACCACTGATGAAGGTCTAGAAGATGACTTTACATCTACAAGGTGAACCAATTAGGTAGGTGTGTCTAATAGAGTGGACAGTGAGTGGACACGGTATTTAAAAACTCCAGCAGCGCTGCTGTGTCTGATCCACTCATATCAGCACAACACACACTAACACACCACCACCATGTCAGTGTCACTGCAGTGCTGAGAATGATCCACCACCTAAATAATACCTGCTCTGTGCACTACAAAGTGCTTCTATATGGTAAGTGGAGCTGATAAAATGGACAGTGAGTGTAGAAACAAGGAGGTGGTTTTAATGTTATGGCTGATCAGTGTATCTCCAATTTCAGTAAACTGAGCAACTAATAAAACAATATTGGCAACACATTATTTGAAACATACCTTGCTGCTGTAGTAATTTTCCCGCTTGTCAGTCAGAATCGAACGAATGACAATACCGGCGTACTCGATCACCATCTCTCCAGCTTCTATGTTTCTCTTACAGAAGAGACCACGTCCGTGAATTTCCGACCTGTCAACAAAAGAAAATATCTTAAGATCCTTTCATCTGAACTGTTTAAAGGTCTTACCAAGAAAACAATGTTTAAAAAACTATTTCTTTGCATTTCTTAGTTTCTTGGGACTACACCAACAACAATGAATGGATAATTTTACTAGTGAACACGGTATTTTTTTAATCAGCCTCTACCAAACAGTTGAGATGATCACAAAAATGAGGCAACTTTCAAGTATAATTTTTCAGCTGCTAGCTTTAAGTTGACATACAGGTTAGAAAGGCTGTTTTCATAAAACCATCTACCAATATTTTTGAGTTTAAGACATGTCAACCAAGGAGAAGATACACAGCTATTTAGACTCACAGTAAGTTCAACCAGATGTCTGAGCAGACCATTAAAGGGTTAATATGTTTCGTCTTCCACTTCAACACACAATAAAAGAACCAAATTCTGATCCTCATGCAGGGCTGCACATGCTCATGAGCTGAACCAGGCGTCTTGGGATTAGGGAAAACCTAAAACCCTGCGAGCCAGGGGGACGCTAGGGTTTTGTTGTGGTTGAAACATTGCCATACAGGTTGCTCAATAGCTCAAAAGATCATATCATAGGACACTATCTGACTGACTTACCTGTAAACTCCAACAGCCTCTTTAGATGTTTTCTCGAGGTGTCGGAAGCGCATTGCCATTGGCAGCTCCATACTGGTCGCACGTCTATAAAAATAAAGGAGAGGTTTCAGACAAACTTCACGAGCATAGTTAATTTGAGGTAATTATAGGTATATAATAATAATAATTAACAGGTTATCCAATACTTAGCAAAAACTGTTGTTGGATTAATGCTGTCAGTTATTTACAACAGCTGCCTCTTGAGTCCAGCTGAGAGAGGAGCTACAGATCTCTACAGAGCAGGAATGCCGATTTGAAACACACCCTCACCCACCCTCAGTGCACATGTGCCAGCTCTATGGATAGCCGCATTTGGAGATTCTAGGTCTGTGCTCACATGAAACGCTGACAAAACGACTCCATTTCCTATGTAATTCGGCGGTACCGCCCACCTTGCCACGGCACTGCCTTGAGTGTAGACTAACAACTTTGCTGATTATTTTTACAACTGGTCGTTGGGTTCATGGTTTGACCTAGTTTTCCTCTGGCCTTTTTAAAATTGTATTTATGCATTTTCTCCCAATTTAGCGTAGTCAATTTGTCTTCCGCTGCTGGGAATCCATAATTGCAGTCAAGGTGGCTATATTGCTGCTCACGCCTCCTCCGACCCACGCGCGGCCCTTAGCAAAACCCTTTTTCACCCATGCACGCCGCACAGGCGCCTCTATCTGCTAATCAGGTTCCTTACACAGCGTTTGAAGACCCCACCCACTAAGTCCGGTCATCCCGCCCTAGCAGAAACTTGTGTGCTGCAGGCACTGTCAATTATGCCCGCTAGATGGCGCCCAGCCGACCGGTGGCATGCCGAGTTTCGAACCAAGGAGTTCAGAATCTCTTCGCTGATGTGCTACCTCTGGCCTGTTTAAAAAGCCGGCAATGAGATGAATTGTTTACATGATAGACAGAAGCGACACACAAACATGGCGGAGAGAAACCGATTCTGACTGTTTCGCAAAACCCTGAACTGTTGTATTCCACTTTAAAATAGAACCATGGCAGTGTGAGAAAAATTATGTCAAGACTAATAGCGAGCTGTGAAACAGTGCGCCGGGTTTGCATTTCAGAAAGCAAGTTTACTAATTCTGGATTATCGCTGGTCGTAGCTTCATAGCTCTTCAATATAATTGTATTTGCCTTGATCTCATATTAAGTACACTAATGATGTCAGGAAGAACTGTAATGTTAAGCGTGTTTTGTTAAAGCTTGTAATTAAGTTTTCACTAAAGATGTGTAAAATCTAAAAACTTTTACACTACAATATTAAAGTGTTTTTTTATGTTTTTACTGACAAAGCTGATCAATTATCAGTTAAAAATAATTAGCAAAATATGAATCCCTTGTTAATTACATGGACAAATACTGGACTAATACGCACCTGCACCATCAACATGCTATGATGGAATCGTGTACACACACAAACATTCCTGTATTACTAAGAAAAAAGAAGGAATATATGTGACCTGCTGGATTTGAGCTTGACCTCATCCTCGTCGTCATCACACGGCCTGCTTTCTGGAAGTTGCCGATGTTGGGAGGCCAAGAAGTTAAACATGTCAAATGTAGCATTCCTGCAGGGCATAAAGAACTTGTATTAAGAAAATCTTGAGTTTGATACTGTGTTAAATAATATGATAAAAAAGCATAGTTAATTATTTAATTCAGGTGTTTCATTCAGTCCCATTGCCACATGTGTCTTAAAATTAAGCAACTAGGGCACCTGTACAGAAAGTGGAGGAGCACAGAGATCAGGGCGTGGCTCTTACACACAAATCCACCGAAGTGTGGGAGACTAAGAAGCAATAGGTGGATCGTGTGTCAGACGAATATACACCCCCCTTGGACGCCATCAGGGTCTCTAGCAGTGGATTGGCTACGCTCTATTGGGAGAAAAAATTCCTGGACCATGTTGAGGTTCATATCTTGTTCTGACCCGCACATTGAAGGCTAACCCGTGTAATACCCGATCACCAAACGTGTTTAGATAATCTGATTTCTGATAGACATTATGGTAATCAGCCATCCCTATTAATTAATCAATCTAACGAATCAACTTTTCATACCTAAATCCGCCAATATATCTGAACATTCTAGTTACTGGTTCATACCTTGTATAGACTTCAGCCCGAGCACAACCACTTGGGTTTATTGGTAGCTCTTCTTCAGCATTCTCCTGCTGGTGGAAGCGGAAGTTGTAACTGTGGCACTGGCCTGCCCCCTGCAGCTGCTCCAGCAGAAACAGCACGGCATCATGAACAACCCCCAGTACCCTGGCTCCACTTATCCTGCCCAGTGGCAGCTGCTCGAGCCTATGGCCTATCCGTGCCTCTTGAACTCCGTCCACCACGGCCTTCCAAGCCACTGCATAAAGGAGAGCAAGATAAAATATACTCATTTCCCCTTTTTTCTCCATCGTCATGGTTTACTTTATGATACTAGGAGGATTCTGACCTTCTATGCTGTCAGCCTCCACGCTGAAGCCATCGTCACTGGTGATTTTGAAGAGAAGGTGAGGCTGACCCTGACTGACACAGCCATCTCCTTCCTTTTCGGGCGATGGGCCGTCCTCGTCTGAACTCCAACCTGAAGCAAAGGACGAAAGGTTACACCTTTAAACATGGTCATACTAAATACCCTTGGTTAGGGATTAACTTCTTGTTGTCCCAGAGGAAATTATAATTATAAAATAAAGACAAATGAGCTAACTGACAGACATTGAAGTTTGTTTTAAGATAAAGCAGTAATAGTTAGTAATAGAAATGAACTTGTACACCCTTGTGGGTGCTTTACGTTATATCTTGTAAACCACAGTGCGTTTTGTTTTGATGCATAAATAAATAATAGCCTCAATTCTGTAACATAAAGCTGGACATCTTGGCATTGATTTGTCCTTATATGCACCCAGACAGGTAACAAAGTCCAAAACCATCTTTGAAGATGGGGTTGGGGAAACATGGACATATCTGTTTCAGCAACAAGATCTAGAAATAAACTATGTATTGCCAAATAATAGTTTGTTTTTAATAATAAACCAGGTTTATAAAGGCTCTGCTTATAGTCCTAGCTCAATTGGACTCTGCTACCAAGGGGTCTGAATGAGCTTTTTTTTTTTTCCTCTTTATTTTTCATGCAACTGACCAGCCTACATTCATACATAACCAAAATCTGTTCACTTCTAATATAGTGTATACTACTCATCTATACCTGCACAGGGGCCCCAGTCAGAGAGGTCACTATTTCTGGAGCTGACCCAGTCATGAGTATTGTCATGTTTGTCTTTTTCTGTTTGCGGTGGATCACTGGGTTCAGATTCCTCTGAAGTAATTCTGTAACACAGGTTACATACAATTTGCAACTGATTAGAACACATACACATAGTGTTAATTATAGTATATGTATAGTACTGTGCAAAAATCTTAGGCCACCACTAGATCTGTTGTCTTAGTAGTTGTATAATGACCATTTATAATTAATCCTTAGTCTCTAACAGTCTCTATATATACACCGATCAGCCATAACATTAAATACCACCTTGTTTCTACACACATTGTTCATTTTATCAGCTCCATTTACCATATAGAAGCAATTTGTAGTTCTACAATTACTGACTGTACTCCATCCGTTTATCTGCATGCTTTGTTAGCCCCCTTTCATGCTGTTCTTAAATGTCAAGACTCTCCTAGGACCACCACAGAGTAGGTATTATTTGGGTGTTGGATCATTCTCAGCACTGCAGTGACACTGACATGGTGGTGGTGTGTTAGTGTGTGTTGTGCTGGTATGAGTGGATCAGACACAGCAGCGCTGCTGGAGTTTTTAAACACCTCACTGTCACTGCTGGACTGAGAATAGTCCACCAACCAAAAATACCAACAGCGTCTTGTGACCACTGATGAAGGTCTAGAAGATGACCAACTCAAACAGCAGCAATAGATGAGCGATCGTCTCTGACTTTACATCTACAAGGTGGACCAACTAGGTATGAGTGTCTAATAGAGTGGACAGTGAGTGGACACGGTATTTAAAAACTCCAGCAGCGCTGCTGTGTCTGATCCACTCATACCAGCACAACACACACTAACACACCACCACCATGTCAGTGTCACTGCAGTGCTGATAATGACCCACCACCTAAATAATACCTGCTCTGTGGGGGTCCTGTGGGGGTCCTGACCATTGAAGAAGAGGGTGAAAGCAGGCTAAAAAGTATGTAGAGAAATAGATGGACTACAGTCAGTAATTGTAGAACTTCAAAGTGCTTCTACATGGTAAAAGGAGCTGATAAAATGGACAGTGATTGTAGAAACAAGGAGGTGGTTTTAATGTTATGGCTGATCAGTGTATAAGCAAGAAGCAAGAAGATCGTGGGTTCGATCCCTAGGTGGGGCAGTCCGGGTCCTTTCTGTGTGGAGTTTGCATGTTCTCCCCGTGTCTGTGTGGGGTTTCCTCCCACAGTCCAAAAACATGCAAGTGAGGTGAATTGGAGATACAAAATTGTCCATGACTGTGTTTGACAAACTGAGGAATCTTGTGTGTGCAAATCTCACTCCAGTGTATATAAACATTGAACCTTAATATTAACACTCATAAATATCAAACACTAACCTTTTGCTTTCAGATTCTTTGGCTTCTTTAATCTTTGGTTGCCCAGGATTTTCAGCTTGTGGTCTATCCAAGTCCAGCACATCCTTCATTGTTGGGGCCTTAATCCGGACTTTATTCAATCTACAATTAAAGAAGAATAATAATAAATAAACAGACCCTAATTATCTACAAATTAGATATTTATCTGCTCAATCCAGTCTTAACCAACCTGTTTAGCTCATCCTGGGAGCTGGGAACTGTTGGTTCGGTGATTGTGTTGCACTGACCGATACTAATTCGGTCCGATGCCGAGGACACCCTCTTGACTCTGACCTGAGGCTTTGAATGGGACAGAATGGTAGGCTTGTGCTGGATCTTTAATTCTGGAGACTGGTGGAACTTCTCAAGGTACTGGTGGAGCTGGAATTGGTGTGGCTTTATCGCAGTAGGGCTGGCTACGTCTCGGTGAGTTGCCATGGCTCTCTCAAGAATAGACTGCGCCTTATCTTCCTGGCTTCTTCCAAATACTGGTGATACTGGCACAGATACGTTCTTGAGCTTTACGTCACTGGTTCTTTCTTTATTTGGATTTGCGATGCTCATTTGAACTTCTGAAGATTGCTGGGGTACCGTCTTTAACAAAACTTTAGTGGGGGGCACGGATCCATTGATGTATGACACTATGCGTGTTGTGGGACTTTGGCTGGGGCTGGCTTGAGGCACCGGGCTCAACATGATCCTCTGGACGAGGTTCTGACTGTGAATGACTTTAGCAATCTGGCTAATCTGGTTGTAAGGCTGTGAATTAGCATTAGGAATCTGGTAAGTGTTGGTCTGTGGGTCTTTTATTAAAATTTGCCCAGAGCGGTTGATGAGTAGGACTTGCGGACTGGACGATGCACCGGTCAGACTTGGTTTGGTCGTAGAAGGGATGCGGATGGCGATGGCTCTGCCCTTTGTGGCGGTCTTGGGATGAGAATCCAGACCGTTAATAACGACTGGAGATGAAGTGACGTGGTTTTTTTGTGGAAGACCGGGAGAAGCGGGAAGAACGTTAACAGGCAAAGATAGTGGCAGTGACATGCCAGCGGGTACAGCCACTTTGAGCAGTCTGTGCTGGGGGATTATTATATTTCTATGCACAGGCGGACGTGAAGCAATGATTCGCAGCTTTCCTCCAGGGGGTCTGGGTAAGATCTTTGCCTCTGGTGGTTTCACGTCGATCTTTACTGGGACTGGGACTGAAGTGGGGGTGTCACTTATTTGTATTAGGCTGCCATCATGAGGAGAGATAAAATTACCGCTGACAGGATCCAACCACAACTCGTTTAACTCAGCTACTGGTTTGCTGTCTGCTATGATGTCCTGGTGACCTGCAACAAATTCACTGCTTGTGTAAAAGACAGGGGAAGTGGACGGCACATCAGGCACGTCGACCGTAGATGAGAACGGCACATCCTGCCCTATTAAATCTCCAGCAGAAGCACCTTCTTGGTGTGTTGATACTTCTGTAATACAGTCAACAAGCATATCCACACTCTCTTGCAAAGACAGTGATTCGTGAAATTCCTGGCTTTCTTCACCGCCGTTGCTGTTTGATGGCTTTTTATCCTGACCATGATAGCTGACCTCTCCATTAGCTTCACCCGTGTCACTTTCAGAATCGTTATCAGCCCCGTCCAGCTGAGAGATGGACTTTGAGGTAGGAGGGGTGGACACCCCAGGTTGTGCGGAGTCCTTGGCAGAATCACAGACCACGACCGTACGAGAGAAGTTAAAGTAGCGCGCGGAGTCCTCGTCAGCCGAGTCGACCTCGGTCAGACCTTCCGTATGGACTTCCTTAGCAAGGTCCTGCACTTCTCCCGTGCTGCCGTATAAGCCGCAGTGCAGAGTCACGTCATCGTTCAGCAAGGCCTCGTCGAACTCCAGCTTCTCGTTCAACACAGACGCGACTGCCACTTCCGTGTCGGCATCGAAGTGCGTACAGAGCAAGTCTTGATCTGCGACTCCATCTTCGAGGACTGCAGTCATGGAGATACCCAGCTCTGGAATTTCGGCCGAGAAATCTCGAGGGACCTCTGCAGATTCAGGTGGGGTCGCCTTGAAATGTTGCAGATTTCTTGGGGAGTGGCATGGCGACAAAACAGCAGTCGAAGGGGGGCTTCCGACCACGCCTTGCCTAGGAGAGTACGCCGAAGTAGCACTGGAAGGGGAGGAAGGAGGGCGGCCCCTGCGGCGAGGTGAATGGGGGCTTATAGGGCTCTCGCGAGCGCTAACTGGAGACACGGGAGAGCTTCCAGAAAGCGATCTGGGGTGAAGCCCACCTCGTGAGCCAATTTTCATCGGACTTAAGGGGGAATGAGGAGGAGATGCATTTCGGCTGCGTGAGAAAAGCCTTCTCGACCGGCGCGTGTCATCAAGATCACTGATGGTCAGGATGTGATGAGAACTAGAAACAGCAGAACCTATAGAGAGGGGAAAAGATTAATGAAATGCACACAGTGTTAACCCTGTGAAGGCGGAGATGATGGTGCTTTCTGTATGCTGGCTTTGATTCCTTGTACCGTATAGATTTTTCAACCAAATACTCGAATGTACCCACCCCTATTCCACTAGAGACAATCACATACAATTAGACCAAAATAAAAAACACACCTGGTGAGGGCAACGGTCTGAAAGTTCCACCAGCTGGTCTCCGGTTGTGATGGTGCATTGGGGTTTTAGATTCTGTTCCTGAGTGCATTTTTGAGTTAGGAGACGGGGTTGTGGGAGTTAATTGGATAGCAACATCAGTGTCCAAGTCCACATCTAGCAAATACATATTACAGGTCAGTAAATATAACTGTACAAGACCCAGTCAATTCAGCTTATAATAACTCTTAATTCTTATCACCATGTCAGCTGCTATGGCTATTATCATGGCTAGCTAATAGATTATTTAAACATCAAGGTGGTGGGTCGATTTGCTTTCTTGTGTGTATGGTGGTTAAGAGTGTTTAACTTATATGGCGTTTTTAATTGCAAGTGATTCCAAGAAGTTTTTGGGGGGGGGGTACTGAGGTGAAGATTTCCTCGTAGCTGTTCGTATTGTAGAATTGTGTTCTGATGGTGTTCATTTGTTGGCATGAGTAGAGGATGTGTTTAATAGAAGTTCTTGATTTACAGAGGGGCCTGGTCTCCTTTTAGCAGGAAGGTATGGGTCAATTTGGTGTGTACTATGCAGCATTGTGTGTATATACTGTATAACTGTAGAGAGAGAAAAAAAAATAAAAAAAAGTGAAAACTTACCTTTCTGTGGTTTTGGACTGTGCGCTATGGTGCAGTTCTTCTCATTTTGTCCAAGATTTGGATTTCTCCTATGGTATGCATGTCGCACATCCATCACTTTACAGGTGTACTTGCATCGTTTTCGAGGATCCACTGTGCTCCAGTACCACCGAGTGCATCTAAAAAAAAAACATAACCAGATTGTCAGCTTTAAAAATACATGGAAAGAGAGTTGAAACGAAAGAGAAATTGCATGTAATAGAGATGTTAATTGTAATTGAATTAACAAAGTCAGTAGGTTAACAGGGGGGGGGGGGGGGGGGGGGGTTAACCTTAAATGAAAGAGCTGCAAAGTCACAACAAGTGAATCCAGGATTAAGAAATGTGGAGCAGCTATCCAAACTGGCCTCAACGTTTCACACCTCACTAACTGCTACACTGTTTTTCTCATGCTAGATGTAAGGTTGAATTAAACAGTTCAAGCATTCAAGTGCATCATGTTTACTGGTTAATTTGCACTATGAGGCGGTCCTGCAATCCTACGGCAATTCAGTTAGCAATCGGTTAGTCAAAATGTCCAAGATGTCGAAGTCTGAAGCACTCGGACTGTAGCTAAATGTCTACAGGTTCACATTAAACTATTAAGCTAGGCTGTGCTGTGTATTGTAGCTTCCATTTGTTCCGTCATGCAATTTATGAGTTATTTACTGACTGCCGTGAAATTTGGCACTTTTCTTTAAAAATCGATGAAACTGCTGCTCAGGTGGCGCAGCGGTAAAACACGCTAGCACACCAGAGCTGGGATTTCAAATACATCGTATCGAATCTCAGCTCTGCCATCCGGCTGGGCGGCTATATGAACAACGATTGGCTGTTGTTCATCCAGGTAAGGAACCGGAGAGAGACTCCTCATAACTGATGCAGTTACGACCTCTGCTGGCCGATTGATGGCGTCTGCACAGAGTCGAGGAATAATGCGATCAGGGTGTGGCTCTCTGTGCACAAGGCTGATCTGCATGTGAACTCGCCTCGTGCAGGTGAAAAGATGCAGTTGGCTACTATGCATGTGTCGGAGGGGGTGTGTGTCAGTTCGCTCTCCTCAATCAGGGCGGGGGTCAGCATCAGTAGAGAGGAAGCATAAATCGAATGCGCTAGAAATCTGTGATTTCTGAAAAACGAGGTTCGTGGAATTAAGCACATTTTCCCATTAATATAGTCGGGTCCTACCTATAAACAATGTGCCTCATTGTCTGCTCTTTAAAAAGGTCAGTGGCAAAATGGGTCGCTTAGATTTAACTCGAATTTTAGGTTGTCTTAAAAAAAGTAAAAATAAATAATACTCACTGGTAACCAACAGGATACAATTTTCCAGCATTTGCAGATAGCTCAGTCAGCACACCGAGCTTCTGAATATGCAATGAGCCTGCATAAAAGAAAAAAAATACACCACTAAGGATTTGATCTGATCACCATAGTGTATAATTCGGCAAGTCTGCACATGGTAAGTATATAGGGGTGTAAAATCCACATAAGCGTATACTAAACAGGGGCACTGCAATAAAAATGAATCAGTTTAACAGTAATTAATTAACACTAGTGTCTACTGATGTACATACCAATCACGACGTTAATACACTCTGGTTCCAAGCCAGTGAGGAACTTCCTTCGAAGGTTAATACCATCAAAATCGACATAGACTCGTCGTAGAACCTCAAACCCGTTCACCATCTATAGATAAAACATTTTTTTTGTAGTTTACAGTATAACAATGGAGTGCAAAACAATCTTGTAAGGTTTGGGTTAGCACGTTCATCCGTGTGTACCTTGTTGTTGATGAGATCTCGATGTTTATGACAGTATACCTTCTTATCGATCTGAAAGACACAGTGGCTGGCACGTGCACACATGAAGTGGTAATTACTGTGACAAGAAGCAAGACAGCAGCCCACTGTAGCTCCTGTCTGGTTACACCTCTCACAACGCTGAACACAGACAGAGAGAGTGTGTGTGTGTTTATTTGCAGTTGGTCTGGAACATGACAATTAAAAAAAATAACAATAATAAACTTAGATTTACCAAGAACCGCCCCCTGGCTACAGCACTGTAGACATTCAGCAACGCCCCTTTAACCTCCTGCACTTCAGCTGACCAGATGCAGCAGTTTATATGAGCCCACTCATTCTGCCCCAAGTATAGCAGCCTGCCCGCCTCCTAAAACAGAGTGTAAAGACAGCTTAATATACAAGACAGAACAAAATGCAGAACCATAGTAAAATAATCAATACGAAGGGATGCAAACTTACGCTGGGCTTGGCTTCACCCTGTTGCTGACAAAGTGAGCAATGTCTTGCATCTAATGCAGATTGGTTGACATTCAGTGTATCTGCAGCTAAACAGGACACAAATTTATTTATTTATTAGGATTTTAATGTCATGTTTTACACACTTTGGTTACAACCATGACAGGACATGCAAGGTAGTTACTGGTTACACAAGATTCATCAGATCAAGTATTTAATGTCAACCACAGTCACGGACAATTTTGTATCTCTAATTTTTCTTTGGACTGTGGGAGGACACCGGAGCTCCCAGAGGAAACCCATGCAGACAAGGGGAGAACATGCAAACTCCACACAGAAAGGACCCAGTCCGCTCTACCGGGAATCAAACCCAGGACCTTCTTGCCGTGAGGCGACAGTGCTACCCACCGAGCCACAGTGCCGCCCAAATAGGACACAAAAACAACACCACTGTACGACTTGTGCTATGGGCATTATATTTTTTACCATTGTTTACCAAAATTGCCATCAAATGCGTTATGCTACTATAATAAAAATAACCTCATGGACTCGGGTGTACTTTGGAAAACCGTTAACATAAATGTAAACGTTCCACAAGCAAATAGCAAAAAATTACAAATTTGGTTTGTTAGTAATATACGAGTGAGAAAGTCATGTTTGGCCACTGGATATAATGGTATAAGAAACTCCATATATGGTCATTAAGGCTTGTGACTGTTTGGATTTAAATAAGCAAATATTTAATTAGCCTTTGACAGGATAATTACTGAGGTGATCAATAGGTTTCAGCTGGCAACAGTTGTTTTTAGTCAAGGCTGCAGTCACATGACGTGCAGAAAAAACACTTTTGCACTCGCTGTGCCCATGTGTCCTATGGAAAGAGGCAATGCTGCATCAAAATCAAATCTAAAGGTGGTCCAACAAAACATTTGTCTATGAGAGGAGACTGAATACCAGTAGAAACCAGTGCTGCATGGTGTATGGTGGACAAATAAAAACACAGCGTTTGTAATCAAAAGGTTCAACAGACCTGTGGTGTGAATGGTTTGCTACAAAAAAATCTGGACACTTACCTTGTGCTTTTAAATGAATGTTTTCTTGATTCTTATTTGTCGTTTTAGTGGTACGGTCATGTTTCTTCAACCACTGGGCATAACTGTGTTCTTTAGAGGGTGGAATTATAGCACCTGGGATCATACAACTGAAACAAAGTATCCACAAATACCTTAATCATGCTGCTGCTTCTGACAGTGCAATTACAAGAGGCAATAACACATGCATTATATTTCTTACTGTCCCTCATAGACTGATACTCACTGGCCACATTAGAAACACAACACATATATATGGGGTAAGACATCCAGTGCTCTCAAAACAGCCTCGATTATCAGGTGCTGAAAACATTTCCATTCATGCTGCAAATCTCCCATTCCTCCACATACCAAAAGTATCTAATTGGATTCAGGTCTGGTGACTGGGGAAGCCCTGAACACACTGATGTACATGTACTTGTGATGAACATAGAACTAGTTTGAGATAGCCTGTTCATTGTACCATGGTGTATTATTAAGCTGGACATAGCCATAAAAAGATGAACAGAGTGTGCCCAAGCATGCATACGGTTGGCAACAGTACTCAGGGAGACGTGTGTGCCAGGAAAATATTCCCCACACCATCACACCACTGCCAGGCTAAACTGTTTAAGCTGCCTGAACAGGTAAACCTGTGCTCACTATAGCCTCTTATAGTTATTGACTGACAAAGTGAAAATCGCCCGTCTTCTATTGTTGCAGTCCGTTTGACTCAGGGTTCAACACATTGTTTGAAAGTTACCTTAGCCTTGCTGTCAGCTCAGACCTGTTTGGCCATCAATGGTAGCTTGCTGGATTTTTACTACATTTGTTTAATTATTACATGTAACAACATTCTGTCTAAACACTAGAAAAGAAGGTAAGCATATTATTCACAGAGCATCAGCAGTCTGGCAGTTAATCACATGATATTCATTTCGATGTTTGATGCGAACAATAACTAAGGCTCTTAATCAGTGTCTGTTTTGATGCATTGTGACTGGCTGATTGGTAAACTACATGAACGATCTGGTCTACCCACGTTACTAATAATGTGGCCGGTAAATTTATATTTGCTGTTCACAAATTCTACCAAAGAATAAAAGAATTAGTTTAAACAGTAGTAAATACCTTGGGAATTCTTTTGTAACCGGCATCCATGTTTTAGGGTCCCGACTGTTGAACCAACTAAAAGTTTGCTCCAGTAACTGCACAAATAAATACATATAAAAAATGAATTAGCACAAAAAATAAATTCACAATACAACTTGGATGTGGCAGAACAAAGTCTGAATCCCTTGACACATCTGAATTTCATTTTGAATAAATATAACTGCCATTTTACCATGAAACACACAATCACCGATCTACTGGAAGTAACACAGCTAAATGTCTGCTTACTTTTGAAAATAAGAGAATTCATTTTTAAGCAATCAAGCAATTTATAAGCAATCAAGTGTGATTAACAACACAGTGTAAATGGGTATGAAAACTTTCTGAACCCACTGTGACAGACAGGAGGATGACAGTGGGGGAAATTCTAAATAAATACACATCCACAGTCACCTTAATGTAGAAAGCCTTCGCTTGGGCGGTGGGCCTTTTTTCTTCTGGAAGCGATTTTTCTTGTTGTAGCTTCCTTGTCATTACTACCACTACATCCTCATGAAATGCTTTCTGTTAAATAAAATAAGAACTGTTAAAACTGGCAACTAATAAACACAATAAATTACGATTAATGGTTAAAGGTAAACAGTACTATGCTTTTTGATGTCTGCAGAAGACAAAGGGTACAATGAAAAACCTCATCATGCGTTTTTCCCCACAGACACTAAAACGTGGACTCATCTGCCCACAAAACAGATTTTTTGACAGATGTCTTAGGGTCTGTCTTAAATGAGCTAGAGCACAGAGAACTAGTGACATATACGCATATAGTGGCATATAATTACCGTAAGGCTCTCTCTGCACGTAATTGAGTTTTTGGTCAGAATTGGCCTGTAGTAAACACCTTTTGTCACTACCCTTCAGATTAGACATATTTAAGCTAACTCACCAATGAAGTGTACAGGCCTTCTTGAAGCTTCCTCACCACAGAATGAAGATCACACACCACATTCCTTTCCTTTATAATCTCAGAATCAGGAGAGGCCTTGCACTGTTTAGATGCACACATTCCAGAAAACACGTACTTAAAAATCATCCAAGCAAACCTTTTCCTACTTATCATAAAGACACATGACCAAAGCGATACCAGGAGGTCATATTAGAAGATGTCCCTAATATACAACCAGACAGGAAAGGGTGGAGAACTTTACCTGTGAACAGATCTGAAGATGACGGGTGGTTGGAGAGATCCTCAGGCTATTCATGACCTTCTCTAGGCCACTCTGCAGTACACTCTGGACCACTTCTTGCCACCCGCTCGGGAAGTGCTCACTGCAGGCTGCACAGGAGAACACCAGACTTTTCCCACGCAACCTGCTTAGGATCTCATGCATGTCATCTAACAAAGTTGAAGATGAAAAAGTGACAGAGTAATAGTTAAAAACATGGGGATTATATGTAGGGAATTGTAATGTTACTTTTTAGTAAAA
Organism: Trichomycterus rosablanca; assembly: GCF_030014385.1. Lineage (NCBI taxonomy): Eukaryota > Metazoa > Chordata > Actinopteri > Siluriformes > Trichomycteridae > Trichomycterus > Trichomycterus rosablanca. The sequence continues at coordinate 9,282,235 of NC_085989.1, forward strand.
GATTATTGTCAGGCATTTTCAATCATGAGAACTAATAAAATAAAAATAAAACATAATACTATAATATAGTACACTGCCTGCCCCAAAAATGTTAGTTTTAATTACAGTATGCATTTGCCATGGCATTGCTTCGACAACCTCATGTAGTGTCACAACATTTACTTCCATCGACTGAAGCAACCCCAGATCATAAAACTGCCTCCGAAAAATTGAACAATGAGCAATATGCATGATGGATGCATAGTTTCCTGAACTTCACTTCTTATCCGGTTCTTATCCACTGCTGTTGAGTAGGGACTCCAATGTTCATCCTCCCTCTTTATGCTTCCTTGCAAATTAAACCCTTTTCCCCCCAATTTGCATCACTAACAAGGGCCCAATTCTTTGAGCTTGTCACATTATGCATGTGGAAATGCTTCTACTTTCATAGCCATATGTTTTACAGTTAAATATCAACATCAGTTAATATTCGGCAGTGATTATCCATGGCTTTTAAGTATTTATTAAGTATTTTTATTTCTTTGGCCAAGCAGTGTACTTACTACGGTAGTGGACACAGAATCCCACCCCAGACGTGAATATTCTAACCTGTGAGTCCTTCACACTTGGGATGTACCCAGTGGGCGCAGCGAGCACACTGCATCATCTTTCTGTCGAATTCATGCTCACTGTAGCACTTCAGACACACTGTGCAAAAGTTACCTGTAAAATGAGACATGAACGTTAGCAGAACACTTAATACTGTAAAGAAGTCAAGGTATTAAGGCTGTAGTTAATGTAGTATTCTATGATTCTATAAAGTCTCAAGATGTTCTTGGGATGGCTTCAACCCAAATCCAACACAGAATCAGATTTTGTGGATGCTCCCATATTTAGGGGTCGCCCTGGATGCTCTTACTGAGTCAACCTTTCATTTTTCTTAGGACTTAGGACTGGCACTGAGAGAACACTGACAAGTCTAAATCAGACAGTAGAAGTCCCTACTGCAACGACAAGTTATTGATTTCTTATTTAGACATTATGTCTTTTCTCAGACACAACCAAATGTGTTTGCTGGGTGGCCAAACCTTACACTCTGGTCTGGGCAGTTGTGGGCTAGTGTATCAGACTGCTGCTCCCTAATTAACCCTAATTAGCAGCTTAACTGTTATTTTGCTGACTATTTAGACTGAAGCACATAGACTGGGACATAGCCCAAACTAATCTACACTGGTAAAGGGAGAAAGTACAGATTGATAATTTCCTTTCTATTACTAACTACCACTACCTAGAAAATGGGTCACCTGTGATTGCTTTTGCCATATACAAAAGTCTTATAAGCCTGTTTCTAGCCAATCACATAGTTCGTTTAAGCAGAATTGTGAACAATATTAAAATATACATTTATAGAACACATTTACATCATTTTATTAAAACACTACCAGTGCTATACCTTGCTTATAATGGTCACTGCAGACACAGCAAAGACTAAGCTCATGATTCCAATTAAGCTCCCAGGATTTCCCAGGTGTCACCCCACAGCTCTTGCATCGTATACATAACATACATGTCTGTACAGAAACAATACAACAAGGTTTCTTTACTCTACTGCATAAAGTTATAATGGAAACTAAGGGTCTGTCTGAAAACCTAGTGAGCTCTCTACATAGAAGCATTTTACGTCATCCTACGAGCTCTACCAAAAAGAGAGCTGTCTAAATTCTTACATGCCTTAAAATGCTGAGGTGCCTTAATTTGAAGCGATAATCTGACTGAATATTGAAGGAGCGACCAATGCTTCCTTACCGGTGAAGGCAATCCCAGCATTCAGTATGGCACAACTATTCTCACAAAAAATTACAAATATGGCGGACGAATGCGGATCAACGAACGCTCTTTACAATTGTAAATAAATTCTCATTGATTTTTAATTTGTATAAAGGTGTTTAAGTGTCATTTATTTTAACAGGTTTTCGGTACACAGATGAAGACGTTAGGGGGTTGTGCCACCTCAACCTCATTGGTTTAAATTAGGCTAACTGTGATGCCGTAATCGCCGTCTAAGTTGTGTGTATAAATAATCTGCCTTATAAGTCAATGTCTTATTAGAATACTCTCTACGGCTGCTCAGGTGGCGCAGCTGTAAAATACGCTAGCACACCACAGCTGGGTTTTCGAATACATCATATCGAAACTCAGCTCTGCCACCTGGCTGGGCTGGGAAGCTGCATGAACAACGTTTGGCTGTTGTTCATAGGGTTAGGGACAAGCCGGATCATGGGTCCTCATAACTGGTGCAATTACGACCTCTGCTGGCTGATTGATGGCCCTGCACAGGGCTGAGGAATAAGGCTGATCAGGGTGTGGCTCTGAATGCAATGTGCTGATCGGTATATATGAACTCGACTCGTGCAAGTAAAAAATGCAGTCTGTACTGAGCACGTGTCAGTAGGGCTGTCGCGGTGAAAGAATTTCCCCTTGCGATATTCAGCCTGTCCTAATATCGCGGTATTTGTTTTTGAAAATTACTTAATTTATCTGGATTTTAGAGCTATATAAACAAGCTTTATTGTTATAATGACAAAGATGAGACAGCTTTAAGACCAATGAAATGCGTGTTTAATGTTAAATACAGAACAGAGCAGGGATGCGCGTCATTTCTCTATTAAAAAAAGCTTTAAATTAAGCTTCTAGCCTAGGCTAGATATGCACTGTGAAACGACAAAAAAAAAGTGTTTAGGCTAAATATTTTAAATGCACATCTAATCAAAATATGGTAAAAAAAAATAGAATAAAGAATAAAGTCTGTAAGAGTTTAAACCTGCGTTATCATGCGCGCTAGAAGAACCAACATGTTCACCTGATGTGGTTTAGAGAGGATCTGAGTGGGGTAGAGATGTTCCCGACGTTGCCGATGTTACACTAATACACACGTGTACTGTACCTGCATGCGACTTTACACAGCAAAACAAATCTAGCCTGGTTATCGCGCCACTATTAACCATCTATTTAGTAGGTATAATTAACATAACAATATATACTACATTTTAAGTTATTATTCGTTTCAATACATTTTTATTCAACGAAAAAATTCATTTAAATCATTCCAGCAAGCCAGCAAGAGAATATTTGCAGGCTGCAATGCCATATTAACCGTCATTAAGTGTTTTAGTACACCAAGGCTGTTTGAATATAGTCTAAATTACAAGTATTTTATTGAGTGTGAACTCAATTTAATCATTAATAAACTTGCCTATAATTCATGTTGCGATTGTTTACATTTTAAAACACAAAGCCTGACACTCAGCAGCAACGGATGTGAACAGGTTGCGGGAAAATGTCGCTCTTAGCTCATTTTCATTATGAATTTATTTAACATTTATTACGCTCGAACGTAAGCGTAAAACAAAAAAAAACGTGAATATCACGGTGTTGCGGTTGCTTGGCATGCCCTGCGGTTGGCTGGTCTATACCGCGATATTTCAAAATTGCGGTTAGCGCGACAGCCCTACGTGTCAGAGGGGGCGTGTGTCAGTTGAGAAGCATCCTCAGTCAGCGGTGGAGGGTTGAATCAGTGGAGGATGCAATCAGAGTAATAAAAAAAAAAAAAAGAATCCTCTCTACGTAGGCAGTAGGCAGTAAGGCAGCTCACTAGGTTTTCGAACAGACCCTAAATGTGATATTTTATAGGAACAGAAATGTCTAAATAAACATGTTAAAATTTGAAAAGGGCACAACTTACCCAGGAAGTATTGCACTTGTCTGGCTTGGGATATGTAGGTCCAAGACAAGATGGGTGGTAGCAATAAAAGCACTTTTTGCACTGTAAAACAGGCTACAAAGAAGCAAAACCCAAGCAGCTTGATTATCATTTGACATTGTGCATGCTCATTTAAAGAACAGTTTTCATCCTTGTTATGTGCAGGGTGTTAAGTCATGTTTTTTTGTTACCTTTCCTGGTTTGCTCTTACGTCCGCAGACACGGCAGAATTTGCAGCGCCTACAGCACCAGTTCTGCCTGTTTTCCTTCTGCGGCCGGTCATCTGCTGGAAGGCAGAAGCGATGGAAGGGCTCGCAGCACATCTGACAGAAGATCATCTGAAAGACAAGGTGCTCAAAGTTGAGCTTCGTGTATTTTAGGGTTTAAAATCTATACTGAAAATAAATTATTATGCAATCAGATCTAAGATGTGGATGTTGTCTTTCTTACTTGGCTCCTTTCAACCTGTTTGGATATTGTTTCTTCACCTGAGTGTCTTAACTGCTTGCATATGAAATAAATTCCAAATACCAACTGAACAGTAAATAATGTGCTAATAATTTTAAGCTCTTACATCATGATGGCCTTTACTGGCACAGAGCAGACACACACATTCCGGTGTTATGGGAGCTGAAGTGAGGACACTCAGCCCCCCCATTGCCCACACGTTTTGAATGTGGCAGTCCTCCTAAAAAACAAAAACAGCATTAATGATTTGTATTAAGAAACCTGTTTAAAAAAAAAAAAAAGTACTAATAAAATTGAAATGAAAATACGAACCTTGAAGTCTACCCGGATTTTGTGTGCTGCCTCTTGTGCCAGGCGTTGAACAAAGCCATTATTCAGTGTGGGCAGGACGCTGCGCGCGGTGTGCTCCACTGAGCTCTGAGAACGAGGAAGACAGTGCAGGTCAGTAAGTACTTGCTCTTGAGCTCCCTTCTTTGTCCGCCTTGCTCTGCCTGCTTTTTTGCCATCCGGCTGGGATGGCACGGCCATGGGGGACAACCCTGCAGCTTGCACCACGCTAGGCGGCAGCCGGTGCAGCTGGAGCTTCAGTCTGAGCTTTACGGATGAGCTTTCTTTGGGTGACAGTGCTGGAGCCCGGGAGGGAGGGCTACTCTGAGGCTGGGAGAGTGGAAAAACAAAGAGGGACAGGAGGTGGGGAGCCATTATAACAGGACCGCAACATGACCACTGCAAAGCAGAGCACAGCAGGCAAAGAAGAGCAGGAGGGAGTCGACAGCCAGAAGCCTCTCAAAGCCAAGAAAGCAGGTAGATGTTGGTAGAAAGCAGTAGATAGGAAAACTTTAGACGCAAACGTTGCTTGGTAAGGCCATGTTATTGTTTCCTATGGAGGTTTTCCTAGCTGATTGAACTTTGTATTACTGGCCGTGCGTTGAAAAGGTCGGCGACAAACGTGGGCAAATATGGTGGAGAGAAACAGATTATTTTCCTTTTAAAATAACAACCAAAAGAAAAATACAGCATGGTGATTAGTGAGCTGTGAAACCATGAGACTAGGTTTGTATTTAAGAAAGCAGGTCCTAATCCTGTAATATTGCTTGAGAGGGCTTCATAGCTCTTGGCTTTAGATAAACTAAACAAAGTTTCATGAAGCCACTTTATCTCTGGGGATGATCATCATTTGCATGTGTGAGAAGATAAGCCCAGTGAAAGAATAAAATACATTTCATACAAAACTCCATTTGAATAAACAGCAATACTGCCAGTTAATACTGTGTACTGAGCCTGGTTTTGCTGTGCATCATGTGAAAGGCTTAAATGCTGCAGAATGTCCATCCTTGTGGCGAACAAAGTGCGAAACGCATGTAAAAGCCTCCTTACACTGTAGCAAAGAAGGGAATTATTAGTGCATCTCACTAATAAAGAGAGAAAACCTCCTCCATTAGTACTGTTACCATTTCCAGTGCAAGCATAGCAGAATGTTGCTTAGTCATGCTGAGAATAGAGGCTGCAGTCTAACCACACAGTTTGCCTTTTACTTTGGTTTCACTTCAAATGTCGGTGGAAAACAGCAATCAATGCTGGACTAGGCACCTGGGCGCAGCAGAGCTTTCCTGCTTTAAACTTTAAAATACATTTCATACAAAACTGCATGTGGATAAACTGTCAATACTGTCAATATTGTGTACTGTTTTTAAGCTTGTAGCTCAGTGGCCCAGCCAGCAGAAAGTGGTTTTGCCGCCCTTCATAAGCAGAGCATAAACGCGAGGGTAAGCAGCAATTTTTTTTCTTTTGAATTGAAATTTGCATAAATTTAACCATGTGATGATGCCTGTTTCTGAAAAATTATTACATTTTGGGTTTGCCTGGCATATTTAGACCAAAATACAACAGAGCACCTAACAGAACTGTAGATGTCAACTTTACTTTTTTTTTCCTATTTATTTATGCATTTCCCCCCCATTTTTCTCCTGATTTAGCGCATTCAATCTGTCTTCCGCTGCTGAGGTTCCCTGATTGCACGCCTCCTCCGACCTATGCGCAGTACTTAGCGGACCCCTTATTTTCACCCATGCATTCTGCACAGGCACCTCTATCTGCTAATCAGGGCCCTTGGACAGCGTTAGAAGACCCCACCCACATAGTCCAGTTATCCCACCTAATTAATCACCGTGTCTGCTGCAGGCACTGCCAATTATGCCCGCTAGTTGGCGCCTAGCCAACCAGTGGCAATGGCAAGTTTCGAACCGAGGAGTTCAGAATCTCGGCGCTGGTGTGCTAGAGGAATTTTCCGCCTGGGCGGACTTCACTTTTTAATGCAATGTAGAAGTGATCAAGCATATGACGATACCTTGTCAATTTTTCGTCTACCCCAAGGTCCTCTTGGCAAACCAGGCTTTCGTGGTTTTAATACATCGACTTGAGTATCAGAGGGTGCAATAGTATCTATAAAAGACAATAAGAACAGAGGCAAATCAGACAAAAATAACACTAGCCACCAGGTAAGGACAGGAATTACATCAACCTCCCAGGAAAAACCCTCAAAAAAGCTAAACTCTTCAGATCTAGTGCTCTTTGGGGAGTAACTGTGTTACTTCAATTGTGTCTTGGTGTTTTCCAACTCCCTATATTCCTACAACAGTTTTTTTACAATGTGCAGTGTCAGCTGGGTTTGCTGGCTGTAGTTGCTAACAAGGGCCTCTAAACTTCAGGTAATCCAACAACTCCTTTTAAAGAGTATGTTTCTGATTGATGATCTGTTCAGGCTGCTCAGTGTTCACTAACAGATTAAAGCAATTACACCTAGTAATAAAGCCTGTTCTAGTTCAGTACAGAATTCATACCGTTAGTCTGAGTAACTGGAACACTGCTGATTTGTTCTTTCTCCGTCTCTGTATCGGATGCTGCCGTATCAGTAGACTCTGAATCTAACAGGTCACTGAAGCATCGTCGTGGGACCTGACGTCTAGGCCTCCTGCTAGGACTTGCATTAGAAAGTTCCACCGGGCTCGAGCAGTCTAGTGTGCCGTCTACCTCTCCCGCTTCCTCTGCGCCTCCGTACGCATCTGCGCGTCGCTTCATCTGAACTGCGGAAAAGAGAATTGGTCAAATAATGGGTCAGGGGTGACACGACAAACATGAGAGTTAAATGATAAACCTAAGGTTCAGTCTTAATCAGCCTTTTTTTTAACATTTGCAATTTAGTTTGGTTAAATCAACCTAGATTCGTTTGGGTAGGTGGAAACACAGTGTTCACTTTATATATATATTTCTCCCATTTAGCGTGTCCAGTTGCCCGGTTGCGTCATGCTTCCTCTCCACTAATGCCGTCCCCGGGTCTGATTGAGGAGGATAAAGTTAACCCACGCCCCCTCCGACACATGGCCAGCAGCCGTATGCATTTTTTCACCTGTACTAGGCAAGTGCTAATGCGGATCAGCCCAGTGTACTGAAAGACACACCCTGATCAATGCACTCCTTCCTAACCACTGTGCAGGCACCATTAATCAGCCAGCAGAGGTCGTAGTTGCATCAGTTAAGAGGAGACCCTATCCGGCTTACTACCACCCCACCCCTATATGAACAACAGGCCAACCGGATGGCAGAGCTGAGATTCGATATGATGTATTCATGATCCCAGCTCCGGTGTGCTAGCATGTGTTTTACCGCTGCGCCACTTAAGCGTCTTAATTATGCACTAGGCAGTTGTAGCTTAGCGGTTAAGGTACTGGACAGGTTGCCACTGCTGGGCCCTTGAGCAAGGCCGTTAACCCTCAATTGCTTAGACAATATACAGTCACCGTACTAAAAGTCACTTTGGTTAAAGGCACCTGCTAAATGCCGAAAATGAGAACGTAAATGTAATTGCAGTACAACATTTGCAGTAACAGACCCAGGTAACAGTAGAGCAGTACAGAGACAAAGTCGCTCTATTTTCTTATTTCTAGAAGTAGCAAACATATCAAACGTTAAGATAATATTATATATGCAGCACGTGTGTATTCTATACATTGGAACTATTTTTCCCAATTCAGCAAGACCCAGACAAACACAATGTAATGGTTAAGTATTTCTTTTTGTTTAAACAAATTCCTAACAAAAGAAGGACAGCCATACCTTTCAATCGTTTCATTTTGCTTTCTTGCATCCTCTCGCACTTTTTATATCTGTGGAGAACAAAAGCATTATGATTTTTTTTTTTTTAAATCACATAAATCAGTTGAGTATCTGCAATCAAATGGATTCCATGTGTTTTCTTACAAATTGCTGTCTCACTTAATCACCACAGTGCTTAGTATGAATTTCTGAAATGACCCCAGACTCCAAGGGTTCAGATGTTTGCTTACATTGGTGAATATGGAAGTATGTCCAGTGGTAAAGGTAATAGACTACCGATAAGCTAACTCACATGCAGCTCTGGCGTTTCTTGTTGGGTCCACCAAATTTCGGTTTATCCAGACAGAAGACACATGTCTCACAGTCTTCTATCCTCAAGCAGCCCTTGCATTGTAAACAGCGGTTCTGTCCAACTCTGAAAAACCTCCGCCTGTACCCTGGCCTTGGCTCGGCGGAGCCAGTGCTCTCAGGTTCAGAGTGGGAACCTTGATCTTAAATATTAAAAAAAACATAATTAAGCAGTTAAATGATTTCAAATGTGACATTGTATGTGAAATCTGGTAAAACATAAACAAGCTAGCCTGTTCCTGAGTACTTTAGAAAACTTTCAAAAAATTAAACACCACAGCTGCATTAACAAATGTAAGTTGAAACTGTGTTAAGCAAAAATAAAGCCAGACATCTTTTCAATAAGTAATGCAGTAATGCCACTGAGGTTTCTGGGCCCACGCTCATCTCAGATGGACCAAAAGCTTGTTTTTGGAAAAAAACAGACATCAAGTTCTCTGAGCCAAAGCTGAAAAGTGCAAAAGCCAACATCTGACATGGTCCGTTGGTGCACTGATGCCCACAGCATGGATGACTGGAATACCAATGAAGGTACCACTGAAGCAAAGGTATATATTAAGATCAATGCAACACCTTTACAGAAAGTACATGGTTATTTCAGCAAGATAATGCCAGGCCAACAGCAACAGTGTGGCTTCATAGATACAGTATGTGTGCTTGACTGGCCTGTCTACAGTTCAGAAATGTCTCCTAATGATATTGTATAGTATAGGCAAAATTTCCACTTTCAAAACTATAGTGATTGGTCTCCTCAGGTTCCATTCCCAATTCCAAAATCAAAGGAAATGTGACTGTCCTAACTTTTTTGGAGTGTGTAGCATGTAGGCATGAAATTGTATTTTGTTAAGCTTAGACAGTGAAATCCCCCTAAAAATAAAATTACATGGCATGTCCTACCTCACTGATTTTTTTTAAACACTTGACAAGTCTGCAAACAGCACCTCTGCACTGTAATACACATAGCAACCTCAGTATAACAAAATACCTTCTGTATCAGGTAAAGGTGAAATGCCCTCTCTCTCATGCAAAGGCAAAGCACTGAGTCTGGGAATATCATCAGGTATCATAGCACGAGGCTGCCCCAGTGCCACAGCTGCCGCCCGACACACGTGTTTTATGCGTGGACCCCCAACCAGATGCCCCTAAAACAAAAAGAGAAATTGTAAAACACGCACACACGTAAGAATGATGCAAACATTTATTTATTAAGTTGCTAACAATGTTTTAACACTGACCAAATAATTTTTACATACTGTTTACCTTCTTATACTGTAGGTTTTCATGTAAAAAAGGCAAGTAAGTACGAGTGAGATTATGATATTTCCATACCAGGCTATGCATAAGCAAACATGCAAACATTAAAGGGTTACTTTTTGAATCCACTTTGTGTATATAGATATACACTGATAAGCCAAAACATTAGGACCACCCTTTTAACATGCTAACAAAACAGCATCCTCCCATTGACACCTGGAACCTACAGTAGTGGTCCCCAACCACCGGGCCGCAGACCAGTACCGGGTTATTGGGTCATTTATTACCGGGCCGCACAGAAGAAATAAATAATTGGAGATCGCTACAAGAGCAATTAAATTTCCAATACTCTTCGGGTGTTATTGTCTCCAATCACCACTAGGTGGGAGCAGCATCTCGTTGCATTGAAAAAGCTCAGGATTCACATTGATTTTCCATTCCATAGTTATTCTATTTTAAATCCTCCCACACCTACCAGTCCATGAAATTATATCTTATATGAGTGCTGCAAAAAATGTTGGGGACCGCTGCCCTACAAGACATCTGAAGGATTCCTGTGATATCTGGTAAAGCAGGTCCTTCCCCCTTTGTACTTTATGAGGTGTGTCATTCTACAGTGCATCCTTGAGTAAAGCCAATCAATGCCCAGTCGTCCACATGATCTTGGACAAGACTTTGTTAAGCCAGTTGACCTTCTTCCATTGCTCCGATGTCCAGTTCCAAAGTCTTTATTTCTATTGTAGGTGCTTTCAATAATGGACAGAAGTAAGCATATACACGTCAAATGTGTGTGTGCGCACAAAACAATACCTGAGGAACCTCTTCATCGTCTGTCCTCACTACTTTTCTTCTTCTCCTTCCGGTTATGCTCATGCTGGTAGCATTTTCAGCTCCAGCTTTGTCAGACATCAGCTGAAGAAAAAGGGCCAATAAGTGTTTAGATAAATAAACGAACGTTTAACATAGAGCTGGGCGGTATGACGGTACGGGGCTTTGATTTCTCGTACAGTTTGGATTTTTCATATACCGCCATACTGCAGCACTGTTAATAACAGCTTACTTGTTAACCAGGTAGCGTTAGCATAACAGTGTTAACAGATGAGAGAGGTTTTCTCGACATGGTGGAACAAAAATAAACAAAAACAGCAAAGAAATGAGCTGTGTCTGAAGTTTATACGTTTTTTTTGGTTGCGACAGATTAAAACACTATATAATGTACGGTTTGTCGGGCACAGTTACTAAGCGATGTTACTACAGGGGTGAAAATACTTCCGTCTAATTGCTATACCAACGTTATACCAACGACAAGCTGGAAGTGCAGATATATAAAGTCGTCCAATTTTCTAACGTCTTTATATTTATTAAAGGGAGAGCTAACGGTAATTATATAATACTTAAACATTATATTAATAATAAGCACTGTATATATTGCACCTGTTTCAGGCATACCGATTCCATCATAGATTGTGTCATTTTGTGGGGCCTAGCAAACCATTTAGTACTCAAAACCTTCATTATAGGCAGCTCAGGTGGCACAGCGGTAAAAAACACACGCTGAACACCAGAGCTGGGTTCTCGAATACATCGTATCGAGTCTCAGCTCTGCCTGCCGGCTGGGCTGAGCAGCCACATGAACAACAATTGGCCTGTTGTTCAGATAGGGGTGGGATTAAGCCGGATAGGGACTCTCTCATAACTAATGCAATTACGACCTCTGCTAGCTGATTGATGGCGCCTGCACAGAGACGGGGTGTGTCTCTCAATACACAGTGCTGATCCGCATTGCACTCGTCAAAGTGTAGGTGACAAAATGCATACTGCATGCCGCCCACGTGTCGGAGGGGGCGTGGGTTAGCTTCGTTCTCCTCAATCGGAGCAGGGATCGGCTCTGGTGGAGGGGAGGCATGACGCAATCGGGCAATTGGACGCGCTAAAAGTTGGGAGAAAAAGGGGAGAAAATGCATAAACAAAAAATTCATTATATACATGGTGAAATGAAAATGTTTTATATGCTATGTACTTGTGACAGTAAATTCAGCCACATACATAAAAAAGTCCCAGTCATACAAAAACTAAAACATACCGTGATGTACAGTGAAACAAATACTGTGATACAAATTTTGTCATACCGCCCAGCCCTATGTTTAACATGTTAATTACTTGTTTACATCTGTTAGTAGGTTCAACAGAGCATGTTAATCAATGTTAGCATCTGTCAATTTGCATGTTATCTGGAGAAAAATGCAAACATAAGTCTTCTGAACATTTCTACATTTTTCTTACCTGAGCTGTCTTCATCTGTTTCTGCTGGTCGATTTTAATCAGCTGCACCTTGGCTCTCTTTAATAGGTGAAGCATCTTTTTATTGGCTCCAGACAGGTTGATTTTATAAACTGAACCTCCTGGGGCCACCACCACCTGAGAAGTACTTGCATCACTGGTTAGCTGCTCATTGTTGGTTGGGCTGCTCTCTGCTATAAAGATAAAAAAGGAAAATCTTTCACTGGAAAGCACTGTTGCCAGATGCAGGTCAGCAAGAATATGTGAGGGTTCTTCAAAAAGTTTCCGCACTCAAATGACATCACTTTCCTACATGGTTTTAATGCCATCAGCAAAAAATGTTTTTGGTTGAGCGTGTAGCCAGTGATGCACTGCTGCTTTCACATCATCATCACATGAAAATCTTCTTCCCCTTAAAGCTCCTTTGAGCGTTCAAAAAAGTGGAAATCAGATGGCGCTAAATCCAGACTATAAGCTCTCTCTCAGTCTCTTAGTCACGACCAGTTACTACTCCTCCCACCCTCACCATTGACAACAAAAATATAAAAGTGCTGAAACTTTTTGAAGATCCTTGTAATTCAAAAATTCATAGAAACAAAAAAAATTCGTACCAAGTGCTTTGGTTTTACCAGCATAGCAAAGTGCTGATTGTCTGCCTTTATGTTCCCCATGAATGGCTAATTTGCATACAACTCCTGGACAGTCTAGATCCCCTATCTTTATATCAGATGTCTTCAAGCTTGCCAACTCGGTGGAACACGTGGAAGCGCCCTGCGTGGCCTCATCGGGCTTCTCACAAATACCGCTGGACTGTCTGCTTGCCATTCGTTGCTCCTTCCGCCGAGCCAGACTTGCCGTGAGCTTCTTCAGCTTCTCGTAGATTTTAAGATGGCTGGAATCATAACCTGGCCTGACTGCTTTCTTTCGGGCACCGGAGAACCCACTGGATTTCCCTCCTTCAGACTTCTCAACAAAAGTATCCTCGTCGTCACCAAGGTTCTGCCGTTTGCCGCTCTTCCGCTTGCTTCCAAGTTTCTGGACTTGGGACACATCCGTTTTCGCAGATTCGCAAGACTCATCGTCCTGGATTTCTGTCTGGACGGGCTTCTTCGTCGGCAGTCCGGAGAGTTCTTCGTCATCCATAAACCTTTTAGGGACCTTGATCACCCTGGACGGGCGAGCACTGACCACAGAACCATGGGCTGCATTCTCCATCCGAGTGGATTCATCCGTTCGCTGCTCCTGGCTTAGTGGCAATTCCAAATCTTCATAGATGTACTTGACAAGCCGCCGTCTTTTTCTAGGAGGCTTAACCTCAGCCGGCTCTTGAGTTTCACTTATTTTTCGCCAGGGCTTCCTACGATTGCCAAATACTGTCTTGCGCCGCCCTAATTTGTGGGAAGCATGGGTAAGAGACTGAGTGTCATCAATTCCATCAGTAGAAACTAAATCCTGTGGCTGTATGTCAGTCGCCACCTCTGGAGAGGAACTCTTCACATCAGAAATGTTCTGTCTGTTGGCGTGCTTTAAAGACACAGAAAGAGCTTTCCTTTTAATCAGAGTTAAATTCCAAACTAATTTCTTCTGTCGCTTTCGACTCCTTGGCATCCTGCTTGATTTCTCCATTTCAGTTTCTGCTGTCACATCTTCATAGCCAGGCTCAGCCAATAACTGATCTTCCACATCTTCTACACTTTCACGCTTATCTCGATTTTTCCTAGAAGGCTTCAGACCCAAAGTCTTTTCCACTTGAGGCCTGCTTGACAGATTTTTACTGGGCACGGTTTTGCAAGCCAGTTTAACAACCAGTTTGGGCCTCGCGACATTTCGACGAGTTCTGAGACCTTCTCCACCTCTCCTCTTAATCTTCTCTGAGCGAGATGTCTTCTCTGTTTCTGCTGCTGCCTTCGAGCCTTTTCTTGGAGCAGGTGAATCAGAACCCAGAAGCAATGTTTCAGGTGATGGTAGAGATTTAAGAGGAGTTCCTATCAATGACAAAAAAAAAAGCAAACAATCAGCACATAGTCACAACCCTTTTGCTTTTGGTATACTAAAAGTACATTTTTAGCTGTGTAGTGATGACAATATGACAAGCAGCACCAAATCATGTCCTCTCCTTCACCCATAGCATTGAAAAATGCAAGCTATTTAACAAGGGACTCTGAAACTGAGGAAGAATCAATGCCTCTGGATGTCTTAGCATGTGTGTAATGTATAAGAAAGACAAGCCAGACTATATCTGTCGTTCTCTTAGGCTGCTTTCACATACACGCTTTGCATATCATTCACCGAGAGGCTGGGCGCATGTTGCTTTAGATCAGGGGTGTCGAACTCATTTTCACCGAGGGCCACATCAGCATTATGGTGGCCCTCAAAGGGCCGATTGTAACGTATCCTGCTGTGATTGCAGTCTGTTTTTCTTGGAGGCTAAATTCTGCATGTACAGTGCCTAGCAAAAGTATTCGGCCCCCTTGAACTTTTCAACCTTTTGCCACATTTCAGGCTTCAAACATAACGATATGAAATTGTAATTTTTTTGAAGAATCAACAACAAGTGCGACACAATCGTGAAGTGGAACGAAATTTATTGGATATTTTAAACTTTTTTTAGAAATAAAAAACTGAAAAGTGGGGCGTGCAATATTATTCAGCCCCCTTGCGTTAATACTTTGTAGCGCCACCTTTTGCTGCGATTACAGCTGCAAGTCGCTTGGGGTATGTCTCTATCAGTTTTGCACATCGAGAGACTGAAATTTTTGCCCATTCTTCCTTGCAAAACAGTTCGAGCTCAGTGAGGTTGGATGGAGAGCGTTTGTGAACAGCAGTTTTCAGCTCCTTCCACAGATTCTCGATGGGATTCAGGTCTGGACTTTGACTTGGCCATTCTAACACCTGGATACGTTTATTTGTGAACCATTCCATTGTAGATTTTGCTTTATGTTTTGGATCATTGTCTTGTTGGAAGATAAATCTCTGTCCCAGTCTCAGGTCTTTTGCAGACTGCAACAGGTTTTCTTCCAGAATGGTCCTGTATTTGGCTCCATCCATCTTCCCATCAATTTTAACCATCTTCCCTGTCCCTGCTGAAGAAAAGCAGGCCCAAACCATGATGCTGCCACCACCATGTTTGACAGTGGGGATGGTGTGTTCAGGGTGATGAGCTGTGTTGCTTTTATGCCAAACATAACGTTTTGCATTGTGGCCAAAAAGTTCGATTTTGGTTTCATCTGACCAGAGCACCTTCTTCCACATGTTTGGTGTGTCTCCCAGGTGACTTTTTATAGATATCTTTGAGAAATGGCTTTCTTCTTGCCACTCTTCCATAAAGGCCAGCTTTGTGCAGTGTACGACTGATTGTTGTCCTATGGACAGATTCTCCCACCTCAGCTGTAGATCTCTGCAGTTCATTCAGAGTGATCATGGGCCTCTTGGCTGCATCTCTGATCAGTCTTCTCCTTGTTTGAGCTGAAAGTTTAGGGGGACGGCCGGGTCTTGGTAGATTTGCAGTGGTCTGATACTCCTTCCATTTCAATATGATCGCTTGCACAGTGCTCCTTGAGATGTTTAAAGCTTGGGAAATCTTTTTGTATCCAAATCCGGCTTTAAACTTCTCCACAACAGTATCTCGGACCTGCCTGGTGTGTTCCTTGGTCTTCATGATGCTCTCTGCGCTTTAAACAGAACTCTGAGACTGTCACAGAGCAGGTGCATTTATACGGAGACTTGATTACACACAGGTGGATTCTATTTATCACCATCAGTCATTTAGGTCAACATTGGATCATTCAGAGATCCTCACTGAACTTCTGGAGTGAGTTTGCTGCACTGAAAGTAAAGGGGCTGAATAATATTGCACGCCCCACTTTTTAGTTTTTTATTTCTAAAAAAAGTTTAAAATATCCAATAAATTTCGTTCCACTTCACGATTGTGTCGCACTTGTTGTTGATTCTTCACAAAAAATTACAATTTCATATCTTTATGTTTGAAGCCTGAAATGTGGCAAAAGGTTGAAAAGTTCAAGGGGGCCGAATACTTTTGCTAGGCACTGTATATTGTCCTACTTTACCACAGACACAGCCTCATAACAAAAGAGACGCACCGGTTTCTCTTCCTGAAGCACAAACTTGTTTTCACTTTCATTAAATTTCCTCCTTATGCTTAATTTTCTTAATTATTTTCTTGTACATTTTAGGATCATGTGTAAATATGTGTAACATCATCTACTGGCGGGATGTGTCACTTTGCAGGTCACAAAATCAGCATGCATTTTGAAAGATGCAGTTTATTTAGGATTTTACAGTGTATTTTAAGACAATCATTCTGCCCTCACTAATAGTTTATCCCCCTTTCTCAGCTAGACAGACAGACAGACACAGACAGACAGACAGCTCCCTTCAGAATACAGTCGGTTTATTTGCTTCCCAGCTGTGTGATACACTGTGTGCACCAGAATGAAGTAAAAATACAAACAATAAAAACAATAAAGAACGTAATACAGTAAAAGCACACAGCTGTAGTCAAGTGTTACATCTGGTACAATATGAGATTTAACCAAACGTAAAATAGCGCTAAGGAGTTAGCATTTAGTGTAAAGATTCTAATTGCTATAGTAACAGTAACAATTGTATTTAATTACGGTAAATTTGTAACTAAAACGCTGTGATATACTCACTAAACATTTACAAACAACTGAGAATATAAACGCCACTACTTACAGAAAATGCTTTGGTATTATATTGCAAGATAATTATCTGTATTTATTTATTATTGTTTACGTTATTGACTACGCTACTTCACGTTCTTTTGCAGTAAAAGTCACATGGCTACTCAGCGAGGTTAAAGTTAGTTGCCTTGACTACGATGTCGCCAGTTGTACTTAAAGGCGCAGGACTCCCATTAAATTATAAGCGCGTCTCTGTAACGACTCGAACCATCACAACAATCATACAGTCGTTTAAGCTCTCGCGGGAGTTTGACACCCCTGCTTTAGATGTTCATGGTTTTATTTACACTTTATTTTCCATAGTTGTTTTTGATCTAGAATTACTTTGGATAGACTGTTGTCCAAGCTGAGAAAAATACACAGGTCATCTGTCATTACATAAAGTCTGACTTGTTTTTGTCACTCTACTTAGTCTTGGGTTGTTTTACTAGCAAGAGCTCCTATCATGGTGTGATTTATAAGAATAAAGTTTGAATTGCCAATTACATAATTAGGCAAGAGACAGGCAGGCCTAGATTTACACTTTTGTTTGTTAAATAAATAGAAGAAATTTATTGTCCAGTTGACATTTAAGATGGCACCAGAACTGGGGATGGTAATGATTAATCAAGTGCTGCCAGTTAAAATGTCATTAAAATTTAATTTAAGCAGCTGACCGTGATCTGCTTTACAAAAACAAGCAGGAGTAGAGTGCAAAGTGACCGGTGCTGAAATAAGATTCACCCTCACCCCACCCCCTTCATGTACATGCACCAGTTCCGTTTAGACTCGGAACAGGAAAACTTAAATTATTCAATTATGACCAATGAGACTATTATTACACAGTGAAATAACAAACAAGGAAACTATTAAACAAGCTGTTTCACATCAGGATGGAATCTGACAGCATGTTAAACTTGCACATGCAGATCTGTGTATTGTTTCGTACAAAAATCTGAAAATGTCTGGATACACAAGGTTAAATTCCAATTACTGGTTCTACTGTAATACACATTCTTTAGAAGGTAGAAAGTTAAATATGGCATTTAATGGCCTTTTAAAGCACTTATTTTGCTAAATTAAATAGGAACAATGTGAATCTAAAAAATCAAACATACCCAAGCCTTTGTACATGCCACATTTTAAATGTTTTCAGTAAATGTGCAAAATTGACTGTACAGTGCTGTTTGAGTTACTCTTGTGAGTTGACCCTAGTGCTGGACAATAATTCGATATCGATATATATCGTGATAGAAAATGTTCCAATAACGGTGATATGATTTTTAAACAAATTCGAACGATATATATTACGTCAGCTTTGCCGGTGTTACTTTTTTGCGGAAGCATTTTTTGCACGCAGGTGTTCCCACAGGGACGCAATTTAACAGCAGTAATACACTCAACATAAATGTCCACCACCAACACTATTACAGAAGAAGTACTACTACTGACTACTAATGATACTTAGTAGTTATACGAAGTTATAATACTTATTAGTTGTGGCGCGCTAAGAGTAAAGGCACCAACGGGCTCTGCGTGTTCCACTGTTGCCAGATTGGGCGGTTTTCCTCTAAATTGGGCGTTTTTTTCTCCGAAAAACAATTTAATGGAATTTAAATAACACTTCTATTTAACAGAAAATATTCAGTTTTAAGAAGCCCCAGCATTGTAGAAGGATATTAAAAGTAAAGTCAATTTTCAATGCTGATTTGGCTTAATAGTGTTGGTCAGAATGTGTCATATTCTTGAAAGAAAATTAAAATTTGTTTTCCATACATTCACACTGGCATGTTCTGGGGTTCAGATGAGTCTCATCAGTACACACAAGTTTGAAGTCAAATGATCAAGTACTGCAAAGGAATATCTTTGAAATTCTTCCTCATAATGTTAAGGTTATAGGCTATATTTTAGTTTTTCACTCGTCAGGGAAAATGAGAAAAAAAATAAAAAGCTTATTATGCTAGGCTTGATGTAATTCTGCATGGCACTCACTGTATAGGTAAACGAGTGAGTGACCAAAACATTACTAGATCAACAGCCACTTGCCACATACAAAAAATAAGGTATCGGACAGTTTCTGTGCCACCCCTGTGTGAGCAATGGTCTCAGTCTGGCCACCCCTATGAAAACTGTCTGGCTCCGCCACTGTCCACAGTTGAAAAAGAAGCAGATGAAATAGCTGATAAGAGAGGAAGGACTGATTCAGTGGTGTATTCAGCTTTATTCAGTATTATTCATATCGATATCGGAATTATATCGTATCGACCGAAAATAGGAGTTATATCGTGATATAAATTTTAGCCATATCGTCCAGCCCTAGTTGACCCCCATGAGTTTCCAACACTTTGTGTCTGACAATACTGTAAATAAGAACTGGGCTTGTACTAATGTCGTCATAGAAAGTTTGTAATAAGTAATTACTCTGTGAAATGCCTTGTCCAGAGCGTGAAGGTCGTCGGCCAGCGACCTGGAAGCCTGTGAATTCTTCTTCCTGTAAAACACAAAAGCAGACTTCATTAGTGGGTCTTCTTTTGATACAATTAGAATTTTAAAAGGTGCTACTGCCAATACAACCATCAATAACATCTTCCAACGGCAGTAACAAGCAACAGGTTAACGGCAGAACTTCCACATGTTCAACAAGTCAATTTGATTAAGGTATTTATGGCGTCTAGGAAACAAGCATTTAATGTCCTTTGCAGAAAAGTGTTCAGTGGAATTTTTATAACGACTTCTAGGGGGCTTCTAGACGGCGATAGGGGGTTTCACGCTACACCATCTATCACCAACTGGAATCGCAGACGAGCCTCTCTGGTCTCCCAAACTACGTTTTGTCATGAAAACAATCGCGAGCAGTGACGAGGGGTTTAATGATAATACGTCCGAAAATGCACGTCAACAAGTAGCGAGCGATCAAAGAGGAAAAATAATCGAATCTGAGTGAATTGGGCTACATGAACAGCATGGATTGTTCTATAGTGAGTTGGAGGTTAATAAATATTTTTTTTGCAATGCAACGTTGGTGTTAAGTTTTGTAGAGAACGATAAGGTCAGAAATACTGTAAAGCTTGTGTGTGTGCCGATGTATTCTGATATAAACTATATTATGTCCCTGTCCCACCTTTTTACAACCCCTCCCCTGCATTTCCCCTCACACCGTATCTTGCGTTCTCATTGGCAGTTCGACATAGCACTCATTGCCAGTCGGGCAACTCAGATCCAGATATCTGACATGCTGGAAATCTCGCTTCGGTCAAGCCGCTCGGATCGAGTCGTCGGGTAGTTCACACACAGCGATTGAGAGCAGAGTTTCGATCGCTGAGCAAACGCCAAGTTGCTCCCGAGCCGGCAAATCTAGAGCTGACCAGTCACCGAGCGAAGATCAGGGCAAAAGTCGTGTAGTGTGAACTAGGCATAAGTCTTTGATGGATGCTCGTATTATACTTGGTCTTAAAATGTTTTATTTGTACTTGTATTAGTAAAATAAAAGTTTAAGCAATTTAACAAACTACAGTTTTTAGTTTTCATTGCATTTTTATTGCAAGTGCTCCAACTCCTTTGGAAATAGAGTTTGTATAAAATGTGTATAACATGCATGATGCAGAACTGGTTCTGCTCACAGTTCAGCTTAGTGTTCTAAATTACTGCTGCATTCGCTTTAATACACTGTTATTAAACAAGACAGCATGTGTTATAAAACTCAGTGAGGTGTTTTTCATTTTAATGGGAGGCTATAAGACGTTATGGATTTAGTTACTGGTTAAAAGCAAGCTTTGCATCGCTAGTCCAAACTAGTCTGAAAAGGGGGTTTGTATATAGTAACAGCAGAACAAAAGCATAGACAGCACCTTTCAATGTTTTCTATGTGACTATAATGTAACTGTTATTTAGTAATGTGATCTGACATTTACCAACTGCTAGAAACAATTCCCCTTGTGTTACTATACCCCTGATACCGGTACGAATGTTTCATGGTAGCTCGTATGTGGTGCTGATGATAGTGTTTCATGACAGATTTTGTGTGGTGCTGGTATGAGCAAGACCTCCCAGCAACAATGCTGCACCTTGACTCAACACAAACACCCAGACGCACAGACACACACACACTCACTCATCACAAACCTCTATCTAAAAATAAAGTAACTTAAACTCATGATATAAAAAACATGATATAAAAACAGGACAGTCAAAGATATTTCCCTTATTATTTTTAGTTGTTGTTAAGAAACTAAGAATAGGGTTTCCCCATAAAACGTTCACAAAACCCCCTGTGTAAATAACTGCAAGGGGATAACCCCTTAGCTTTACTCAACAACTTCAGTGTGAATGATCTACCGTTTATACCTCGCTGGTAAAATTATTCTGCTAATGATCCAGGTTTTGATGGTGAAAGGAAAGATCTTACATAACATTTAACAAGACTGCATTATCTAAAAGCATGACAGTGGCATCACCAAGCAAAGCTTTACACAGCATCCAGTTCAACACGAAAAATAACCTCCGTACCAATGCAAAATATGTACATGCAAGTAGTCTGCTACGGTAAATAAGACTAGGGATTACCAGTTAACACATTAAATAAGGTGTGTGTGTGTGTATATGTGTGTGTGAATCTGCTTGAACTAACTAGACAAACATTATGCAAATTTTGTCCAATTTTCTCAACCAGTAATCAACCATCTTCAGCCAGCAGTTAACTGCTAAACTCGAACAGCCCCATTAACACAGCAGTGGTCTATAACACTAGCCCAACACCACTGAGATCCAGGTTTGAATCTCTTCACTGCTATTGGCCAGCCAGGCACCTACACAGACATGATTAGACAGACATTTTTTGCCATGGTGATGGTGGACGCTGGCGCATTTGGCTGCCGCTACCGTTACCGTATTTTACCGTATTTTACCGTATTTTATTGTATTTTTATCGTTTTTCGTTTTCATCTTTTTACACACCTTGTGGATCTATTTCTTTTATGTTACTTTTGATACTTTTATTTGTGCTTTTGATACTTTTTGTTCTTTCTACTGTACATCGCGTCTGCGGCCGGTGGTGAACGGTGGATGAGTTTTCCTGGGATCGGCACGATGTTGAACTATTCCGTTGACCAGCTGAGGAAGTTCAACAACTGCACTACTCCATCGTGTATTTCAGTCATCAAACAGCTTGGACTCCTTCGCCGGCCTCGTTATATTCACAGGGGCTCCCGGAGAAAGCTTGTTTATCTTCGAAACGGTAACGCTATTCCATCCTTCTGGTCAGCCGTGCGCACTGTCGCTCCGCAAACACGTCATCAGAGCGCTGCTGCCTTGCACACCAGTAGCGGTGTAGTCTCCATGACAACGCTGTCCACGGAGTGGGATAGGAAACGCGGAGTGGACTTAGCAAATCTCCGTTCTCTTCCTCGTTCCTCACAGCCAACTACACAACAATACCACTTGAAAATGGCATTGCTTAATGTTCGTTCACTCAACACAAAAAGTACTGTACTCAGTGAATTTATATCTGACAGTGAACTAGACTTTTTCTGTCTCACTGAAACTTGGCATAAACCCTTGGATTATTTTATGTTAAATCAGACCACGCCAATGGGATACTCGTATATTGATGAACCTCGTATGGAAGGGCGAGGTGGTGGTGTTGCTGCAGTCTATAGGGATGATATTAAAATAACCACTTTGTCTTTTCCTGCTGCTCTTTCTTTTGAACACCTGGCTTTCAAGTTGTCAGGGCCTACTCCTCTGGTCACTGCTGTAGTTTATCGTCCGCCAAAGCCAAACGCTTCCTTTCTCTCTGATTTTTCAGATTTTTTAACCCAGCTTAGTGCCCTCTCATCCTCTGTACTGCTTATGGGTGATTTTAACATCCATATTGATGACAACAACTGTAAATTTGCCAGGGAATTTTTGGAATTGTTACAGTGTTTTAATTTCACACAACATATACATTTTCCAACTCATAAAAAAGGTCATACTCTTGACCTTGTCTGCTCTACTGGTGTCCTAGTTCATCAGCCGTCCAGCCATGACCTTACTGTCTCTGATCATTTGACAATCATCATGGACATTGAGGTCACTAGGCCCATCACTAGAGCTAAACGTAAAATATCCTTCAGGAATCTTCAATATATCTCTCCCTCTGCTTTCTCAGATTCTCTTGTTAAAAAGATGTCTGTCTGTCCTGTACTGTCTAGTAATTCATCTGACCTTGTCGATTACTATAATGACATACTCGCCTCATGTCTTGATGAGCTGGCTCCTTTGAGAACCAAATTTGTTTCATTTAGTCATTCCGCACCATGGTACACAATTGAGCTTCACCAAATGAAATCCCGTAAACGCCAGCTTGAAAGACTTTATAAGAAAACCGGTCTAACAGTACATTATCAGATTTATTCTGATTATCTTCAACATTACAAAGACGCTCTTACGGCAGCCCGATCCACTTACTATTCCGAACTCATACATGCTGGATCAACAAATCCTAAGACTCTCTTTTCCACAATAAATAAACTTCTCAAACCAATTGACAATACTACCAATTCCTTTACAGTTGACAAGTGTAACTCTTACCTCTCATTTTTTCAAACAAAAGTTGAGAATATCCACAATTTTCTGACAGTTTCCCCTGTCATCTCTGTTTCTCCGCCTATCTCATCTCAATTTATTACCCAGCCTCTGTCTCAGTTCTCACCTGTGTCTCTTTTGGACCTATCTGAGATCTTAACAGGGATGCGAAGCTCCACTTGTGTTTTGGATCCTGCTCCATCAAAACTTGTTAAGGGTTGTTTTCCAGTTATCTCATCACTTATCACAGAGATAATCAATTCCTCTCTTAGTTCTGGCTCAGTCCCTCAATCACTCAAATTGGCTGCTGTTACTCCCATACTTAAAAAACCTGGACTTGACTCTAACATTATGAGTAACTTTCGGCCCATTTCCAATCTTCCATTTCTGTCGAAAATACTGGAACGTGTTGTTGCCTCACAGCTCAAAGATCACCTAAATTCCAATAATCTATTTGAATCATTTCAGTCTGGTTTCCGCCCCCAGCACAGCACTGAGTCAGCCCTCCTCAAAGTCACAAATGACCTTCTTCTTTCCTCAGACTCTGGACAAATTAATATTCTCGTCCTCCTTGATCTTACTGCAGCTTTTGACACCATTAATCACTCCATTCTTCTGTCCCGCCTTGAATCCTCTGTCAACATCACTGGTACTGCCCTTTTGTGGTTAAGGTCATATCTCATAAACAGACAACAGTTTGTTAATATCAACAATTGTAGTTCTGCCATTGCTCCACTGTCCCAAGGCGTTCCCCAAGGCTCAGTGTTAGGTCCCCTTTTGTTTATTCTTTATATGCTCCCCCTTGGTGACATCATACGTCGGCATGGTTTACATTTCCACTGCTATGCTGATGATATTCAGCTTTACATCTCCTCCAAATCCATTAATACTGAACTTCACTCCACTCTGACAAATTGCATCACTGAAATGAAATTGTGGATGAAAGCTAATTTCCTCAAATTAAACTGTGAAAAATCAGATATGATCATCGTAGGTCCTACAACCCTGGCAAAAACCACAAAAAATTTTCAAATTACCATTGATAATGACACTTTGTCTCCGTCTTCTAACATCCGAAATCTTGGTGTAATTTTTGATAGCAACCTCTCTTTTGACCGCCATGTAAATCACATCACCAAAACTGCTTTCTTTCATCTAAAAAACATAGCACGTCTACGTCCATCACTCTCCTTTTCTGCCGCCGAAACCTTGATTCATGCTTTTATTACATCCAGAATTGATTATTGCAATAGCATCCTTTATGGTACATCTAACAAAATCCTAAAAAAACTTCAGTATATCCAGAATTCAGCTGCTCGCCTCCTTACTCATACTCGCTCCCGTGATCATATTACACCTGTTCTACAAAAACTTCATTGGCTTCCCGTTGCTCAACGCATTCAATTCAAAATTCTTCTATTCACTCACAAAGCTCTCCATAATCAGGCCCCATCCTACCTCACCGACCTGCTCCATCAGCACATTCCCTCCCGTAGCCTTCGCTCTTCTGAGGCTAACCTACTGTCCATACCCTCTAGGACCAAGCACCGGACCTGGGGTGACAGGGCCTTTTCCATAGCTGCTCCATCTTTATGGAATGCTCTCCCCAAACACCTACGAGATTGTCCTGACCTGTCCAAATTCAAGTCACTTCTCAAAACTCATCTATTCAGAGTGGCATTTAACTTGTAACAACACAAAATAAATGCTTTTATTTTTGCTATTCTTTTTAATAGTTTTTATACTTAGATCACGACAGAAATGTGAAGTCCTAGATCCTAAAACTTGTAAAGTTTTCAGTTTCCTGATTGCATGTAAATCTGTCCTGTTTCTGTCTAATTTTAAGAAATTGTTCTATATTTGTTGTTCTCTCTCATAATTTAGCTAATTTTTAATGAACTGTCTTATGCTGCTCTCTTTGTTTTTATCTTAATTATTCTTGATGTTGATGTACTATTTTGATTTTGTACTATGATTTGTATGGTGTATGTACGTATTTGTTTTGATTATTTGTCTTATGTAAAGCGTCTTTGAGTATCTTGAAAAGCGCTATATAAATAAAATGTATTATTATTATTATTATTATTATGATTGGCCATGTCTGAAGTGGGTGGATGAAGTCTTGAGATGGACTGTCCAGGGCATTCCTGTCGTGCAGCCTGTGTTTCCCGTGGGAATCGGAAATGCCATGACTATGCTGAGAATAAAGCGGTTGATAAAAAGGTCAGCATTGTGAATGATGGGTTTGTAACAAAGGTCACAATACAGGACTAAACAAACATGCTAACTGGTTCTGCACTGTGTATATTTGCATTATTGCATTACTGTACCCTGGTCCTGAAGGAACATTGTTTTGTTTTAATATGTACTTGTATAACATTTTTTAACATTTTCGGCATTTAGCAGACGCTTTTATCCAAAGCGACTTACAGTACCGCGCAACTGAGAGTTAAGGGCTTCGCTCAAGGGCCCAACAGTGACAACCTGGCAGTGGTGGGGCTTGAACCAGCAACCTCTGGAATACTAGTCCAGTACTTTAACCACTAGGTTACAACTGCCCTGTACTTATATACAGATGAAATTACAATAAAACCTCCTGAACTTGAACTAATCAAAGAATAGAAATGCAGCTAGTATAGAGTTAAAGCTCTTACTAACAAGATTAGTGTAGATAATATAGTAGCAGAAAAGCAAACATCTATTATGGGGTGTGAAAAAAATGTGTCATAATCTAACATGTAGAGAACAAACATTATAAGGAAAATCACTTACAATTTAACATACCATTAAACTTCATATTGATACAAAAACGCTTCTCTGTGGTTTAAATGATAACCACAAAGTTTTCCATCTTTAATCATAATAGAAAGTTGTTTATAAAACAGCGAGATATTATAATGTAGAGACTTGTGCCGTTAAAGACGTCTCTAAACGTCTCTTCTGAAAGTGTCAATGCTGATTTCATTATGACACCACCAAGCCAAGTTCCGCACTTTACAACAGCATGGCTGCAAACTCAGAAAGTGGTATTGGGTGCTCAGTTGGTCTATTTTCAGAGGGTTCAGGCCAGTATCTGTGGCGCATTACAATTGTTAAAAATGACCAAAAAAAGCCACTCAGGTGGCGCAGCGGTAAAAACACACGCTGGAACCAGAACTGGATCTCGAATACATCGTATCGAATCTCAGCTCTGCCTGCTGGCTGAGGCTGAGCAGCCAGATGAACAACGATTGGCCTGTTGTTCAGATATGGGCGGGACTAAGCCCGATGGGGTCTCTCTCCCATGACTGGTGCAATTACGACCTCTGCTGGCCGATTGATGGCGCCGGCACAGAGATGAGAAAAAAAGAGTGCTCTCAGGGTGTGTCTCTCTGTATACAACGCTGAGCTGCACTGCACTCGTCAAAGTGTAGGTGATAAGATGCATACGGTATGCTGCCCACGTGTCAGAGGGGGCGTGGGTTAGCTTCGTTCTCCTCAATTAGGGCAGGGATTCGCATTGGTGGAGAGGAAGCATGATGCAATCGGGCAATTGGACGTGCTAAAAAGGGAGAAAGAGGGGAGAAAATGCATAAAGAAAATATATACAAAAAATATGACCAAAAAAATGGCAAAAACAATAACAATTTAAAAACTGGATTAGGTGTTGTCTGCATTTGTTAATACACTCACTAAATAAACATAATGCTTTATGGATTATTACCAAATTAACGAATAACCAACAAATAGGCATTGTTCTATTAATGCTTTCGGTTAAAAGTGCCATTGCAATTCATTTCCCACTTCTGACAGTTGATTAAAACTGAAAGTGGAGCACTTTCACATGAAAGTGGTACTGAGAGTGCAGAATCGTTGCCGAATTATGACTAGTTAAAGTTAAAGTCCTAGGTTTACATACACTTAAGTCATTAAAACTCATTTATGTGAACAAACTATACTGTAGTTTACTATCAGTTGTTTAGGATATATATATATTGGCACATCAAATGCAATTTGGCCAACAAATGCTTACAGACAGATTATTTCAGAATATTTCACTTCTAATTCACTCATCAAAATTGCAGTGGGTCAGAGGTTTACATCAACAAGTTAACTGTGCCATGAAGTAGCTTGAAAAATTCCAGGTAATGATACAGTGACTTTAGAAGCTACAGATAGGCGGACATCATTTCTTACATTTACTTTGACTTTTATTTAATTGCAGACAGGATGAACCTGAGATATTTCATGTTTTGTCTGGTCAGCTTCATTTCATTTGTTAATAAACATCCATTCTTGCATTTCAGGTCTGCAACACATTCCCAAAAAAGTTGGGACAGTAAAGCATTTACCCCATTTGTATTGTTGCTGTTCCTTTTCACCACACAAGACGTTTTGACACCGAGGAGACCAAGTGATTTAGTGTTTCAGCTTTTATTTTGTCCCGTTCTTCCTGCGAACACGTCTTAAGATGTGCAACAGTACGGGGTCGTTGTCGCATTTTTCTTTTCAAAATTCTCCACACATTCTCTATTGGGGACAGGTCAGGACTGCAGGCAGGCCAGTCCAGTACCCGTACCCTCTTCTTCAGCAGCCATGCCTTTGTAATGTGTGCAGCATGTGGTTTTGCATCGTCTTGTTAAAAAAATGCTGAACGTCCCTGGAAAAATGGCGTCTTGAAGGCAGCACATGTTGCTCTAAGATCTCAATGTACCTTGTAGATCTCAATGTACTAAACACTCAGCCTTTCCTAAATGATTCTTTTGTACCAAACCATGATTACAATCACCTGTTTGGAATCACATCATTATTTAGTTTTTTCACCTCATTACTAGCCCTAAGTTGCCCCCATCCCAACTTATTTTGGAATGTGGTGCAGGCCTGAAATGCAGGAATGGAGGTATATTAACAAATAAAATAAAGTTGAGCAGATAAAACATAAAATATCTTGGGTTCATCCTGTCTGCAATCAAAATAAAAGTCAATGTAAATGTAAGGAACACTGCATTTTTTTTTTTTTTGCATTTTCCATACTGTCCCAACTTTTTCTGATTTGGGGTTGTATGTTAATTGGAGGTACATATGAAGCCTACTTGCCTCTTTGCTTAACATAATGGGAAAAACAGAAAAAATCAACCAGAACCTCACAAAAAGAATGGCAGACCATTACAAGTCTGATACATCCATGGGGGCATTTTCCAAATGCCAAAATATGGTAACCAACTCTATTATTTTATTACCATGTTTAGTTAGTTCTGTTTAGTTAGATCATGACTTGTACCTGTATACTGAGACATGATGCAAAATATCCACATCATGTTTGTAAAATAACGTTACATTAGAGTCAAGACAGACACGGTAGTTACTCGTTTCACAAGATTCATCAGTTAACAAGTTTAATGTCAAACACAGTCATGGACAATTCAGTGTCTCCAATTCACCTCACTTGCATGTCTTTTGAACGTGGGAGGAAACCGGAGCTCCTGGAGGAAACCCACGCAGACACTCCACCCCACCTGGGGATCAAACCCAGGACCTTCTTGATGTGAGATGACAGTGCGACCCACTGAACCACCATGTAGCCATCCCAGTTGTGATGTTTATTAGCTCGGTTGTTGATTTGAATGTTATACAGGCATAAAACGTTCTCTCGGGGCTTTCTCAAAATGAGTTTGGACACCTAGCCGGCGCATGCGCACTGTCAGTGTAACGGTGCATCTTAAATCAGCAGTTTGAACTCTCACTAGATTAGATTAGATTCAACTTTATTGTCATTGTGCAGAGTAAACAAATACAGAGCCAACGAAATGCAGTAGCATCTAACCAGAAGCGCAAGATAGAGATTATATACATATAATACACAGTTAAAGTGCAGAAGTGACCAGATAAGTGAAATGAGGAGACATAAGAATATTAAGACTATTAAATAGATAATGATGATTGTACAGTGTATAGACTAATATGTATAAGTCTATACACTAACACAGCAATAACAGAGTCCATCCTCACATCATCCATCACCATTTGGTTTGGTTCCTCAACATCACATGAACGAGCCAAACTCCAGCGTATAATCAAGACAGCGGAGAGGATCATTGGATGCAGTCTGCCAACGCTTCAGGACATTTACAACAGCAGAGTGCTGAAGCGTGCCGGCAAAATTACAGCAGACCCCTCTCATCCTGGACATCACCTTTTTCAAACTCTTCCATCTGGCAGAAGACTCAGGACAATAACAACAAACACATCCAGACACTCTAAGAGCTTTTCTCCCCAGAGCTGTAACACTTTTTAACCACAGTTGTTCTCTTGGGCAAATGTTGGTAAATACTGGTTAACAGTCCGTGTGCTGTCGGGGCTGTTAAATATGTTCTACGTATGTTACATGTCATACATGTGTAATTATCTGTACTATTATGTGTATTGTTTGTACTACTATGTGGACTATTGTGTGTATTATTGTGTGTATCACCAAAGCAAATTCCTCGTATGTGTAACATACCTGGCAAAATAAAGTGATTCTGATTCTGTATTTACGGAGTAATAAAGGTGACTAAAGTGGCTACATAAATGGGTAATGAATGAGAATAAATAAAGTGAAGTATGTAAGTATAGCAATTATATACAGTATATACATTATTAGCACCTTGCCTACAGATTCAAATTTAATGTCAACCGGTGTATCATTAGCATGATAGTACTATCACATCATGCAGTTGTAGCCAAGCGATTAGGGTACTGGACTAGTAATCAAAAGGTTGCTGGTTCAAGCCCAACCACTGGGGTTGTTACTGTTGGGCCCTTGAGCAAGACCCTCAATTGCCATTGACAATATACTGTCACAGTACTGTAAATCGCTTTATACACTACCTGGCCAAAAAAAAAGCTCACCACCTGGATTTAACTAAGCAAATAGGTAAGAGCCTCCCATTGGATAATTACTGCATGGGTTTCAGCTGGCAACAAGTTATTTAACCCTAACTGATGCAGTGAGTAGCTTCTCATTTGTTAAACAACCATGTGGAAAGACACATCCTGTGGTCGTGGAAAAGACGTTCATCTGTTTCAGAAGGGTCAAATTATTGGCATGCATCAAGCAGAGAAAACATCTGAGGAGAAGCTGAAACTACTAAAATCGGGTTAAGAACTGTCCAGCGCATGATTAAAAAGTGGAAGGACAGTGGGGGGGAAACATCATCTTCCAGGAAGGAATGTGGTCGGAAAAAAATCTTGAATGATCGTGATCGGCGATCACTTAAACGTTTGGTGAAATCAAATGGTAGAAAAACTCCAGTAGAACTCAGGGAAATGTTTAATAGTGAAAGTAAGAGCATTTACACACGCACAATGTGAAGGGAACTCAAGGGATTGGGACTAAACAGCTGTGTAGCCTTAAGAAAACCACTTGTCAGTGAGGCTAACCGGCAAAAACGGCTTCAATTTGCTAGGGAGCATAAACATTGGACTCTGGAGCAATGGAAGAAGGTCATGTGGTCTGATGAGTCCAGATTTATCCTGTTCCAGAGTGATGGGTGCATCAGGGTAAGAAGAGAGGCGGCTGAAGTGATGCACCCATCATGCCTAGTGCCAACCGTACAAGCCTGTGGGGGCAGCGCTATGATCTGGGGTTGCTGCAGTTGGTCAGGTCTAGGTTCAGCAACGTTATGTGCCCAAAGAATGAGGTCAGCTGACTACCTGAATATACCGAACCACCAGGTTATTCCATCAATGGATTTTTTTCTTCCCTGATGGCACGGGCATATTCCAAGATGACAATGTCAGGATTCATCTGGCTCAAATTGTGAACGAGTGGTTCAGGGAGCATGAGACATCATTTTCACACATGGATTGGCCACCACAGAGTCCAGACCTGAACCCCATTGAGAATCTTTGGGATGTGCTGGAGAAGACTTTGCACAGTGGTCCAAATCTCCCATCATCAATACAAGATCTTGGGGAAAAATGAATGCAACTCTGGACAGAAATAAATGTTGTGACATTGCAGAAGCTTGTGGGAACGATGCCACAGCGCATGCGTGCCGTAATCAAAGCTAAAGGCGGTGTAAATGTCCAGCGTATTGAATCCAAGTTTCAGCACTGCCACTAGGTGTCCAGCTCAAACTTCTCACTAATTCAACAGCAAGCTAATGAACCCTGCTAAATACCAAGCCCAGACGATTACAAGAATGTAAATAAAACGGTTTAATGTCACCGGTTTGGTGTAGCTGAGGTAGCTGGTCGCTCTGGGTGGTGACCCGAGTGCAGGAGGGGACGGTAATCTTATCGCCCGCCAACAGAGAGCCGGAGCCCGGCAAAGCCACCCACGTCAGCTCATGCCAACACTCTGCACCGACCGTTAGCTACCAAGCTAACAGTGCACGAGCGGGCAAGTGCACGATGTTGCACAGATAATAGTGATGTTTCAGACACTAACCTCATCACTGGTGCAGAAACCCGCCTCTCTCCGGTGCGCGAGCTTCTGGCCGAGCTTCAGTAACTGCAGTAATGTCGGATCCTCTCTCAGTGTGACTTCAACATCACCGGGCCTCTCCTCTTCACAACCAACCCGCGCCGCCTCCAGCCCCAAACGCCCGACTTTCAACCGCTTCCCCGTCTTCAGCCGACTGCGAGGTGTCCATGGCCGCCCCGGAAAGCGACAGCGCGCTACAGCCCACGGACTCGCGCTCACAATGGCAGCCGAGGCTGGTAATCCGCCTCCAGCTGCCGCCATTATTATCTCACCTACCACCACAACAACAACGACGACGCTGCGCTGAGGGGAGGCACAAGATGGAAAGGCGCGCGATCGCGACCGACCAAGAGCATTCTGGGAAATGGAGTTTTTTTGCTTGATTACTTTAGGCATGGACGCGCGTTCTTGCCACCTAGAGGAGAAAAATGTTTTTTTTTTGTTTTTTTGAATTTCTTAACAAATTTGGTGTATTTTACTTGCCTTCAATTTTGGTTCAAATTTGGTAAGATAAAATAAAGCAATAAGCCACGAGAGGCCGTGCATTACTGTGATTTTAGCACGGGGATGACGTTTTTGAACTAAAACTTCTTTCCCCGTGCTAAAATCATAACAGTAATGCACGGTCTCGAGTGGCTTCTTGCTTTTATAAAACGGCGGTCAACATAAAATATAATAAATACAACAATGTTTAATTCATAAATGTATTTATTGTGTATAAACTTACAATAAAGCATTCTTCCGCGACGCAAAATAGTTCGATTAACAGTGTTGCTAGGCAACATGAGGGCGAAAATAACATTAATTTTTTCTTTTCAGTGGCGTATTAATATGGAATGATGTGAGGTGGTCCTAGGTGTGCGTTTATCGGGGATTTTACAACGGCTTCGAACGCGGCTCAGCCAATCAGATTTTAGGACCGGAACTATCCGTTTTATAAGTCAACATTTTAAAACAAACAACTCATTTTAATAGTCGAATATCTTGGCATATTCCACAGCTGCCTTTTTTCTCTGCTATGTGACATGCACAAGCTTCCATCATTCATGACTAGACCTTTTTACACATAAATTTAGTAAACATGTGAATTTTGTTTTAAGATTAAAAGCAAGTTGACTAAACTTAATAAAAATTGCACCACAGTGACATAATGTGTGCTTATTACTATTTAGTTGTGTAGGCATACTAGTACTAGTTTTGGAAATAAACTTACCATTTGATTCAGTTCTTTTTGAAGTGAGTGCATCCTTTCTCATGGGTACAAGTTTTTATTTTCTAACAGTAATTTTTTTTCCTTGTGGTGTTACAACATCTGAAATGTATGCGATTGAAAACTTTATATTAATTCATTTCTGTATATTTAAATTTTCAGCATTTCATTTAGCAGACGCCTTTATTCCAAGCGACTTACATTATGGTATACAGTCTGAGCAATTGAGGGTTAAGGGCCTTGCTCAAGGGCCCACCAGCAGCAACCAGCAACCTTCTGATTACTAGTCCAGTACCTTAACCACTAGGCTACAGCTTTGTATTTTGACATATCCTACCGCTGCCTTTTTCTCTGCTATCTGACATGAATGAGCTTCCATCATTCATGACTAGACCTTTTTATTCATAAATATAGTAAACATGTTAATTTTATTTTATGATTAAAAGCAAGTTGACTAAAACTGATAAAAATTGCACTACAGTGACAATGTGTGCTTATTACTATTTATCCACAAAGTTGAATCAGTTCATCTGGACACAAGTTTGTTGTAGAGATACGTTTCGTCACTCAATCCGAATGACTTCTTCAGACTGACTCCACTCACCAACACAGCCACAACCTTAGCAGTAGTTGGACAGCATGATTTACTATACATGGGTGATAATATACAGCAAAAAAGACACTTTAAACAGAGCACCAGTTTATCGCTAATTACTGTACAGGTTGTCATCTTATGTCTTTTAATACCTAAAATCACAGTTAGATTTAACAAATTTGTTCTACTTTTAATTTTATTGAGCCTCACCTGCTTAATACAGCTGTATGAAGGCAGGTGTAGTGTAAATGAAGGGGAAATTGAGACGGGTCAGATTTAAATTATATGTAAATAAAGGGTAAGGCCTATTCAATCATTTAAATTAACTTTTGAATCAGACATGGAGTACATCATGTCATGTCACTCTGGGTGATCAATTCTGCACTTGTTTTAAGGCAATTTGATTTTCATTTAAAATGCTCACAAATGGACTCTATTTACAAATAACCACATCCACATGACTATCACTATCCACCAATGAGTCAAAACATTAGGACCACCCTCATAATACACTCTCAAAGGCTGTCTTAAAGTGCATCCTGGTGCCATCTCTTCCACAGATGAACGATACACACGTGCCTGGCTGTCCACATGATTTTGGAAAAAACTGCAAGATCTTTTAATTCGGAACAGCTGGAATAAACCATGCAGAATGACATGGTCTATCCAACACTCACTCAATAAATAACACTTATCTAGGTGAAATTAGGAGTAGCCCATTTAACAAGCATGCTTTATATGTAAACACAGCCACTGAGACATGAGAAGCAGATGCAATCCTGAAGAACACAAGAAAAAGTGGGCCATAATAAAGATGTTGACTACCAGCAAATAACAGAGGACACTGCAGCACTGGTTTCGGATGATACAAAAAGAGGAAAGTCGACAATGGCACCTATAAAGAGACACTTTGGAAGATCAAGATGACAGTTGTTTAAAAAATGTAGTTGGTTAGGATGTCTTGCTCAGAGCTTCAGGTCTAGATCAAAGGTTTCAAAATTAGAAGGCCCCAGCAATTCTGAAATAGCCACTCAAGCATTTCCACTATATACACACATTCCTATTATGAAAGAGATATGTATTCATAAAGTTTAATTCATTACATAGAACATGTAAGTGCTTGTTTGAAGGATAATGCTTCCATTCCACACAAATTGATTTAGTATTTACTGAATCCTTTCACTTTACACTAAATAATACCGTCATTATAAAGCAGTTATGATACATTTTCCTGCATGACAGCACCAAGGTTCATAGAACTTTATTAGTCACTCTGACACAAGATGGAAAAGCCCACAACATGGATGTTGATCTAAACATGAAGTTTATATATCTGTGACAAAGAACACTCCTTTTCTTAAATAATTAAGTAAATGCTTATAGGAAAAAAGAGGAGCCCCTGTGTTAGGCTCTAGCTTGCTGTTTCTGCTGGAACTCTGAGATCCTGCTCTCCATGATGGGACGGAAGTGACGAATCAGTCCCTGCAAAAAACCAATTTTAGTTCAGTTTATTAAAGTAGTCGTTCGGCTAAATTTTTTAAAAAGTTGCTTTATATACCTGAACAGGCCATGCAGCACCGTCACCCAGAGCACAAATGGTGTGACCTTCAATCTGTTTGCTGAGCTCCCAGATCATGTCAATCTCTGCCTCCCGTGCATCTCCCTTCACAAAACGCCACATCATCTTATTCATCCAGTCCACTCCTGACAAAAAAACAATGAAAGGAAAAATTACATTGTATTAATAAATATGCAAACCTTTTTTATAGTTGTACCTTAAATCTTCAGTGCATTGCATTTTTTTAATAATTATGTAAGTAAGGGAAATCATGTACATTCTATATATAGTAGTCTTTATAACATCCTTGTCTTTTACCCCTACTGGTCATGTGGTCATACAGGTCTTGAATGCTTTGTAGAATGTTAGAGCATCTTCTCCCTTGTTGTTAAGGCTCTAAAATCTTTCTTGTTTGGGGCCAGATGGAATAAAAATTATGCAAACACAGACCACAGACTCTTGTAATAAAACAAATATAATAGATCTACTTGATTACTAGCAATTACACTTTCTTTTTATTGTGTTAATTGATTAATTAATTATCTATCTTTGACAGTGTTGTGTAAACCAATTTCACTCACCAGTTTATAATCCTAATGGGAAAATTATTATACTTCTTAAATTAAACGTACTCAAAATCTTTGGAACTCAGTGAAAAAAATAAGACAATCTGGCGGTGTCCATTGTATTGCAGTAGATGCTGGTGTTATTCATTCGCATATTTCATTAGACACAGTTTTTACACTGGTGTCCTTCCTGACACAACCTTCCTATTTATCCAGGCTTGGGACCAGCACTAAGGGTGCACTGATATGTGATATTTTTCCCCTTCAATGGCTAGGTACACGTAACACCATGTGACTTCTGTATTTGTGAGCCCAGCCCGGGATTAGAACCCTCGATTTTCAGGCACTGCTGTTACCAGAAGTGTGTCTCTTACCATTATGCCACATAAGCTCAAACTGAATCTCTTGAACCATTAAATCATTTATATTGAGTTTTGGACATGATTCATGTTCATGTCAGACACCCACCGTCTAGCCTCTTTGGAACTCTGTTAAGTGCCTCATATTATATACAAATTTTAACATTTTAATAAAAATCTTTTATAGTTCATAGCTGCTGACAGTTGGTATTTAACCTTACTAAAACAGCTGTGCAGCTGTTTGTAATTTAGTCACTTAAACATTCATTTTCTTCAAGTGATGTTTCTGTTTTTGTGTCCATGGCTTGTATATACTGTATAACAAAGTGATGCATAATTGCTTACCTTCTCTACAGGGAGTGCACTGCCCACAGCTCTCGTGTTTATAGAATTCGATTAAACGTGCGATGGCTCTAATAACATCAGTCTGTTAAAAAAAACAAGAAATAAAAAAAGAAATAATTCAATTCCAATACATGAATACATTTCTGTACTCGTTCTAATTCTGTAGCTAGTTTCACCATTCACAAAAGCACAAAAAATTGTATTGGTGTTGATTTTCAAGCTGCTAACATAAGACAGGTGACATGCTGGTACTTCTGACTAAAAACCCTGGTAATTAGTGGTAAAGCAAATTTATTTCTTCATTTGTACCAATAGCGTTATTCTGGTCAGGGATCCACCAGCCAAACTCACTGCAGGGCAACACACACTAGCACAATAACTCACACATCTAAGGGCAATTTAGAGTAGCCAGTCCACCTTTGGCAAGTTTTGATGTTGGGAGGAATCTCGTGTACGCAAAGGACATCGGGGACATGACAGTCCTACAAACACCATTCAAAAAATCAAGAAAAGTATTCATAATTATTTATAAATATTAAGAATCAATGGCATTGGTAACGTAATTTTTTACTACCCAAAAACCAAAACAGTAAAGCCAAGTCCAAACAGAGACTTACTGATTTGTCCATGACGATAAGTGCTGCAGTGCCCAGTCCAGTCTGAGCCTGAAGGAGGCCGTCGAAGTCCATCATAACGTCTTCACACACGTGCTTAGGGACGAGTGGTGTGGATGATCCACCAGGAATCACACACAGCAGGTTATCCCAGCCTCCACGTACACCACCTGTAACGGCCATGACATTACATAGTCAGTTCCACAGAATCGAGTCCAGCCAATCATGACCATGCCTGGAGCTTGGGAAAGGTGGGAAGGTTTTTTTTTTTATTATTATTTTATTTATGCATTTTCTCCCCTTTTTCTCCCTTTTAGCGAGTCCAATTGCCCGATTGCGTCATGCTTCCTCTCCACCAATGCTGATTCTCTGCTCTGATTGAGGAGAGCAAAGCTAACCCACGCCCCCTCCGACACGTGGGCAGCAGCCGTATGCATCTTGTCACCTACACTTTGATGAGTGCAGTGCAGCTCAGCACTGTGTACGTAGAGACACACCCTGACAGCACTCTTTTCTTATTTCTGTGCAGGTGCCATCAATCAGCCAGCAGAGGTTATAATTGCATTAGTTGTGAGTGAGACCCTATCTGGCTTAATCCCACCTCTATCTGGACAACAGGCCAATCGTTGTTCATGTGGCCGCTTAGCCCAGCCGGCAGGGGAAGGGTTTTTTAATACGTCTATGAAAAGATGTTATCTGAGAACTACTTGTATGTGGTTCCGTTTTTAGGAGAATAGCAGCTGCAGCTTAATTTACTAAAAGCACGACCAGCAGAAGATCATACCTGCATGCCTCTCGATAAGCTCCTTCATGGGAACGGACATCTCCTCCTCCACGGTGCAGGGGGTATTCACGTGACCCGAGATGTTAAAGAGCTTAGTGCCAGAGTTCCTCTCTCTACCAAAACTGGCAAACCACGAACCGCCTCGACGGCAGATGGTCGGCGCTACAGATACCGTCTCCACATTCGCGACCGTTGTTGGGCAACCGAACACCCCTGCAGACAAAAGAAACCAAATGTAAAGATTTCCCTTTATAAGCAAAATGTCATACTCACAATAGTTTTCAAAAAAGAACATGACCAAAAGTGTATTAAATAATGAGCCAAAACATTAGGACCACACAGCAAATAAGCATGGCAATGCCTGTTTGGTAACAATTGTGCATGTGATGGTAGTTACTCATAAATTAAACATGTTAAATGCAGCAAATATGATCAATCATAAAGACTAGCACTAAATTGCTCTGGGCAGATGACTGGGTTGAAGTCCTTTTGCCTTTTGTAGACAAAGATTCAATCAAAATAGAAACCAGGAAAATAAAGAAGAAGAAAAGTCTTACCCACGTCAGCGGGGAAGGGAGGCTTCAGGCGAGGTTTGCCCTGTTTGCCCTCAATGGACTCGATCAGAGCTGTCTCCTCTCCGCAGATGTAAGCCCCAGCTCCACGCATCACATACACATCAAAGTCGTAGCCTGAGCCGCAGGCGTTTTTGCCAATCAGCCCTGCTCCGTACGCCTCGTTAATGGCAACCTGCCAGAAAAAATTTGATGTGTTTATTAACTAGAGCAAGATGCTTAGTCTCTACGTTCTGCTATGTTGAAAACCATGCACCAACCATGTTTTCTTGTTAAGGCATGCTTAAGTGACGCTGCAGTCTATTGCACTTGCCCACCCTTGCTAAAACTACTGCTCGAATGTCAGTGTTGCAACCAGACCAAACTGGCCTCGGCCAAGGGAGGAGGGGGTGTCAACTTGTTAGCGCTGGAATTCTGACTACTACAGTCCAGTCAGCGTGCTTGGTCTGGTCATCATTCCCTTAATACTGGCAAGCTGTCCAGGTACTGATACAATTTTGTATCCCCAATTCACCTCACTTGCATGTCTTTGGACTGTGGGAGGAAACCGAAGCTCCTGGAAGAAAACTCACGCAGACACGGGGAGAACATGCAAACTCCACACAGAAAGGACCCGGACCGCTCCACCTGGGAATTGAACCTAGGACCGTCTTGCTGTGAGGTGACAGTGCTACCTACCAAGCCACTGTGCCCCACACTTTTTTACCAGCTGCACACAGTGGCATACCTGTTACTCTGCCGTCCGTAAACTATGATCGGTCATTTATCTCACCTGCAGATTGGAAGACTCGTTGTAGAACTCTCCCCGGATGTAGATATAGGCAGCACGTGCTCCCATGGCCCTACCGGCAACCAGACACCCCTCGACCAACTTGTGCGGGTCATGACGCATGATCTCTCTGTCTTTACATGTGCCAGGTTCTCCCTCATCAGCATTCACCACAAGGTACTTGGGCCTAAAAAAGTAAAGAATCAGTGTGGTTTAACCAAGACTAGTTAAGTATCATTTAAGTGCATATTCATAACACTGACCAAATGACTGACTAAACTAAAATCCAAAGCATTTATCAGATCAGTTGGAAGGCCTTATACAGCGATGCAAATGTTGAATCATTTATTCTATATATGCATTTTTTCCTTTTCTTCCAACCTAGTTATGTCCAATTACCCTGGTTATATGTCTCCTCAATCTCTACCTAACACATGCCCTAGCACATGCAGTTGCCGCTGACAAACCAAAAGAGGCCTTAATTACACCAGTGATGAGGAATCCCTCCGAATCCTTCCTACGCACCTTATATCATTATTAATACTGGCTTAATAATGTCTGCATTTAAGTGCTAGTACATAATGCACACTATTTGTATTTAACATTTAACACATATGGACTAAATCTCAGTGTAACAAACCTGCCATCACTGGGCTTGTTCATAAAACCCCATTTCATTCCTGTAGGAAAACCGGCACCTCCTCTGCCACGCAAACCAGACACTTTGATCTCATTGAGAATCCAGTCCACTCCCTTATCGAGGATCTCCTTTGTCTTGTACCAGTCACCACGGTTTTGTGCACCTTTAAGCCTGTAATGAAAACAAAACTTAATAAAAATACTTTTTTTTAATTACTACATAAAATGAAAAGAAGAACTTTTAAAAATACATTTAAAAATATATTTTTAAAAAAACATTTAAAAATACAAATGGCACAACGTATCCAGACACTTGATTGAAACACTTGTTTATACACTGATGAGCCAAAACATTAGGACCACCCACCTAACATGCTGTAAGAACAGCTCTGAGCCACTGAAAGAACTTCAGATGTCTTGTGTGTGTCTGGTACCAATAAGTCTTTTAACCTCAGAATTTTGTGAAAAGTGGACCTTTCACAGTGGACAGGACTTGGGCAGCATGGGCAGTTTGACTGACCTACGGCTCTGTAGCCCCAGACACATTAGACACATTCACCTCATCACAGATATTAAAACGGCCAGTCTATTCATCCAGAGTAGCCATGACATCATAACTGTCATGGAATTGGCATTGCCGTGTGGTTCTAACGTTTTGGCTGAAAAGTGTATGAGTAATACACTTAGTTAAAGGAAGTTAAAGCAGAGAAAATAATAAAATATAAATTTTTCTTACATTGCAACTAGATATATTATTTAGACCACTGGTTGAAAGGGTTTTACACAATAACCTTGGCAACAGAGTAAACGTCTCTGTTGCATGTATTTCACCATACTCACTGTGGTATGAAACATGAATTAAGTGATGTACTAAGATAAATTAGACGATAATTTGATCTAATATGCCCCAAGAAACCTTAATATAGATTTAAGTACTGTTTTCCAACAATCAGACTTTTGTAACATAGAAACAAGGCAAAGTTAACGTACTGTATTTACATGTTTAGATACTGAAGTAGTATTAAATCCACAAAACATATGTAAATAGCATAAATAAATAAAATGCCCATTTAAAGTAAAGGTGAACCTTTTAAAAGTTTTTATTTGAGAAGTTACCTCCAGTCATGTCGCCCATACAAGTTGGTAAAAATTCTGTCCTGGTCAGCCAACGGTCCAAACTTTGTCTTCTTGGGTTTGTCCTGAGGGGCACAACACACTTATGATTGTATTCTCTAAATTTGCTGTTGATGCCTTAAAATACATGCATTAAAATGTGAACTAAGAGCTCTGATGAGAATTAAAAATTGATAGAACAACAATACCTGCTGGACAGTGCTGTTATAGCGCACCAGTGCTACTTGGTTTCCATTGCTGACTGAAGTGGAGACCGCAGGAGCCACAAAAGCCAGGGAAGAACGTGACACCCCAGAGCTAAGTGTGCGACACACGCCGACACACGCCAACATTCTTAGCTGTTAGAAACAATTTATTTATTATATTACAAACCTGAAGTCAATTTCAATTCTAACCTTGTGCACTGTGCACTTCTATCCAGTGAAGTATCACAGCCACAGTCAGGCGGCAATCTGGCAACCTTCCAAACTATCAACAGACCTATTAGAAGCCCCTTACATAAAACCTATTTAAATTAGGGCTGTCGAAGTTAACGCGATAATAACGCATTAACGCAATCTCAATTTAACGCGATTATAAAAATTTGTGCCGTTAACGCAAATTCTAGTTCATGTTGAGACTTGACTGGTAGAACAAACGTTTTAATGTCGGACTTGCCACCGTTTTTCATTTGCGGTTTGTTAACATAATGTTACCGAGCGTGGTAGTGTCGTAGTAATGCACTTGCATAATAAAGAAGCTGCCAGTCCTCCATTCACGTAACGCTAGGACGGACATTTAAAAATCCTCCTTTTGGAGTGAACTGGTTTCATTTTTGATCAATATTATTTACCATTGGCTCAGGTACATGTCGAAACAAATGCTTTGTATATCATTGGTTTAACAGCCTCATTTGACTCCTTATAGAGCTACCACTGGCCAATCGGAGAAGGTCCGCCCTCTAAATGCTAGTCTGTGATTGGGTGGTTGAATTTCGCCCGCCCTCTCTGTTTTGTAAACACCGCTATCTGAGTCAATCACTCAGCTCTCATGATCAGGAACGCGGTGAAAATGCCAAAAAGTTAACTTTAGAGGCAGCGATGAACGGACCTAAATATGAAAAGACACAACATTTAGTGAGTAAAACAGTCATTTGTTATATAATTCTTGCTTAAATTGGTCAAAAACTCTGTTATATGGGTTCTGGATTCATTCTGTGTGTTGCAGTAGCATGTCCCCCTGTTCCTAATAAGATGTCCGGCTTTTTGGGGTGTAATGTCCTCCTTTTTGTTACTATGAATCTGGCCACCCTAGTCTAAACACACTCAGTTCGTGTAGAAACGTCCATGAAACCATTGGATAGTATTACTGCCTAGTATGTGAGTGAATAAAACTCCCTTACAGTTTTCTCTTGTCCCAGCAGTTTTTAACATTAGTACATTTAGCATAAAATGTGTTCACCATTGTAATTGTAACATTTCACTTAAAAATCCTTG
The DNA here is from genome assembly GCF_030014385.1 of Trichomycterus rosablanca. Classification (NCBI taxonomy): domain Eukaryota; kingdom Metazoa; phylum Chordata; class Actinopteri; order Siluriformes; family Trichomycteridae; genus Trichomycterus; species Trichomycterus rosablanca. The sequence goes on from NC_085989.1 coordinate 9,324,773, forward strand.
TTTTCTATAACATTTACACAGATTTTTTTTTAATGCGATTAATCGCGATTAACTATATGAAATTCTGAGATTAATCGCGATAAAAAATTTTAATCGTTTGACAGCCCTAATTTAAATATACGATTACTTTACCCATACAAACAGGCTTAATGACATCTGCACATGCAGGACTCACAATTTACAGGATGGAACCCTATCACTCATGAATAGTCAAGCACATGCAACTCGTACATAATAACCTTTATTGTGTACCAATTGCACATATTAGATCATTTATCTTACACATGACTAAAACTAAGGTAAAGTAACTGAGGTAAAATAACTAAGCTAAGGTGAAAATGACCAGGCAGGATGGATGGATGGACGGACAGACAGTTAAGTAGATAGATAGATAGATAGATAGATAGATAGATAGATAGATAGATAGACAGGTAGACAGGTAGACAGACAGTTAAGTAGTTAGATAGATAGATAGATAGATAGATAGATAGATAGATAGATAGATAGACAGACAGTTAAGTAGATAGATAGATAGATAGATAGATAGATAGATAGATAGATAGAACTTTTGTCATTGCTCAGTACAGTTACAAGGTAACGAAATGCAGTTAGCATCTACCAAGTGCAAATAAAAACACAGATCAGTAAACTTACATATCTATATAATTATTACTATAGCTATGTACAAATATGGTACAGTATTAGGTCTATATACGTAGTAATATATGAATAATAATAATATTATTACGTACAATAAGTAACTATACATAGAGTCTTATGTATATAATTATGCATATACTGTATGTGAGAGGTAGTAAACATTCTATTTAGAATAAGCTAATAATATAAACAATAAGAAGTATAAAAATAATTAGTATGCATAGTAACATGTCTGTATATAACATGTTTATACGCAGACATGTCTAGTAAACTTAAAAGGCTGCTGTAAATCAACTTAGCTAGCTAAAGTTAGCAACTTCAATACACATCTCGCTAGCTTAGCTATTAGTTAGCATGTCAAAAAATACGTGAGTACATTTACCGAAAACTATTAATGTTACTCCACTGAGGTTTTATTACATTTTAAAACAATTTTAAACACTCGTTTCGTCTTTAAAAAAAACAGTTATTTAACGAGCAAATAAGGGATGAATTCCAAATAGATTCGCAATCCCTATAAAGTGTATAATTATAACACCTTCTACATCCTGTCTAGTGCACTTGATGTTTACAAATGAATCAATTTGGGATGTAACCCGTCAGAGAACACGGACACTTCTCCGGGTGACCTCCACATTTACTAAACTGACAGCGACGTCCTTCACGAGATTATACTACTTCATTTAACTGAATGCATTTCAGGACATTTATGCAAGCTGGTATAGGGTTTAATATTAATAATGCATAAATAAAAACCCCGCTTATCTTACCCTGGTATAGTGTCCCTGGATCTATGCTTACTGAAAATACCAGGCGGAAAACAGTACCTGAACCGGATACACGTGATGCCCGCTCTTCTTCTACTGGGGACATACACGTTCTATTTCGGCTTACATGTAGTAAGTGCCCTCGCTGGACAGGGCGGCAATCCATAGCAATTCTAGACACAAATGCACAATATACAGCATGACCACCTTCCTAATATTGTGTTGGTCCCCCTTTTGCTGCCAAAACAGCCCTGACCCGTCGAGGCATGGACTCCACTAGACCCCTGAAGGTGTTGGATTGAGATGATCTGACCACACGGGTCAGCCTTCGCTCCCCAAGTGCATCAATGAGAACTGGCCGTCCATGACCCTGTCGCCGGTTTACCACTGTTCCTTCCTTGGACCACTTTTGATAGATACTGACCACTGCAGACCGAGAACACCTCACAAGAGCTGCAGTTTTGGAGATGCTCTGACCCAGTCGTCTAGCCATCACAATTTGGCCCTCATCAAACTCACTCAAATCCTCACGCTTGTTCATTTTTCCTGCTTCTAACACATCAACTTTGAAAATAAAATGTTCACTTGCTGCCTAATATATCCCACCCACTAATCAGTGTTATTCACTTTACCTTTAGAATTTGATGCCTGCAACACACTTCAAAAGAAGTTGGGACAGAAGCAGGTTTAGCACTGTTTCATTAGCTTTCCTATTAATTACACTTTTTATTCGTTTGGGAACTGAGGATACTAATTGTTGCAGTTTGCAATTGGAAATTTTGTCCATTCTCGCACGATCTGAGACTTAAGCTGCTCAACAGTCCGTGGTCACCTTTGTCTGATTCTCCTCTTCATGATGCTCCATACATTTTTAATAGGAGACAGATCTTTGACTTTAGTTCAAACCCTGGGACGACACCGTCAGCAGTCCAAGTTTGTCCAACGCTGATTTGGGTAAACACACCAACCTCTTAACACACAACTGGGACGAATTTAGGAGCACAATAATAAAAATATAACAAATGAGAAATAAAGTTGCTGGTGTATTCTATTCATGACAGAATGGCAAGACTATTGCTTGACCAAAAGATGTCACAAATTACATATGAATGTCTAGAACTGTTTGGTGGTAAAGCAGAGGAATCCGGATTTTGCAATGTTGCTGAAGTCTACAGCAAACTGCACCTCTTGATTGATTTCTTTTTTTTTTGTTGTATACAGGATTGCTTCTTCGTTCCAAGGCAAAATGTTACAAAACTAATTTAATTATTGAATATTATAATTGAAGTATTTTAATGTAATCTCTAGGTGAAGCTTGTACTAAATAATGATTTAAAAAAAAACTTCATGAAGTGTCTTATCAAAATGTACTTTATTTAAAAAAATTCCTAAACTCTAATGCAAATTTACAACACTAAGTACTTTTTGGCATTGAAACAGTTGCGTTCAAAGGGTGCAGTAGGTTAATACATTAGCCTTCACTGTCTAGACCAGAATCTTGAGTATACAGAAATGCTGTATGTGCGGTATTCCTTTCTATCCTTTATGCAAAGGATTCTTAATAACTACTAATAACTATTTTGCATTATTATCCACACTATAATGTAACAGGTTGGTGCCGCACAGCTATCTGGGACCTGGTAACCTGACTTTGGTCTTGTGTCTATTTTTGTGTCTACATGGATTTCCTCTGGGTACTCAGAATAAGAACTGGCTACTAAATTGAGTGAGTATGTGATGTCCTGTGATGGACTGGTGACCTGTCAAGGGTGCTTTCTTACCCTGTGAAGCACAACCCTGACCAAGATAAAGCAGTTGTTTTTTTCTTTATTTCTCAACTGCTGACACTACATGCCCTTATATGAGCACTAACATAAAAGAACACATATACCCACACCAAAAACAAGCATCTGCAACCCTTTTTATTTTGTTTAAATCAAACCTTTATTTAACCAGAAAGTCTCTTGAGATTAAAATCTCCTTTTCAAGGGTGCCCTGGTCAAAATAGCACACCATTTCCAGTTAACAAATTATAAAATCAAGCATAACAAAAACAGACATGGGACAGTTTAAATTAAACATAAATCTTTCTCAAGGCGCAAGAATCATAGCAGCTACTGACAGATAATTACAAATACGAAAGAACAAAGACAGGTTACCAAACACAGCTTTGTATATAACAAATATACCAATGCTGATGCCTCGTTAGGTTTTATGAAGGCCGAGAAACCAGATCATATTGTACACAGTGATGAGTATACGACAACAAATTGGTTATGAACCATCAAAGCAGCGAAGTATAGATATCTTTTCCAGGGACGTCCATGCTTTTTTCAACAAGACGATGCAAAACCACATGCTACACACATTACAAAGGCATGGCTGTGGAAGAAGAGGGTACGGGTACTGGACTGGCCTGCCTGCAGTCCTGATCTGTCCTCAATAGAGAATGTGTGGAGAATTTTGAAACAAAAAAAATGCAACAACGACCCCGTACTGTTGTAGTGTTTGCAGGAAGAACAGGACAAAAGAAAAGCTGAAACACCAAATCACTTGGTCTCCTCGGTGCCAAAACGTCTTTTAAGTGTGGTGAAAAGGAATGGCAACATTACAAAGAGGTAAATGCTTTACTGTTCCAACTTTTTTTGTAATGTGTTGCAGGCCTGAAATGCAGGAATGGATGTTTATTAATAAATGAAATGAAGCTGACCAGACAAAACATGAAATAACTCAGGTTCATCCTGTCTGCAATCAAATAAAAGTCCAAGTAAATGTACATTTTATTTATTATTTGCATTTTCTATGCTGTCCCAACTTTTTCTGATTTAAGGTTGTATGTAAATAATATCTCTGTAATCTAAAATAAGTACTTAAAAACATAGTCTGTGCTAGTGTTTTCCAAGCTGCTTCCTGTTACGATTACAAAAACCCAGCATAGTCTTCGATTTCTTCACTAGGTTTTAAATATGCACTCTAAATGAGAGCCTAGTAGCTGTAGTTTTGTAATTTGGCCTGCGGATGTTGAAAAGTGATCCGTAGCTCAATGACGTAGCAATACATTTAATATTGGGCGGACCAAATCTGCTGGGATTGGGGGAAAGACTTTCTAAAAATATTTCTGTCTTATTAACAACTGAGTGAAACACTGATGGACACAAAGGTAGTGAGTGGAATATGTTTATTCATAATTTTGGGGTCATTATGGGCATATCAGAATACTGGTGAGGATATGTTCCCCCCTGTATTTGCTGTGATTACAGCCTTGCTGTAGCTCAGTAGGTTCCTGGGGCAAGTATCTTCTTCAGTTATCAAACTTTACAGTTCACAATGGTAGAACCAGGTTTGGCCATCCTTAACACCACAGGGAACACATTTTTTCTACCGTAGAGTCCAATAATAATGTACTTAACACATCCCCACCCAACACACAGATTGCTCATGGGAACTTTAGGCTTATACGCAACTGCTGAGGCATGGAAACCCGATCCATAAATCTCTTGAGGAACAGTTCAGCGCTGACGTTGTTTGACAGTTGCTTAATCAGTCTGAGAGGTGATTACATGAATCAGCTGGTATAATACTCGCTCATAAGCTGTTCAGGACACTTCAGGATTATATCCAGAAATTAGTACAGAAACTGTTCATTCAGCATGAATTGTAAATGCGTGTACATTAACATTTACGGCATTTAGAAGACGCTTTCATCCAAAGCAACTTACAGTACTGCGACAGCACACTGATCAGCCATAACATTAAACCACCTCCTTGTTTCTACACTCACTGTCCATTTTATCAGCTCCACTTACCATATAGAAGCACTTTGTAGTTCTACAATTACTGACTGTAGTCCATCTATTTCTCTGCATGCTTTGTTAGCCCCCTTTCATGCTGTTCTTCAATAGTCAGGACTCTCCCAGGACCACCACAGAGTAGGTATTATTTGGGTGTTGGATCATTCTCAGCACTGCAGTGACACTGACATGGTGGTGGTGTGTTAGTGTGTGTTGTGCTGGTATGAGTGGATCAGACACAGCAATGCTGCTGGAGTTTGTAAATACCGTGTCCACTTACTGTCCACTCTATTAGACACTTCTACCTAGTTGGTCCACCTTGTAGATGTAAAGTCAGAGACGATCGCTCAACTGTTGCTGCTGTTTGAGTTGATCATCTTCTAGACCATCATCAGTGGTCACAGGACGCTGCCCACAGGGCACTGTTGGCTGGATATTTTTGGTTGGTGGACTATTCTCAGTCCAGAAGTGACAGTGAGGTGTTTAAAAACTCCATCAGCATTGCTGTGTCTGATCCACTCATACCAGCACAACACACACTAACACACCACCACCATGTCAGTGTAACTGCAGTGCTGAGAATGACCCGCCACCCAAATAATACCTACTCTGTAGTGGTCCTGACCATTGAAGAACAGCATGAAAGAGGGCTAACAAAGCATGCAGAGAAACAGATGGACTACAGTCAGTAACTGTAGAACTACAAAGTGCTTCTTATGGTAAGTGGAGCTGATAAAATGGACAGTGAGTGTAGGTTTTAATGTTATGGTTGATCAGTGTATACTGTCTAAGCAATTGAGGGTTAAGGGCCTTGCTCAAGGGCCCAACGGTTTGCAACCTGGCAGTGGTGGAGCTTGAACCAGCAACTAGTACCTTAACCGCTAGGCTACAGCTGCCGCTGAGTGGTGTAAAGTACCAAGTGTTTAAGAGATTATTATTGATGGTTCTTTGTTAAAGCAAGCCAATCAGACAGTATCCATATGGAAAAAGTTATAAACCTACACCTACAAATACTCACGTCAGTGACCTGGAAGATTAATATTGTATGCGCTTTATATTGTATGTGTGAAATTCAATCACTGTATGCATATACATGATGCATGTACATTATGGTCTGGTTTCAAAGCCACCACTGTACATGAATTCAAATTTAAATGCACCTTTCTGACTACTGAAAGCTGAAATGGTTCACATATTTAAACTCCACAAGTCAAACAGAATCCCTGAGTAGCTGTATCCATGTACATGGTCAGTTGTCATGTGATAGAGGACAAAAAATAGCAAAATGTCACTGTCCTTTCCAATTATTCTTTGTTGGATTGTTTGTTTATTAGAATTTGACCATTATGTCTTACACTTTGGTTACATTCACGACAGGACAGGTAGTTCAATTATCTCCAATTCACCTAACTTACATGTCTTTGGACTGCTGGAGGAAGCCGGAACTCCACACAGAAAGGACCCTGACCGCTCCACCTGGGAATCAAACCCAGGACCTTCAGTGCTACCCACAGAGCCACCATCTGCAGGATTCTACCTACTCATAGGTTGGATGCAATGTTGTTCTCTACTTGGTTTAGATGGTCCATGGCAGCTCTCTCAAAAGCCCTCCTCATGATGGGGTACTCTTCAAGCACTTCGTTAAAGCTGTCCACGCTGAGTGAGTAGAGTCTGCAGTAGCTGTCGGCGTGCACGCTGGCAGTACGTCGCCCATGAGTCAGCAAGCAAATCTCTGAGAGGATAAAAACATACACTGATCAGCCATAACATTAAAACCACCTCCTTGTTTCTACACTTACTGTCCATGTTATCAGCTCCACTTACCATATAGAAGCACTTTGTAGTTCTACAATTACTGACTGTAGTCCATCTGTTTCTCTACATACTGTTTTAGCCTGCTTTCACCCTGTTCTTCAATGGTCAGGACCCCCACAGGACCACCACAGGGCAGGTATTATTTAGGTGGTATTATTTACCACAATGACATGGTGGTGGTGTGTTAGTGTGTGTTGTACTGGTATGAGTGGATAAGACACAGCGATGCTGCTGGAGTTTTTAAACACCTCACCGTCACTGCTGGACTGAGAATTGTCCACCAAGCAAAAATATCCGGCCAACAGCGCCCCATGGGCAGCGTCCTGACTACAGATGAAGGTCTAGAAGATGACCGACTCAAACAGCAGCAATAGATGAGCGATCGTCTCTGATTTTACATCTACAAGGTGGATCAACTAGGTAGGAGTGTCTAATAGGGTGGACAGTGAGTGGACACGGTATTTAAAAACTCCAGCAGCGCTGCTGTGCTGAGAATGATCCACCACCCAAATAATACCTGCACTGTAGTGGTTCTGGGAGGGTCCTGATCATTGAAGAAAAGCATGAAAGGGGGCTAACAAAGTATGTAGAGAAGCAGATGGACAACAGTCAGTAATTGTAGAACTACACATGGTATTCTATATGGTAAGTGGAGCCGATAAAATGGACAGTGAGTGTAGAAACAAGGAGGTGGTTTTAATGTTATGGCTGATTAATTTGAGATCTTTGAGAAAGTTACAGGAGCTATAAGGTAAAACAGTATTTACCCCCAAAGTAACATCCGTCACTGAGTTTCTTTTCCTTCTTGTCACGGGTGTAGACGGTGACACAGCCGTGCTGGATGAAATACATTTTACGGCCCAGCGTTCCCTCATGGATGATGACATCACCCGGCAAGAACACCTCGAACCGAAGCTTAGTCAGGAGCACGGTGACGAAGTGAGGATCAGCATTGCTGAACAGCGGCATGTTTGCTACTAGTTCTCGACAGTTGTAGCTCACAATTTCCTGTGAAGAAAACATGACATTGAGGTCATTTCATTATTAAGACATCTCTGCACATGCGAACGATGTTTAATGTTAAATTTCTTTGCAAAAAAAGACAATGAGTGACCTCTTTGAGTGGGTCACTGAGTTCCCCCAAAATGCTATCCTCATCGAATATCTTTCCCTTGAAACGGTGCTCGTAATACTCATGAATTCTCTGTCTCAGGTCAGCAGGAAACTTATGGAAGGACATGTACTGCTCCACCTGCTTATACTGTGAAAGACAAACCATACAAACATGCTATACATTAAGAATAAGCAATACATGCAATGCAAAAAAAGCTATCAATCTATCAATCTGTCTGTCTGTCTGTCTGTCCGTCCGTCCGTCCGTCCATCCATCTACAGGGGTTGGACAAAATAACTGAAACACCTGGTTTTAGACCACAATAATTTATTAGTATGGTGTAGGGCCTCCTTTTGCGGCCAATACAGCGTCAATTCGTCTTGGAAATGACATATACAAGTCCTGCACAGTGGTCAGAGGGATTTTAAGCCATTCTTCTTGCAGGATAGTGGCCAGGTCACTACGTGATGCTGGTGGAGGAAAACGTTTCCTGACTCGCTTCTCCAAAACACCCCAAAGTGGCTCAATAATATTTAGATCTGGTGACTGTGCAGGCCATGGGAGATGTTCAACTTCACTTTCATGTTCATCAAACCAATCTTTCACCAGTCTTGCTGTGTGTATTGGTGCATTGTCATCCTGATACACGGCACCGCCATTGGATGCACATGGTCCTCCAGAATGGTTCGGTAGTCCTTGGCAGTGACGCGCCCATCTAGCACAAGTATTGGGCCAAGGGAATGCCATGATATGGCAGCCCAAACCATCACTGATCCACCCCCATGCTTCACTCTGGGCATGCAACAGTCTGGGTGGTACGCTTCTTTGGGGCTTCTCCACACCGTAACTCTCCCGGATGTGGGGAAAACAGTAAAGGTGGACTCATCAGAGAACAATACATGTTTCACATTGTCCACAGCCCAAGATTTGCGCTCCTTGCACCATTGAAACCGACGTTTGGCATTGGCACGAGTGACCAAAGGTTTGGCTATAGCAGCCCGGCCGTGTATATTGACCCTGTGGAGCTCCCGACGGACAGTTCTGGTGGAAACAGGAGAGTTGAGGTGCACATTTAATTCTGCCGTGATTTGGGCAGCCGTGGTTTTATGTTTTTTGGATACAATCCGGGTTAGCACCCGAACATCCCTTTCAGACAGCTTCCTCTTGCGTCCACAGTTAATCCTGTTGGATGTGGTTTGTCCTTCTTGGTGGTATGCTGACATTACCCTGGATATCGTGGCTCTTGATACATCACAAAGACTTGCTGTCTTGGTCACAGATGCGCCAGCAAGACGTGCACCAACAATTTGTCCTCTTTTGAACTCTGGTATATCACCCATAATGTTGTGTGCATTGCAATATTTTGAGCAAAACTGTGCTCTTACCCTGCTAATTGAACCTTCACACTCTGCTCTTACTGGTGCAATGTGCAATTAATGAAGATTGGCCACCAGACTGGTCCAATTTAGCCATGAAACCTACCACACTAAAATGACAGGTGTTTCAGTTATTTTGTCCAACCCCTGTATCTATTGGAGTGGGGTGTAAGATCATCATTCAAGAGCTAAAGCTGTGATCTGACTGTATATTCCACAGAGGCAATAATCCAAATTTAAAGCAGCTAAAATTCATCCATATGAATGTGAAATACTAATATCAGATTATTAAAAGTGCTTGGTTGCAGTCGTTGCTGCTTGGGGTGATGCCGCCTGTTAATAATTCAGGGCGCAATTATGGGTGTTGGATGACTGTTGGATAAATGAAATATTTATTTGTAAAACAATGTTATGTTTTTCTTCAATTTCTATTATGTAATATGATATTGAAATTATTCGGTTTGACAAATTGCATTTACAAAGGCTACAAGAAGGGGGGCACTTACATTTTCCACACCACTGTATGTTTACTTGTATTGTGTGATTTGTGTGAATTTCTTTAGAAAGTTTAGATGTATTTACATTTTTCAAATTGACTTACAATTATTACATTGAGGGTTAAGGGCCTTGCTTAAGGGCCCAACAGTGGAGACTTGACAGTGGTGGGGCTTGAACCAGCAACCTTATGATTACTAGTCCAGCACCTTAACCACTGAGCTACCACTTACATGCACAAAAAAGATACCACGACCTTTTATTTGTTTATTTATTGATTCATGATTCATGACCTGGTCAAGGTTGCTGTGGTTTCAGCATCACCTGGATACACTGGATGTTTGGCAGAAAGCCACCCTCAAAAGGGCACTCCTACTCTTCCATAAGAGTATCCAATGGAGTTTCATGTTTTCAGGAGTGATTTAACACCAAACCAACTTATCAGATGGAAACTAAAATGGACCTGTGAAGAACCTGCTAAACTCCTCACAGTCAGTGACCACAAGTAAGGAACAAGCTTAGTGACACCGTGCCACCCTTTTGACCTCAGCCTCGGTATTACTAATTAATTAGGAAAATGAAACGCATTAGTACCTTCTCTTGGTAGAGCCGATGGGAGGCGTCTAGTGACTGCACCAGGTTGGTCGCGTGCCCCAGGAACATGGCGTAACAGGTGGCACCTACAATCATGCTCATCATGGTGAGCCAGACATCTGTCATCCTCTCAGGAGCCTGGGCGCCGTAACCAATACACAGCATATGACTCATGGACATGAACAGCGCGTATGAATATTGCTCCTCCCAGGTGGCGTTCTGACAGGACGACAAAGGAAACGACAGTTTGTAAATGACCAAACAAAACATCCCAGTATTTTAAACTCTGTTAATCTCCTCACCACCAGATTATTTTTGGAGACCCAGCAGTCTGGGGGGAAGTCCTGAAGCATGGGAACCATGAACTGAAGACATCCATCCCAGTGACACAGCAGAAGCATCATGCCAATAAGATTCACTATTCGAACCACTGCGCTGGCCAGGTCATACGTCATGTGGAAGATCTAGAGGTCATAGAAGTGTAAAACAAGGTGTAATCTTTCCTAATTACTACAAACCTAAAACTATTAATTGAATGACAGCAGTACAAACAAATGAGTGCTTTGGGCTTCCAAACTTCACACAGAAAGGACCCGGGCCGCCTCGCCTGGGGATCGAACCCAGGACCAGGACTTAAGGAGAGAAAGTAAATATACAATGTAAAGACCAACTTAATACCCAATAAATTCATCTTTGGTTTCGATTCATCCGTAACCTAACAGAGATTGGTTATTTTAGATAAGGCCTGATCACCTTTAGACCTTATCCTTGAGAGAGAAACAACACTTAATAACAAATGGTCAGAGGATCTCAATGCACCGGATGAAGAGTGGACGCTAATGAATAAATAATAAAACCCTAAACTTAACACAATACTTTACTGGTAGCCAATGGAATGAAGCCAAGATGGGTGAAATGTACTTCGTCTTTCCTGGACCTGAATGCAATCGAGCAGCTGCATTTTGATCTAATTGCAAGTGAGACAGACTAAACAGACAGATAGCGAGATAGAGAGTCACAGTAATGAATGTGGGAAGTGATAAAACCAGTTTCTAGATCTTTGGATGGCTTGATGTTTTTAAGTTTGCTGATGATTGTCAATTGAAAAAGCTGTCAAATTTAATCTCAGGACCAAAGATGACACCAAGTGTGTGTTCTAAAACCTAGTGCGGTCTCTACATAGACAGCATTTTACGTCAACCTTCGCACACTCCGGAGAAGTAGGCTGTTCAAATTTCTAGATACCTTAATATGCTGTCTACTAAGTCACCTTAAATCTGAACGCTATTTTGACAGAATAACGAGGGGGCATCCGATGCTGCCTTAACGGTGAAGGCAATCCCAGCATTCAGTGCGGCACAACTTTTCTTTTTTTTTTTTTAATGCATTTTCTCCCTTTTTCTCCCCCTTTAGCACGTCCAATTGCCCAATTTGCATCATGCATCCTCTCTGCCATTGCCGATCGAAGCTAACCCACATCCCCTCCGACACGTGAGCAGCAAGCCGTATGAATCTCGCCACCCACACCTTGACGAGTGTGGCGCCACCTAGCGTTGCGTGCGGAGAGACACACCCTAAGAGCACTCCTTCCTCATCTCCGTGTAGGCGCCTCTAATCAGCCAGCGGGGGTCGTAACCGCACCATTCGGACAGAGAGAGACCCCATCCGGCATAGTCCCGCCCATCTGAACAACAGGCCAAACGTTGTTCATACAGCCGCTCAGCCCAGCCGTACGGCAGAGCTGAGATTCGATACGATGTATTTGAAATCCCAGCTCTGGTGCGCTAGCGTGTTTTTACGTTTTTTAAGTGTAATTAATAGGAAAGGTTATGTAAGATTGGTAAACATGCCTCTGTCTGTTCTTATCTACAAAAGGGGGGCACTGCAGAAAAATTTGGGAACCACTGGGCTGTACCATTCCCCACCATTCTGAGCACTTGTAGCCTAGTGGTTAAGGTACTGAACTAGTAATCAAAAGGTCACTGGTTCAAGTCCTATCCCTGCCAGGTTGCCGATGTTGGGCCCTTGTGAAAGGTCCTTAACCCTTAATTGCCTAGACAATATGATGTGAAAGTACTGTAAGTTGCTTTGGAGAAAGCGTCTGCTAAATGCCGTAAATGTTTATATCTTTATGGACCTTGCTTTGTGCTAAGGAGCACAGTCATGGTGAAAAAGGAAATGGCATTTCCCAAACTGCTAAAGAGTTGGAGGTGTAATTTAATCATTAAAAGGGGTGTCCACATATTTTTGGCCATAAACAGTCAACCTGAATGTCATTGTACCCTCTAAACAGCACAATTTTACTGATTGCTCACCTCTTCCCATTGGTGTATATAGCGAATAAGTCTAGACAGTCGAAGTAATCTCAGCAGGCTGAGGATCTTGGTGAAGCGGACGATCCTCAGCGCCCTAGCCGTGCGATACACCTCCGCCGACTCCAGCCGAGCCTCCAGGTCCACCACCAGGAAAAAATAATCCACTGGGATAGAGGAGATAAAATCCACAAGGAACCAGCTCCTCAGGTATCTGCTTCGAATCACCTTCGGGTCCAGAATGATATGGGAGTTGTCATCCTCCGTTATGCCTGTGCGGAAGTTTAAGACGAGGTCGGTCAGGAACAGGGTGTCCGAAGCCATGTTGAAGATGATCCACGGGAGCGTGTTCTGATCCTCAAAGAAGGTGATGCACCATGGTAGGATGACCAGGTTGCTCATCATTAAAAAGAGCATTATCAGGTCCCAGTAGAACCTACAATAGGAATAAAAGGACAAGACTTATTTTAAAAAATGGTCCATGTTCCAACTCTTATTTTACTCTCTCTCCTTTAGGGCTACACCAATTTTAGTTGTTGATGAGCTGAGCTTCATATTAAGCAAGACCACATGGGAATTAATGTCTGTTAAAATGGGCGCACCATCCCCTTCATTCCTCGTACTTCTGTCATCCATTAAGTCGTTACTACATAAAGTATGAACTAAAATGTAATCAAACAACTGATATTTGTAGCCGGTAGCTCAGGTGGCGCAGCGATAAAACACACGCTGAACACCAGAGCTGGGATCTCGAATACATCGTATCGAGTCTCAGCTCTGCCTGCCGTCTGGGTTGAGCAGCCACATAAACAACCATTGGCCTGTTGTTCATATAGGGGCGGGTTTAAGCCAGATAGGGTCTCTCTCATAACTAATGCAATTACGCTCTCTGCTGGCTTATTGATGGCGCCTGCACAGAGACGGGAAAAAGAGTGCTGTCAGGGTGTGTCTCTCCATACACAAGGCTGAGCTGCACTGCACTCGTCAAAGTGTAGGTGATAAGATGCATACGGCTGCTGCCCACGTGACGGAGGGGGCGTGGGTTAGCTTCGTTCTCCTCAATCAGAGCGGGGATCCGCATTAGTGGAGAGGAAGCATGACGCAATCGGGCAATTGGACGGGCTAAAAGGGAGAAAAAGCATAAACAAAATAGAAAAATATATATATTTTAGCAATTGGCGACGACTTCAAATATTACAAATAGATACCACTTAGCTGCCCTTTATTTGCAATAGGTACCTTAGGGATCAAGGCTGGGCTGTGATTACGTTTTATCATGTTATGTAATGTTTTAATTCTTGGACAGACCGTTTGCCGCTATCACTGGTATGCAGAAATCTTGGATTATTGTTCAACAAATTGGTTACAAAACTTGATTTGCTGACTCAAAAACTTTGATTTTAGCCTTGATGGGGTTTTGGAACCCATTCTGGAAACACTAGGGAGTAAAGAGCCGTCTACTCATAACTGAGGCCTATTTCGAGATGCTTTTCAACTACTAGCAGTTTTGGGAACTCCACATTACAAGTGTCTGGAGGCAAGGCTCAAACCCAGGCCTCCAGGACCCAGGAGCTGTGCAGCTCCAGCACTACGTTCCCTCCCAGTGTTTACTTTACTGGACTTAGAAATACTCTAAAAATACTTTTGCTCTGTGAGCAAGTACCTTTGGAAAGACATTGATGTTAGAAAGGTATCCAACCCCCCAAAATCCAAGATGTCATATATAGCAGCTTTAAGATTGTTACCATTGGCAAATGATCTCTGTCAAGAACTCTCAATGCCTCTATTCTGTCTCATTTCTCATGTTTTCCTTATATAATTTTTATACCTCGTACTCACCTAAAGTCACTGTATGGATGGATGATCCAAACCCCAAAAGACCTGACCCTCTCCTGCTCGACTGTGACTCCTTTGGTGCTGCCGTACATGCGTAAGGAATGCTTGTTCACCTGAGGCTGGAGCATGGAGCTCAGCTGCCTCTGGAAGTACGTAGACTGTTCGCTGGAGTTGTAGTCCTCCATGCCTGGATTTATGGATCCACCTGGCCCTGCTGTATCCGCTTCTTTACCAAAGAGACGTGAAGTTTTGGCCGTTTCCTGCAGGGGCACGGAGTTCAGATCGTCAGTAGAGCCAGTCTGCTCGTTGTAATTACGAACCAGGGCTTGGAGTCGCCTGCTCAGATCCGATCCACTTCGCTCTTCTTGGTCGGAGGAGACGGAGGATGAGCGCCAGGCCAAAAAGGACAACCTGCCGCGAGGTCTGGAGGTGCCGTTCGGGAGAGGACAGTCCTCGTTGCCGGCTTCTTGACCTGAACCATTGCCGTCCATTCTGCCAGATTTATGTAATTATACTTTTTTGTATCTAGATGGACTTAAAGCACATAAGCTAGTAGTAGATCATGGTTGCCACTGAGATCTTGTTGCTGCTTCTCAGGTCAAACTTAAAACTGAGCCTATTAAGAGAAAGAACAAACATTTATTTTAAATAGTACACAAGCTAACATTTAAATAAAAGCCTAAGAAAGTCTGGCACAAAGTGGTAAGCCATGACTCAGCTTTGCTTGCAAAGACTGAGCCTTTGGTGGATCCCACTTTTATACCCGGACACCCTCACTGTGACCTGCTTATTGAGGATTGTTTTAAAACAACGCAATTAAAATATTCTATAAATTATTCACTCAATTTGTAGGCATTAAATAAGCTAACATTGAAATAAAGGCCTGAATGAATGAATTCACCTTACTTCCTGTAGGCGTTGAGGAGCGGTGCTAGATGTGCTGTACTGAACGAGCGTCTCTAAAGTTCATGTGCAGAAAGCGGAACGGTGCAATCCCCAGCTTGAAGTGTAATTGGATTGCAGGTGGTTCACCTTTATCTCCCTCTCCACTGATACCCGAGCGTCCGGAGTAATTACAGGCCACGTTTCACGTTGTGAGTGGGGTTGGGCTAAATACATTGAAAAAGCTTTGACGTCTGAATACAAAATACGATTTCCTTAATGTATTATGTAATGTAATGTATTTTGAATAAAGACATAAAGAGTAACGTTTTCTGAATATATTTAGAGTGTCTTGATGGACTAGCAAGCACAGTGAGCTGCACAGAACCAAGGTCCACAAGTCTCACCTTTGGTCTCTGTCTTTAACCTTATAATGGCCTGCTCAACCCTTTGGTTAGCTTTGAGTCTAAATACTTAGCTGTATTCAAATAATCATGTTTGGGCCGTATCTACTCCTCAAAGTGAGGGTGTGACACCCTGAGATGGACTAACACCCAGATTACATACAGATTGCATTCCTGCCATGTGACCATTGTTTTTTTGGGTGGGACTGTGTCACTGCAGGAACAAACTTGGACATGCATATAAGCTAAAAATTGCATAGATTAATTGTACATTGAGATTTTCATGAATACAGAGCAAGAAGCAGTATTAGCAGTTATCCCAAATAGTTCAAATTTATTTTGTATTCTTACTGATTTTTAAATTAGACCAGTTTCAATGATTAACTAAAAATAACACAACACTGAATTTTAATCAACACATTAATTTCGCCACTGTATTTAAAGCAACCGCCACCTTAAATATACACCCTCCATAGTCAGTGTTCATAGACATTTTGTCAAATGCAAGAAAAACAAGAATATGTGATGAGTTAATTCTCTTAAACCTTTATTCAACTGAGAAAAGTACAAAGAAAAGATTTCCAATGTTTTCACTGACCAACTTCAATGTATCTTGTAAATAAAAACATATACAAAATCTAATGTCTACAAAACACGCCGGGTTTGCTGTGAAATTATTTCACTGGCTTGCTCAAAGTGTTGACCTTCACCCCTTTGAACCGCACAGAAAGGACCCGGACCGTCAACCTGGGGATTGAACCCAGGACCTTCTTGCTGTGAGGCGACAGTGCTGCCCACAGAGCCACCATGCCGCCCTAGAAAAGCTAATAAATTAAAAATTTGGGGTGGTCTGTCCACCACACAACTAAACAGTTTGGTGGATGAGGAAGCAAACAGTACAGAACGACAAATTAACTAAGTCATTCATTATATACGAATGCATTTAATTAATGCACATGTGATACATGTACATAAGTACAACACACTACCATACCAGTTAGTGTCATTCCAGTGCTGGGAATGACCCACCACCCAATTTACATTTGATCAGCGTTGGTCATATTAGGGTCCTTTACCATTGTTGGATGGGCTAGAGGGGGTTGACAAAGTCTACAAACAATTGTAAAATTGTACACCAACTAGGCATAACATTATGACCACTGACAGGTGAAGTGAATAACACTGATTATCTCTTCATCACGGCACCTGTTAGTGGGTGAAATATATTAGGCAGCAAGTGAACATTTTATCCTCAAAGTTGATGTGTTAGAAGCAGGAAAAATGGGCGAGCGTAAGGATTTGAGTGAGTTTGACAAGGGCCAAATTGTGATGGCTAGACGACCGGGTCAAGAGCATCTCCAAAACTGCAGCTCTTGTGTGGTGTTTCCAGTCTACAGTGGTCAGTAACTATCAAAAGTGGTCCAAGGAGGGAACAGTGGTCATGGGTGGCTAATTGATGCACGTGGGGAGCGAAGGCTGGTCCAACAGACGAGTTAAAGGATCTGCTGCTGACATCTTGGTGCCAGATACCACAGCACACCTTCAGGGGTCTAGTGGAGTCCATGCCTCGACGGATCAGGGCTTATTTGGCAGCAAAAGGGGGATCAACACAATATTAGAAAGGTGGTCATAATGTTATGCCTGATCGGTGTATATCCACAAAGTGCATCTATTTGGTAGCTGTAGGTTATAAAATAGCCAATGATATATCTTTAAATGACACAAAACAACTGCATTTAACTTATTATAAGGGTATATTATAACAATTTGGCTTGACTTGTGTCATGACTTTGAGCTTTAATTTTAATAATTACTTATTTTCAATATAAATATTATATATAATAAAAACAGATATTATTTAACAGTCTATGTAAAAAACACCCTATAAAAATATTCTACAGATTCAAATACTGAGTCACCGGACATTCAACAAAAACGAACAGAAAGAGAAACTTTAAGTATGGTTAAAATTAATAGATAAAATTAATATTAGATTAAATTAGAATTAAATAATTACAGTAACAGTTCATTCTTAAGCTGATTTTATGAATCTGTCTAATCAGAAAAGGCTTTACTTGTCCATGTATACAGTCAAGGACAAAACAATAATCCATATTCATTTTTTATACATCACATAACTTTACACTGTTCCGCCCGTGGTGTGGTAGTCCTACTCCTAGCCGGCCCGGTATTGTTGATACTGAGTCCCCGAAAAGCACCAAAAAGAGAGTCGTCAGTTTTTTGAGGAGCTTTGGTTTTTAAAGACTTCCTGTCTCGGGGTGTCTGAAAAAGAGAAGCCGAAAACAAGGGCTCTCATCCAATACTTTAGAGTCATAGACTTCAAATTAGAGTTAATTTATTTGATCAGAAATATTTTAGAAAAAATAAGTTACAATCATTACCGTGTGCCAACATAACAGCACTGTGTCTTCTACTATAATTCTTAATGAGATTGAAGAATACAGAGTAATGAAGGTAAAAGTCCTGCTTAGTATTGAATCCTATTTAGATCATCCAGTCCTTTAAAGGTCCTTTCTTTTAGACTTTGCTCTTCAGCTAACCCATAGGTTAGCTGGAATTGCTATGACAAAAGCTCTGTGGTCATTGAACAGTTTGTGTCTAGACTTGGACAGTTTAGGGCAGCACGGTGGCTAAGTGGGTAGCACTGTCCCCTCACAGCGAGAAGGCCCTGGGTTCCCTCCGGGGGCTCCGGTTTCCTCCCACAGTCCAAAAACATGCAGTAAGGTTAATTGGAGACACTGAATTGCCCTATAGGTGAATGGGTGTGTGTATTTGTATGTATGTGTGTCTGCCCTGCGATGGACTGGCGCCCCGTCCAGGGTGTTACTGTGTGCCCTGCGCCCATCAAAAAGCTGGGATAGGCTCCAGCACCTCCCACGACCCTGATTGGATAAACGGTTGAAAAAGTGAGTGAGTGAGTGATTACTATTATTTTGCTCTGCAATCTTTTTTTTACCTTGCAACCCACCCAAAGGTTTGAAAAAAAAAACCTGCATTAAGCTACTCATCCTAAAAGGTTTCCAGGGTCATACAATAAAAAAGTCTAATAAACTCCACAGGCCAAAGATTGTGAATAGATTCCACTTTGAATTGCTACCATCTTTGCAAATCTCCAACCATAGTTCTTGGATAAAATTTTGCCTCTCTAATCATCCTCCTTATTGTATATGGAGCAAAATACTGTACAATAGCCAATAATTGTTGCCCTTATATGGGCATTTTTATGAATGTAGATACTTTTAATTAGCTTTAATATTCAATATTCCATGTTGATAAATGACTAAGGGAATTTGGAATCTGCCATCTCATATCTACACCTCAGTCAAACAAAAAGTCAAGTTAAACTGCATAAGAGTTTGTTAAAATATAAATGTATTGTTTAATATTCCTTCTTCTGTCAATGATTTTGGAGCTGACTATAGTTGCTTTAAGCCACACTTACCTTAGAGTAACGGTGTGGTGTCCTGTAGTGGGTTTTTAAAACTGTACGCTCTGCCTTTTTCTGGGCGACTACCACTTGTCTCAGCTTCCTGTCAAAATATTAACAATATTATATTATACACAATACACAATAATGAAGAGGAAATGTCTTTTGTAATTGCATAAACAAACTGAGATTTGTGAGATGACCACAAATGCAAATTTTTAAGAACCTGCAATGAGTTATTACTGTTTTAACCACAATTGGGTGTTTTTTTATTATTATTATTCTATTATATATATGACTGGACTAAGAGCATAAACTTTAGACAGTAGAGGAAGCAGCATGGTTTGAGACTGCTGCAAACTTGCTTTGAGGATTCGGGCACTTCACAGAATGCCTACTTTTTAGAAATGTATACATAATTTGAGCTTATTTTATTTGCTTCAATTAAATGCAGTAAATCTCTTGAATCTCCTTCACTGTAAATACGAAGGCTTACCTTTGCTTAAATATAAATTAAAATGAACAATAAGCCATAGAAATGGACCATTAGTTCAAAACACATGGCAGTCACGCCCACACGGCTTTACAGACAGATATTAATGCAGCTGGCACAGCACGCTTTCTCATAAAGTTATAGCAATAACAGGCGGCACGGTGGCTCAATGGGTAGCACTGTCGCCTCACAGCAAGAGGGTCCTGGGTTCGATCCCCAGGTGGGGCGGTCCGGGTCCTTTCTGTGTGGAGTTTGCATGTTCTCCCCGTGTCTGCATGGGTTTCCTCCGGGTGCTCCGGTTTCCTCCCACAGTCCAAAGACATGCAAGTGAGGTGAATTGGAGATACAAAATTGTCCATGACTGTTCAATATAACCTTGTGAACTAATGAACCTTGTGTAATGTCATGAATGTAACCAAAGTGTAAAACACTATATAAACACTTAATAACGTTAAAATCCCAATAAATAAATACATATAGCAATAACAAAGCCCAACCACTTAGAGGGATGATATGATTGGTCTTTCATTAAATTCCTATTGATTGGCCAGAGACAAAGGGGCTTCTTTCATTTAACCCTTCACATAACCATCTTATTAGTTTGTTTGTTTGTTTATTAGGATTTTAATGTCATGTTTTACACTCTTTGGTTACATTCATGACAGGAATGGTAGTTAATCAGTTCACAAGTTTATATCAAACACAGTCATGGACAATTTAGTGTCTCCAATTCACCTCACTTGCATGTCTTTGGACTGTGGGAGGAAACCGGAGCTCCCGGAGGAAACCCACGCAGACACAAGGAGAACATGCAAACTCTACACAGAAAGGACCCGGACCGGCCCACCAGGGGATCGAACCCAGGACCTTCTTGCTGTGAGGCGACAGTGCTGCCCACTTAGTCACCGTGCCGCCCCCCTGTTATTAGTTAGTTGTGCTTACAATGTTTTCTATTATTAACACTGTGATGGATGAATTCAATTGTTTTCAATAAAGATCAGACAACTAATGTGGAAATCCAAGCAAATTGAAAAAATTTGAGAAAATGCTTTTGCTCAAAAAGTCCAAGATAAATATATATTTTAGTTCCATTTATACACTTTCGGTTCTAATCTAACCAAATTATCCTGTTAAAACAATATTTTCATAGACGTTTATGTGGTTTTTGATTTACGTTTAGTGTTTGGAGATACTTGCCTCTCTCTGTGCAGTTCTGCTTGGTAAGTTCTGATCCAGGAGGAATCATAAGTGATCTGAGAATGGCAGCAAGGCGCGCTTTTCCTTCTAACAGTCTTCTCTTTCCGTCCAATACCATCCTTCATCCCTGATAAACAGCTGGCCAATGATCTCTTCACAACAGTATCCATGTCTTGCTCCCGGTGCAATAAGGACGGCAATTAAGTCTAAATGTTGGGTCTATTTCTTAAAACTCACCAAGTAATAAATTTTGCAGATTCCTTACTAATTGTCATAGTCGCTTCATATTTTTAAACTGAAGCTAATTTTTTTTTATGCTCAATAGAACGGCTGTCTTAAATCCCCAGTCAGCACCTGTAAAATGAAAACAAGATTCACCACTGTGTCCTCCAGAACAATAATGAATGGTCTAAGGATGCCCAAATGGTTCTCTTCAAACAAGGGTCCTTACATACCTTCCGTCTGATGATCGCCTGGATACTATCAGATCCAAGCCAGTGTTTCTGCTGCAAAAGAAACTTGTGACAACTGGTTGATCTTTGGCGACTTGGGTTTTAAACCCTTGTAACCAACCAAATCGCCACTTGCTAATCCCAAAACAACCTAATACTTTGTAATCTTGTTAGCAACAGCAGGAAACTCTAAGGGCACGTGAGCATAGTAACCAGCCTGTCAGTTAATTCATACATACAGGTGGATGTGTTCATTTTTTGTTTTAAGACTGGATACTTCAGGTCAAACTTAAGCTCAGTTGATTTGCTGAGTAAAAATAAATAAACGCATTCTGTAGAGGAAGGAAACCTTTGCAGATGATATCTCTCTTTTTCTGATTAGCTAGTCTCAATGAGCATGAGGGAGATACCAGAACACGGGACACTACACAAGGAGAGCTGGACAAGGCCATAGAAGGGCATCAATCCAACAGCAGGACTGGAAACTGCTAATTTATTCAAGGGGGAACAAGTGGAGCACTGTCAGAGCATGATCAGTTTAGAATTGGATCAGTAATGGGGCAGCATATCCTTGAAAGGTCACACAAACCTACACAACAGCCAGCTTGAGGATGATATCCTCAGACATTGTCTTACACTGGTGCAGTGGGACCGGAGTTCCTCTGGGTGCAGGACAATACCTGGCCTCATGTAGCCAGAGTGTGTAGCACTGACACCATTTACAGGCCCTCACGTTTCTCAGAGCTGAAGCCAACTGAGAACCTCCGGGACGTTATCTATCTTTGCCTCCGATGCCACCAAGTAGCACCACAGACTGTCCCCAGAAGCTCACTAATGCCCTGATCCAGGTCTGAGGAAAGATCTCTGAGGACACCAGCTGCTGTCTAAGCAGCAGCATGGCCGGATGTTGTCAGGAGCACATACAGGCATGTGAGAGGCTATACACACAACACAAAAGTCACGTTATGAGTTACTGTAATAAAATGTATGCTAACTGGATCAGCCTGTGATTTAATTTTTTTTTTACTTTTCTGAGTAATTTTGAATCCAGGCTTTGATGGGTTGATGATTTTGGTTTCCACTGACCGTTCATCAACAAATTACATAGTTTATAACAGTAAAAATTTGGAGCTGGAATATCATGTTCATTGAGATACAATGTGAGATTTAAGTGTTTTCTCAATTTTTTTAGCAGTATGGATAGATTAGATAGATAGCTAGCGGATGGATGGATAGATAGATACTTTAAAGATTAGATAGATAGATAGATAGATAGATAGATAGATAGATAGATAGATAGATAGATAGATAGATAGATAGATAGATAGATAGATAGATAGATAGATAGATAGATAGATAGATAAAAATACTTTATAGATAGATACTTTAAAGATAGATACAGATAAATAGGATAGATAGTTTAGAGATAGATACTTTATAAATAAATAGTTACAGATAAACAGGATATATACTTTATAGATGGATACTTTAAAGATGGATAGTTTAGAGATAGATACAGATAAATAGGACAGATACTGTAGATACTTTATAGATAGATAGACAGATAGACATAGATAGATAAATATAGATAAATATAGATAGACAGACAGATAGACATAGATAGATAGACATATATATAGATAAATAGATAGACAGACAGATAGACATAGATAGATAGACATATATATAGATAAATAGATAGACATACAGTAGATAGATAGATAAAGAGACATATATATATATATAGAGAGAAATAGATAGACAGATAGACGTAGATAGATAGACATATATATAGATAGAAAGACATAGATAGATGTATAGATAGATAGATAGAGACAGATAGATAAATAGATGGACAGATAGATAGATAGATAGACATAGATAGATAGATATAGATAGACAGACAGATAGATAGATATAGATAGATAGATAGACATAGATAGACAGACAGATAGATAGAGATAGATAGATATAGATAGATATAGATAGATACAGACAGACACTTGGTTCACATGCCGATGTTGCTTCCAAAAGAGTGGTTTGGTACTGAGTTCAAACAGGTTGTTCGCTGAGCCTGTGGAGCCTACTGCTTCATGGATGAGGTGTTTAGGTGCTCCTAAACATTTCATTTTACAAGGACAACTGAATTAACACTTGGATCGTTGTTAACCCAACTACCCTTTCTGCTGCGAACGTTTGCCCTGTAAGAATAGTTGAAATGCTTTATTTTACGCAGCAATTGACAAGAGATGTGGTTGAAATTAAGATGAAGAGGAAGCCCCCTCTCTGTTTGCATCAGAAATAAATTAAAATAAAAGACAATCAGTCTAATTGAGAGAATTCTCAAGATGCCTCTCGTTTTCTGCCACGACTTAAACAAACACCAGGCAGACAGACAGAACCTTTATTCTATACAATCAGATACATATATATTTGTATGTACAGATTTACACATTTATCTTCATATAAAAACGCAAAACAAAAATAATGCTGGGTGAAATAAATACTGTAAACCTGTGCTGGCAATAATGGCAAGGGCACAAACTCTGTGCTTCATTACATGAAAAAAAGCTCAAACAGTTCAATACAAAACAAGTTCGTGTGTGTTTCTTAGCCACACTCAATCATGACAATTCAAAAGGAGTCTTTAAAAGTTTGCGCTAGATTGGAAAACAGTAGCTCGTGATGGACAGGTCTTTCAAAGAGCAGTGCTTCTACACAAAAGCATCTCTTCGACTGCTGACTGTTCAATAGTGAACGAGCCTACTGGAAGAACTAAGCTTATTCCGGTGAACGAGCGGCACCACAATTTTTATCCAATCAAAATAGGGGGCAACCGTTCCATTTGCTGCTACAATTCATTTTCATATGAATGTTTCTCCAAAACCTATAAAAAATACCATATTTTTGACCTGCTACAACAGATTGAACCAGTCATCTCAATGCAAACTTGGCTGTATATGCCACAGCAGATCCTTAAAACTCCTCCACTACTTTGTATTGTCAACAGTTCCTACCATTTACTCCTGGATGCGTGGAAGACTTTGCTTGAGAACATTTACAAACTGCAGTAAGAATGAGACGTGACGGCTGATGATCTGATAGCTGGGTAAATATTGACCTGCTGTTATAGGACATATAAGTAACAACCCACAACTTAAGACAAAACAATTCCTTATTGTGTCACCTTAAATACTACAGTTCTAGACGTTAAGACCCCTTTAACTTAGTCCACCTTGGTAATACCTCAGTAAAACTTTTACCAGGTGACCCCAAACAGTTTTCCCAACATACCAACTTTAGGATGTCAGAGAAAGCTGCAGCGTTTATGGGTGCTTAACAAAGGCAGGTGGAGCCAAATGTCACCGGCTAATGTCCCGATTGGCTTCCCAGCTCTTTCCAGGCGTCTGATCGCTAGCAGTGACGGGACTTTGGAAAAACGGATGCCTAAGTGCCGCCGACATAGTGATGCGCCTTGACGGCTCATACTCCAGCATGGCTTCGATGAGGTCGAACAGTCTGTGATGCTCCTCAGCCTCAGAAAGAATGTATCGCTAAAGGAAAGAAATAAAAAAAAAAGTATTGTCTTAAAAATGTAACAGCTAAAGTGATTAAGCTTAAAATTGTCAAACAATCATTTCTAAATAACGTCCCCAATTCACAAGCCGCCTCTCACCCGCAAGGGCTTGCAGTTCTCCCGAACGTATCTTCCTGCAGAGGAGCTTTCGTCCCAGTCTAGACGTCCACGGTAAAAGTACTTTTGTTTTCTGTCAGGGTGCAAGAAAAATAGATTATACACACATATTGGGTGACAAACACTTTGACCAGATTAAAAGCAAAGAAAAAAAGTAAATAATTGTAAACCAACACATGTACATTGCCGCAAAAACACTATACGGACCAAGGTACTGGGACGCCACTTCAAATTTTTGAATCCATATGTTTTAGCCAAAACAACTGCTAACAGGTTTAATAAACCAATTGAATAAAGAAAATTATGCCTCCAACTTGGCAGCAACAGTTCAGGAAAGACTAACAGATAAAGCTTTCTTGACCAACATCAGCACCCAGCCACCCACATGCTACTTTGACTGAAAGGGCAGAAATCCCACCAACAAACTGCAAAGTCTTGTGAGAAGGCTTATTAGAACGGTGTCTGTTGTTGTAGCTGAAAAGATCACCCTGCTTTAATTAACATTTGTTTCTGAAATGGGATGTCCAAATAATTTTGGCTATATAGTGCATATTGAAACAGTAATTTAAAAGGAAATAAAGTGAAGAGTTTTAGCATTTGGGTTGCATGCTGATAGTAGCATGTTTTAGGAAAACGCCCGGCCAAATGTATGCAAGTATATTTGCTGCGATTTACCTGGTTTTGCGGATCATCCTAGAAGGGACAGGTCCCAATATTCTCTCCATCATGGCCAAGTGCTCTCTATTATCGTGAGTCTGGTGAGAAGAACAATAGCTTTGATCCAACGATAATAGAAACGATTGTTGTGTGTGTGCCTGTATGTGTATTATATATACTGTATATTTTGTAGTGGATGCTCGGGTGACATTGCGCTCTAATGTGCTATACCACCACAGCTAATACCAACAGCTCTGGAGTTCGAATCTCAGCTTTGCAATTGCCCAACCAGGTCCCTACACATACATGATTGACCAGCTCTTCCACCTTCAGACAAAGGCAAAGAGACCATTAATTAGCGCTGCAATTGTGACCACTGTTGGTCGGTTAAAGGCCTCTGCACAAAGATGGTGGATCAAACGCAATAATGCTCTGCATAAACCCACATCAAAAAGGCTAAAAAACACTGCACACGTGTCGGAGGGGTTGCATTTAGGCCTCTGCTTAGTCAGAGTAGGGGTCTGCAACTGAGTTTGGGAGACAAAATAATTGAATTTCTTTTAGGAACGGGACAGTGCAGAACAAAAGCAGCAATTTCCTAAATTGGTACAGTCTATATACTGTTTTAGTGCTAAGTTCAGGAATAAAAGGTAGTGTTTTAATTGCCTGTATAATAGAGCTAATACAGCAGTAAATCAAAATAATAATAATCTATGGGGCTAGGGGGATGACTTGTCATATATACATATACATCTTGTTTAGAAGCTGGGGTCAGAGCGCAGGGTCAGCCATTGTACAGTGCCTCTGGATCTGAGTGGTTTAAGAACCTTGCTCAAGGACCCAACAGTGGCTGCATGGCAGAGCTAGGATACGAACCCACAACTTTCAGATTGCTCCCAAAGCTCTACCCACTAGACTACCACTGTCTCCAAATATGATATAAATATGATATGAATGTAAAATAGTCAGTCAGTGCATGCATTACTAGATATTACTAAATGACTGGGGAAAAAAATACTGAAGAACGACTGAAGCAAATGAAAGCTGTTGGTATTAGTTAGGGGTGTGTGTGTAAGTACATACACCCGCATTAGACCAGATTTAACTCGAGGTTAATCTCTTTACTGCAATAACACAACAGAACCTGCCTGCCGATGCGAGTCGGAAACATAAAAAGTGCAGGTGGAACAGTTAAACAATGAAAAAAGAGCAGAGTTCTGTAGGTACTCAGTAGTGCAGAGGTCTATTACGCTAATCCTCCACTGTTGGAATCTGGGTTCCAACTCAGCGGTGCAGGCATTGACACAAATGAGAGGTTATGTCTGATGTCGGAAGCCCTAGGATGGATTGGTGCACTGTCCAGGGTATTTTGTCTAGCGCTTAGTGTTTCCAGGTGGAAATGGACCTGTTGTGACCCTGAGCTGGATAAAGCTGTAAAAACAAGATTAAAAAAGTAGTGTGTACCTGAAAAAGTGTAAAGCCAAGGTAGTACTCAAACAGAATACAGCCAACACTCCACACGTCACAAGGCTGGCTCCAACCCAGTTCTGCACACAAATGCATAGCAAGGATACATCAATAACACCAGACACTATGGTTATTCATAATATTGCATTTACAACAATGTGATCATGTTGAAAAACTGAATATAAGCCCTATTAAAACCTTATTTAGTGTGAGGCCAGGATCACAACTTGCAGCAATTAGGGTAGCAATATGGGTTTAACAGGTGTAGCAGTGTTGTTAGGACTTTTTAAAGCCCACAACGTCAATGTTGAGGTGTTTGTTTGTTTTAATAACGCCATGTTATCACATTTCTGATATTCATGGCAGGAATCAGTGTTTTATGCTAGTTTTAGTGGTCTTGTATTATATATTTGTTTTCAGTCATAGTATTGAGGAATTTGACAATTATTTCTGTATTATCCTGGATGAGGATTTTTTAGGCATATGTAGTCTTTGTCTTTATCTGATGTACTTTGGGCATTTGTTTAGGATATGTTTGATAGTGGCTGGGAGAAGTTGTAAAGTAAATGTAAAGCCAACAGTGTCCTGTGATCAAAGCCTATCCAAGAACAACACACTACCATGCCATTACCATGTTAAGTCTGAGAACAGTGCTGAGAATCGTCCACCAGCTCAACAATATCAGGTCAGTGTTTAAGGGGTAGGGTTTGGAAAAAGGCTACAGTCAGTAATTGTATACGCACAAAGGCTTAGCTTATAATGAATAGACATACCAGATAGGTGTACCTAATAAAGTGCTTGGTGACAGTGCAAGTCTATTTAGGATGTAAAGGTTCAGTATTCAAGTCAGTGTGTGGTTTGTTCATCTGTTGACTGAACAAATTCTACTACACTCCCTTTATAACCATGAATAATGAATTTGTGCATTAATCAGTGTTTTTTTTCTGATAACCTGCACCAGCAAAGTGCAGCCATTATCTAGTAGAAAATATTTATAATTCAGTCCAAAGCCCCAAAAAACAGCTATGATTATATGGTATACAATTTGATTTAATATTAAATAGTTACTGGTAGGGATGTAACGATGCACCACAAGACAGGTAAAAATCGATTCACATGTGTAACGATTCAAATCGGTTTACATGTATAATGAATCGAAATTCACTTTAAACAGCAGAGAGAACAGGCGCTATTCACCTCGCCTGGTTGACGTCACTACAGGGTTGCCAGGTTCGGAATTTTCCAGCCAAATTTAATAATGTGAGGATACTTTCTTTATTTGTATTATTCATTTATTTATTTAACGTGGGATTTCTTTCTTTCTTTTTTTTTTACACAAAAAGGGAAATGTGCAGCATTGGTTTGCATAGTTTGTTCCTATCTTAAAAATAAAAGGGCATTCATTATTTAGATAAATTAAAGTTAATTTAGGAATTAGGAATGTCCCGATCCGATCTCAAAGATCGGGATCGGGGCCGATCAAGGCATTTTTTAACTGATCGGAATCGGCTTTACTAAACCCGATCCTAATCCCGATCTTTTGTTTTACATCAGCATGTCCGCTGTGTGGAAATAGTTTGAATTGGAAAGTGAAACAAGTCCAGCAGCGAAGTGTAACGTCTGCACTGTGAGCGTTTCACGAGGCGGTAGTAGCAGAGCTGCGTTCATTACTGTAGAATTGTACTGTTTATATGGTGTGTGAGTCGAGGATCACTCCGGTTTACAAAACAACGTAGTGATGCACTCGTTTAATAAAGAAAGAAATACACGGTATATTCACATATTGTCGGGAGCAGAACACTTTATTAACTTCTTCCGTTACGGTTCCGAATAGCGGACAGCTAGAGCCAAGCACGCTATTCCATGCACTATGGAAGCCCCAAAGGGTCAAAACACATTCACTTCGCATAGAAACATCCATCAAACCATTGTCACAATACAAGCACTTTAAAAACTGGCTTGCCTTCATAACAAAAGAGCCTTTCCATTTTATTTTGGTATTCAGGTTTTACTGTAATGCTTTTAAGTAACTTTTTTTCTTATATTCAAGTTAAGCTGCTACACAGATTTCTGTTCATTTTTAGTGTATCACTGCATTAAACAGATTTTTTTTCTTCGAATGTAAAGTTTAAAGTAAAACTGTAATTATCTCACTCATTTTGATTGATTTTGTAAAAATACAAAACATTAAGCCAATAGCTTGGATGCAGCATTTTTCCGTACAGCACTGCAGAGCTATTTAGTTGTTAAACATATACACTGGATTAATTTGAATAACTGTAATGTACTTGAGGTGTGCACTGTGTGAACAGTATTATCCAGTTCTTATCTAGAAAATACACGTATCGGTTTGAGACTCGGTATCGGATCGGGATCAAAATTAATAATCGGGATCGGTATCGGGAACAAAAAAACGTGATCGGGACATCCCTATTGAGCACAAATACAGTATTTTTTTTTTTAAGACAAACAATCAAAGGAAACTGTCATAATTTGTCTTCAATTTCATTTTGTTTAAAAAAAAAATAGGGAAAAAATAGTATCGTGAACCACATTGCATCGTGGGTAGAGTGTATCTTTATATCCCTAGTTACTGGCAGTATCTAGTTTCCCACCTCATCATGTAATTCTAATCCAGACCATAAGGAATATCAGCATCATTTATAAATGGCTCATCAGTGAATCAAATCATTACTAAAAATTCATCTGATAAGGGGAAAATTAAAAACCCAGAATTAATATATAATTGGTCATTTTGCATAATACTGTGTGTGTGTGTGTGTGTGTGTGTGTGTGTGTGTGTGTGTGTGTGTGTCAAAACAATGGTCTGGAAAACAAACAGGAATATGTACCTACCAAGTATGACCTCAGGTGCACGATAGTGCCTGGTGGAGACTATTGTACTGTGGTGTTCATGGTCAAACGTAGCACTTCCGAAATCTACAACCCTTACTGAAGTGCTCTTCACTAAACGCTCATCCCTCTTCTGAGCCCAAAAAAACAAAAACAAGACATTAAGCCACTTAAACACAAATTAAATACAACAGACAAGATCATAGAAATGTCCGACTTAAATATGATAAAAAAACATATTCAAACCTATTTGCTCACCTTTTCTACGTTGTACGTCATGCTAAAATCAGAGTTGACAAACAGAATGTTTTCTGGTTTTAAATCCGTGTGGGTCAGCTTGTTTTCATGTAAAACTGTAATCAATAAGCAAAGTGTTAAAAGAAGCATATTGCTAATGATACAACTTGTTCTTCACACATGCCACCCTGCCACATTCAAATAACAAGACACCCAAGTACACTCGATCTGATCTGACAATTTGCACATGCATTTCCACATTATGACTGCCACTACCAGCAAATTCATTTCTCAATTTTTTCACATACACATAACCCTCCTGTTTAAGAGTAGATCATAAATAAAAATGATGGTATAAAATAGAATTAAAGATCAACAGCTTATTGTTAATCCCATTGTAAACCTACTTAGTTCTACACTTGCAATCAGAAATATTGAAACCCCCCAACTTAAAAGGTATGATTGTGATGTGTCAATACATATTCTCTCTGTTTACTGAGACTTCTTGTTGTATATTTTAATTCACACACAATAAATTTTAAGAACATAAACTGTCATCATCTTAAGTTCAAATGAAAAACAAAGTTCTTTTGCCGAATGTCCACGTACACTATTATTTAATCCCCAGCCTCAGTACTTAGTAAAACATGCTTTTGCCTTGATAACCTCTAATAAGCGATCTAAGTGCTAACAAGCTTTTGGCACCTCTCTTGTGGAATCTTCACCCATTCTTCTTGTGCAAAGGTTTCGAGCTCATTGAGGTTTGATGGATTTCATACTGCAACTACTTTTGTTTAAACCCCACCAAAGATTTTCTGTGGTATTTAAGTCTGGAGACTAAGAAGATTTTTACTTCAGGGGGTTGAATTTTTCTGACTGCAACTGTATGTCTGACGAGATTATTATGACCATTATATAGTGTAATTTTTCTTTTTAGTAAAACAGTATTATGAGCTTCAAAAGTAAGGTGACCAAGTATTTCTCTATTATATATAACGATTGTATAAAATAGTTGGTTTTGACCTGGTAAACTGCAGTATCAGTATCAGGAATTAGATTCTGAATGCTTTCTAACAGATCTAATTAGAAAATTGATGCTGAATACCAATTGTTTGAACCAATTAGGGTTGAGGAGGCTTTAATCTCTTCAGAAATGTTTTGTTCAAAAATACCCAATATAGTACATTTTATAATTTTAATTAATAATAGTTTTAACAGAAACCAATAAAATATCTGAGATGGTGATACTTTGATGCACTCACATTTGACAGCTATGCAGAGCTGGAAGGCCATGTCCCGGACCTGACTGATTGAATAGGGCACGTAGTTGTTTTCCTTCAGGAAGTCAAAAGTGCTGAGTGCTAACAGCTCAAAGCTGAGACACATGTGACCGTGGTAGTCAAACCAGTCGAACATCCGTACACACAGACTAAAAGACAAGAATAAAAAAGTGCAATGAGTATATCTCAACATATTCTTTACACACAGCACAATATTTCTTAGTGGCTGAGGAAGAGCTTGTGGTGTAATTAATTTTTAAATAGAAATGTGAGGTTAAATAACATCAAAGCACAAACAGTGGAATTAGGGAAAGATGGATTTGTTTTTGTCCTCTTACTTTTTGTTTTCAGGGTCTCGCTCATTAATCCTCTCCAGTACGTTGATTTCTAGCCGTGCTGCCTCCTTGTACTTCTCAACATTTTTTATGATTTTCAGAGCAACATGGGCTCCACCCCTGGATGAAAAGAGAAGCAGTAAGTACTAGATACTACAGAAAACCTTTCATTTTCCCCACATAAATATCCAGTTGCCTGTGTACTATTCCACCTGCATTGTTCATTTGAATTTATCAGACGCACTTATCGAGAGCGACTTAACAGAAGTGCTTACTCTAGTACAAATATACACCGGTCAAGGAACATACATCTACTCAAACAAAAGTATAAGTAGAGGGTTTTTTTGTTTATTTATTTATTTATTAGAAATTTAACGTCATGTTTTACACTTTTGGTTACATTTATGACAGGAACGGTAGTTACACATTACACAAGATTCATCAGTTCACAAGGTTATATCGAACACAGTCATGGACAATTTTGTGTCTCCAGTTCACCTCACTTGCATGTCTTTGGACTGTGGGAGGAAACCGGAGCACCCGGAGGAAACCCACACGGACAAGGCGAGAACATGCAAACTCCACACAGAAAGGACCCAGACCGCCCCACCTGGGGATCGAACACAGGACCTTCTTGCTGTGAGGCGACAGTGCTACCCATTTAGCAACCGTGCCGCCCATATAAATTATAAATAGATGCTTTAAGTTGGATTTGATAAAGCATTACATCTGATAGTTACATTTTCCACCTATTCCAAGTGTCCACAAATAACTTTATAGCTCAAACCTATTAGTATTATTACTATAATAATGTAGAACTTTACACAGCCCACGTAAAAATATCACACAAGCATGATAAACTAGGTAAGAAAATAGAGGTCACTAAAAAGTTAACTTTGTTTTATAGTCATTAACTAACATGCATTTAAATTACCTGCGATGGTCGATGCATTCCATTACCCTGCCGAAGGTGCCCTCCCCCAAGGTTCCAACTATTTCATCTGAGGACAGATAGGGAGAGGGGGAAACATAAAAAGACAGGAGAAAAAAAAAAGAAAGCATTAAAAAAAAGGGTACTGTACAAGCAACAGAACCATAAGGCAGGCGATAAATTACTATTGTCTGTCAAACGCCCTCATTCCCTTGTGGCAACTATCATAACAGGTTAATCTAAAACGAGTGCCCGCTTTTCACACACTCTTATCTCAAGAAAAAAATAAAAAAATAAAGAAAGGGCTAAACAAATCTAAATAAATGTTTACCCTTGTATTACTGTGAAATCTACAAAAGTTAAGGACCCCCTGCTAAACACTACTAATACGCTGAAAAAGAAATAATCAAAGTACCGGTCCCAAATTAATCACTTACGTTAATTTAAATCAAATGACTAATTAGATAAACAAGACCCAAACCAGTTTTTTTTTCGGTAGGAGACTAAACTAAACCTGTCGTAGCTATTCTAGGAAATGGTCAATTAAAAAAATCCTGCTACAGCAGTAGCATCCCTTAAATACATCCCGTAAATCACCCCATCGCCCTCAAAAAAGAAAAAAAGCAAATAGCTAAAATATATATTCACACACACAAGATCTAGAATCATGCCAGAAGACATTCTGATCTATGCTGAGATTTGGAAAGTGCATTTTAGATAGAAATTATCGCAAACGACAGCATAACCTCTTGCCCTTGAGTGTGTGAGTGTGTCTGCTCTGTGCTGCTACTGATAGGGAGAAAGGTTACGATATAAAAGTAGGAGTAGTAGTAGTAGTAGTGGCAGTGTGTACATCTCTCTTGCAGGACGTCGCCACTCCGACAGATCAGGTGACCCTCCTCGTCGTCCCTCACACACAGCGCCCTCGTCCCGCTGGCACTCCGCTGCATTCGGCCCCCGCCAGGGTCACAGGTCACAGCACAACCGCCAATGAAGGAGGGGGGGTGCACCGAGAATGAAGGGGCCACGGCGACGGAGCAGTGGTGGTGGTGTACGTAGGTTTGGTGATCATGGGGCGGTTCATATGACACCACGGGAGGAGATATATAACGATAGGGATATAGTGCAAGGGAACAAGTCAAAATTCACATTTTGTCCCTTTTTTTCTTGTTCTCTACATGTACTTTCCCCCTCAACCCTCTGCCTAGCGCCCCTGACAAAAGGCTCATCAACCTGCATCATAAACATTTATGCATATAAAAGCACACATGAGCAAAAAAAGTGGTAACCATCAAATAATACAAGTTAGTACACATTAAACTTTCCAGTAAAGAAAAAAACAAGCAAGGTGGAGATAAAATATATACCTAAGGACCTTAAACAGTACCTAATGTCTTGTTTTAGCTACACACCATCTCAATGATTTGTAGCTAAGAGAAAGGTAAATTGTAGATAAATCTAAAATCTAGTTCACAACTAGGGATACACCGATACCATTTTTACCCTTCAACACCTTAGCCTCAGGTATAGACCAATACAATACTTTTTTATATTCGCCTATAAATCCTGACATTGATACAATTCCACTTGTGTCACCAATAAAAACGCTTGATAAAGGACTTTTACTAGTAGCCTCACATTACACAATAATGCAAGCTAATCCACAGGTGTTATCAGTACATATTACAGTCAATCAGCCAATGGTGACTGTGTATAAATGCAGAAAGGTAAAGGGCAATACAGGATTATTCTGTATTCTAAAATTCAAGCCAGTAGGAGGTACACTTGTATGGGCGGCACGGTGGCTTAGTGACCCCTGAAAAAGGGAAAAAAGCCGAAAGAAGAAGAAGAAGAAGAAGAAGAAGAAGAAGGAGGTACACTTGTCAGTGCACTCTTAGTTCGTTTTCAAGTATGGATAAAATAAGGAGGTGTGGCAGGATAAGCATCGAACCACATACAGTTCAAGAAACTGTGGGTTAAGGTCCCAACAGCGGCAACCTGGCAGTGGCTAGGCTTGAACCAGCGGCCTTCTAATTACAAATCCAGTCGTTTAATCACTAAGCGACTACTGCCCTCATTTACACATCCAGAGTAATAACTGTGCCACCATCTGGTATGTGGGCCAGAATAATACGTTACCGCAAACCCTAAATACGGGACCAGCCGAAAGACCAAACAATTGGCTCTTTTCCATTGCACAGCACTCCACCACACAATATGGTCTACATTCAAATTCAGTACAGGCTGTACGATACCTAATGTGCTACTGTCTGTTTGTAATTTAAAAGAATGTTTAATTTACAGCAGAAACTAAGAGCTTCTTCATCAGGCACTGCAAAATGCCCCCACAACAATAGCAGTAGCAACAGGGTGGTTTTCAGCTCTATCTACTGCAGGTCTATTTTTCTTCAGACCTGTTTAAGCTGTTTTTTGTATTTCAAGACACTGAAATCCAAATGCAAAAAATTCTATTGAGACCAACATTGCTCTTGCTTGGTGGTAC
The DNA here is from genome assembly GCF_030014385.1 of Trichomycterus rosablanca. Classification (NCBI taxonomy): domain Eukaryota; kingdom Metazoa; phylum Chordata; class Actinopteri; order Siluriformes; family Trichomycteridae; genus Trichomycterus; species Trichomycterus rosablanca. The sequence goes on from NC_085989.1 coordinate 9,360,366, forward strand.
TTGGATACAGTACAGGTGCCCTGGCAATGAAAACAACCACTGAATGCAATACTATGACTTTAAAAATGTACCATACGACAGAGTACTGTGTGATGGAAAAGGACAATTGTACGCATGAAAGCTACTCAGCTTGACCCATGTGCTTAGATGAGATTATTTAGGAAATTGAATGAAAATGACAATCTCTAGGGCTAATTTAAAGAATACCTAGACCGGTTTTGTGTAAACAACAACAACAAAAAACTAACGAACTGGAATTTCAGCTGACACCAACTTTAATAGGCCTATTAAACTAAAGCTGAATTTATTAAAGTGGCAAGAGTGCCTAATTCTACACTTTAGCATTGGACTCAGATATGGTTATTGTACAATTTTGTGGGGTTCAAATTGTGTGTTATATAATTACTGTTGGATGATTGCTAGGCAATAAAAATATGCAATACAACCCTGTGTAAAAGCACCAGTTAACAACACTATCAGCGCGAATGAAGATGCGGTATCGGTGCAACCCTTTTCACAACGATATAAAATAATAAAATGCAATGGCTAAAGAAAAACTCTCTTTTTAAGTAGAGTCAGAATACTCTTTGTATTTTTAAATTTGGCCTTATTTCTTATAAATCTGAAATATTTATAAATTAAAAAGGTAAAAACAAAAGCATACTTACCAATTCCTGGGGCTGCGAAGGAGAAAAAAGTTAAAGAGAAACAGCAAGAGCTGAAAAGATGGAGACAGCGAAAGTAAGAGAGAAAAGGGGGGAGGGGTGGAAAGAAGAGAGAGGGCCAGGCATCAAGACTTGGGTTGGGAAGTACTCACCGAGGTGGATGGGCTATAGGACCTGGTTCTACGCCGCCTTCGTTTGTGCTTACGCCTGCTGCCTTTGTGCCGTTGGTGTGCGCGGCGGTAGTCATAACTGCTCGAGGCGTCGCGTGAATGGAAGCCGTCCTGTGTCCCCCGATCACGTTCTCGGCTGTGATCCTGTCGCCAGTAGCTCTCGCCATAGCGTCTTTCGTATGTCCGGCGTTCCACAGAACGATTGTCGTAACTGGAAATCAAAGAATTATATTCATCAACCTTAATGTGTGCCATAAACAATAGGCAAGTGCTAATGATCTGTATACTGGCCTTGCAAAAACAGACAGACCAACACAGCATACACTCTAGGGATATTGCAGTTTCTCCTCCACTGAAAATTATAATATTGTAAACATGACTAATACAGCACAGTTCATGCTCAGAAGCATAGACCACTGAAGTCGTGCGTCATTCTGTAGTCCTCGTTATGCCCATATTTGGAGACCCGGGTCAACTCAGATTTCCTATGGGAAATTTGAACGGGGTTTTCAAAAAATCGACTCTAACGCATCCTGTGCTAAATAAACATGTTCAGAACCCTGTACGTTTTGTCCTGTGTACATTTTTCTTCTGTACATCACTGGATCCCCTGAATTACGAGGTTGTTAAAGGGTCATAATACTAATAATGCTGGACGTAAGCCAGTGCTACTGCGCATTAATTAGACGTCACTGAAGTACACCAATCGAATTGACTGAAAGAGCGGCCCGCGTTTGGTGAGTACAACCAAAGGCGTAACACCCGACCATCCTTGCTTTCTATTTTATTGTAGCTAGCTACTAAAAATAGCAACCAAAACTTGTGAATATCACCGCACTGTTACACTGGTGAATCACGCTGCTTCGTGCGGTTATTTAAGAGGCTTAAAAAAGAAAAAAAAAGAAAACATTAAGAGGCTTCCAGTTTAGTGACGTCAATTCAGTGTGCAGTAGCGTTAGCTTACATGTAGCAATATTCATATTTTGACTCTTTGACGACTTCATAATTCAGAGGATCCAGTGATAATAGACAGAAGAATCTCCATAAAACAAAACGTAACAGCTCTGGAACATTTTTTATGACTACAGGATGCGAGAGAGGCAATTTTCTAAATCTCCATTCATATTTCCCATTCAAAATTTCTCTTAGACCCGGGTTACCAAATATGGGCATAACAACATGGCGTGGACTACAATATGACGACACGACTTCAGTGGTCTATAGAACAAAAACCGCTCAAGAACGTGGCCATCTGATTGCATTGGAGAGTCAGCTAGATCAGCATCACGGTGTATCAGATCAGAACTGCATTAACAATAGGGGGGGGGGGGGGGGGGGGGATGAGGAAATGCCTTTCCTGACAGCTAGCTCATGTTTTTAAATATTTGTACATCTTATAAACATATGGAACATATGGACAACCAGCATTTAGCAGTGTTTAAGTCAAGGTTTGTCTTGAGTTCTGGGGTGGAGTCCACCTCATGAAAGCTTAAAAACTACAAGAGTTCTCTTATATCAATGCAATTCCAAAATGAAACCAAGCATTAACATGGTAATTCAAGAAGAAACCTTAACTAGCAAAATATGGGGGATGAAAGTGTAGAGAATATCTAAGTGCTGTACATGAACTTGGTAACTACAGTGTATCACAAAAGTGAGTACACCCCTCATATTTCTGCAGATATTTAAGTATATCTTTTCATGCGACAACACTGACAAAATGACACTTTGACACAATGAAAAGTAGTCTGTGTGCAGCTTATATAACAGTGTAAATTTATTCTTCCCTCAAAATAACTCAATATACAGCCATTAATGTCTAAACCACCGGCAACAAAAGTGAGTACACCCCTTAGTGAAAGTTCCTAAAGTGTCAATATTTTGTGTGGCCACCATTATTTCCCAGAACTGCCTTAACTCTTCTGGGCATGGAGTTTACCAGAGCTTCAAAGGTTGCCACTGGAATGCTTTTCCACTCCTCCATGACGACATCACAGAGCTGGCAGATATTCGAGACTTTGCGCTCCTCCACCTTCTGCTTGAGGATGCCCCAAAGATGTTCTATTGGGTTTAGGTCTGGAGACATGCTTGGCCAGTCCATCACCTTTACCCTCAGCCTCTTCAATAAAGCAGTGGTCGTGTTAGAGGTGTGTTTGGGGTCATTATCATGCTGGAACACTGCCCTGCGACCCAGTTTCCAGAGGGAGGGGATCATGCTCTGCTTCAGTATTTCACAGTACATATTGGAGTTCATGTGTCCCTCAATGAAATGTAACTCCCCAACACCTGCTGCACTCATGCAGCCCCAGACCATGGCATTCCCACCACCATGCTTGACTGTAGGCATGACACACTTATCTTTGTACTCCTCACCTGATTGCCGCCACACATGCTTGAGACCATCTGAACCAAACAAATTAATCTTGGTCTCATCAGACCATAGGACATGGTTCCAGTAATCCATGTCCTTTGTTGACATGTCTTCAGCAACTGTTTGCGGGCTTCCTTGTGTAGAGACTTCAGAAGAGGCTTCCTTCTGGAGTGACAGCCATGCAGACCAATTTGATGTAGTGTGCGGCGTATGGTCTGAGCACTGACAGGCTGACCCCCTACCTTTTCAATCTCTGCAGCAATGCTGACAGCACTCCTGCGCCTATCTTTCAAAGACAGCAGTTGGATGTGACGCTGAGCACGTGCACTCAGCTTCTTTGGACGACCAACGCGAGGTCTGTTCTGAGTGGACCCTGCTCTTTTAAAACGCTGGATGATCTTGGCCACTGTGCTGCAGTTCAGTTTTAGGGTGTTGGCAATCTTCTTGTAGCCTTGGCCATCTTCATGTAGCGCAACAATTCGTCTTTTAAGATCCTTAGAGAGTTCTTTGCCATGAGGTGCCATGTTGGAACTTTCAGTGACCAGTATGAGAGAGTGTGAGAGCTGTACTACTAAATTGAACACACCTGCTCCCTATGCACACCTGAGACCTAGTAACACTAACAAATCACATGACATTTTGGAGGGAAAATGACAAGCAGTGCTCAATTTGGACATTTAGGGGTGTAGTCTCTTAGGGGTGTACTCACTTTTGTTGCCGGTGGTTTAGACATTAATGGCTGTATATTGAGTTATTTTGAGGGAAGAATAAATTTACACTGTTATATAAGCTGCACACAGAGTACTTTTCATTGTGTCAAAGTGTCATTTTGTCAGTGTTGTCCCATGAAAAGATATACTTAAATATCTGCAGAAATGTGAGGGGTGTACTCACTTTTGTGATACACTGTATAAATTCTCTGTTGTGTGCACTTACCTCCTAGAACGTGCATACATGCCCTCATGTCTGTGCCCTCGTCCCCTGCGATCCCGATCAGTACTGGAAGAATAGGAGCGTGAACGTCGGTGTCGGGGCTTTCTCACTCGCTCTCTATCTCGCTCACGAAATCGTTCCTGATAGCTGCTGCGGCTGGCACGCTCTGACGATGCATACCGCCTAGAATGAGGCATCTAGGTACATACAGAAGAGACATTATTTACAAGATTAACATGATTGAGCGGAACACAAATGTACAACTATTGATATGTTGCACAAACGTTTTGCTTTTTTATTCAGGGTTACATTTATAACTGATATATGAGCTTGTGGTGTAAAGCCTAAACACTGGGCTCACAAATACATGAGGTGTATGGTGTTATGTGAGCCTAGTAATTCAGGGAACACACATCAGTGCATCCTTAGTTCCAATCCTAAGCCTCTATAAACGCGAGGGTTGTGCCAGGAAGGGCACTCGGCATAAAAACTGTGCCAAATGAACTATGTGGCCTGAGGATCTGAATGGAATAATCAATTTATAATTGATATCAAAAAGAAAACACAAATTGATACGAATGTTTTGCTTACATTTAGAAAGAGATTAGGCGGTACAGCCATATAAAACACGCTAGCACACCACAGCTGACATCTCGAACTTGTCGGTTCAAATCTCAGCTCTGCCATCCGTCAGGTTGTGCTCCTACACTAACAACGATTGGCTGTTGTTCAAGGGAGGGTGCCGAAGGGGATTCCTCATAACTGATGCAATTACAACCTCTGCTGGCTGCACAGAGTTGAGGGATAATGAGGATCAGGGTGTGTCTCTCTGTACACAAAGCTGATGTACATATAAACTCGTCTCATGCAGGTGAGAAGATGAAGTCGGCTACTGCACACGTGTCGGAGGGGGCGTGTGCTAGTCACGGCTCTCCTCAGTCAGAGTGGAGGTCAACATCAGCAGACAGGGAGCGTAATGTAATCGGGTAATTGGATACGACTAGATTAGGAGGAAAATTGGGTGAAAAAAGGGCTTTACTTGGATACACATTACGTGACCGCATCAAATGTTATTATTTAGACAGAAATCAGAGATAAACGACAAGAAAACCTGTTGGGTTTATCTGTTTTTAAATTCACCACATACAAAAATAAGACAATTGCATCAAAGTCTTTCAAAGTCAGAAAGAAAACTGTTTCCTTTCCATACCACTGTAAGCACTCACCAAATACTAAAACAAAAAAACAAGATCGTGTTATACTTTGTCCTGGTAAAAACTGTGGATGGCAGTGTACTATTCAAACTGCAGATGCATTTGAATTGTGCAAATGACAGTCTTCGTGCAAATGATCTGTGAACTAGTCATGCAAACGCTGTCTACATGCAAGTCTGCTCAAGATGTTTATGATGGGCTGAACCTTCTCAAAAGGTCTATTTACCTTGAGTGTGCACATTTACAGAATAGAATAGAATGCCTTTATTTGTCATGTATACATATACAAGTGTACAGTACAACGAAATTCTTTCTTCACATATCCTGGGGTCAGAGTGCAGGGTCGGCCTGGAGCCGAGAGGGCCCAACAGTGACTGCATGGCAGTGCTGAGATTCGAACTCTCAAACTTTGGATTGATAGCCCAACGCTCTACTCACTAGGCTACCCTACATTTACAACTACTAAATGACATTATTCGTAATAGCTTCATACACCGATCAGCCATTACATTAAAACCACCTCCTTGTTTCTACACTCACTGTCCATTTTATCAGCTTCACTTACCATATAGAAGAACTTTGTAGTTCTACAATTACTGACTGTAATCCACCTGTTTCTCTGCATGCTTTGTTAGCCCCCTTTCATGCTGTTCTTCAATGGTCAGGACTCTCCCAGGACCACTACAGAGCAGGTATTATTTAGGTGGTGGATCATTCTCAGCACTGCAGTGACACTGACATGGTGGTGGTGTGTTAGTGTGAGTTGTGCTGGTATGAGTGGATAAGACACAGCAGTGCTGCTGGAGTTTTTAAACACCTCACTGTCCCTGCTGGACTGAGAATAGTCCACCAACCAAAAATACAGTACAGGCCAAAAGTTTGGACACACCTTCTCATTCCTGTGGTTTTTCTTAATTTTTTTTAAATTTTCTACATTGTAGATTAATACTGAAGACATCCAAACTATGAAGGAACACATATGGAATTATGTAGTAAACAAAAAAGTGTTAAACAAACCAGAATATGTTTTATATTTTAGATTCTTCAAAGTAGCCATCTTTTGCTTTAATGACAGATTTGCACACTCTTTGAAATTTTCTCAACCAGCTTTATTAGGTTTCCACCTGGAATGGTTTTCAATGAATGTTTGTGCCTTGTCTAGAGTGAATTTTTGGAATTTGTTGCTTTTTTAATGTGTTTGAGACCACCAGTTGTGCTGTGCAGAGGTAGAGTTGGTAAAATATAAAACATATTCTGGTTTGTTTAACACTTTTTGGTTCACTACATAATTCTTCATAGTTTGGATGTCTTCAGTATTAATCTACAATGTAGAAAATAAAAATAATCAAGAAAAAACATTGAAGAGAAGGTGTGTCCAAACTTTTGGCTGGTGTGTCCAAACTTTTGGCCTGTACTGTATATCCCAGCCAACAGCACCCCGTGGGCAGCTGCTGTGACCACTGATGAAGGTCTGGAAGATGACCGACTCAAACAGTCGCAATAGATGAGCGATCGTCTCTGACTTTACATCTACAAGGTGGACCAACTAGGTAGGAGTGTCTAATAGAGTGGACACTAACACACCACCACCATGTCAGTGTCACTGCAGTGCTGAGAATGATCCACCACCTAAATGATACCTGCTCTGTGGTGGTCCTGACCATTGAAGAACAGGGTGAAAGAAGTCAGTAATTGTAGAACTACAAAGTGCTTCTATATGGTAAGTGGAGCTGATAAAATGGACAGTAAGTGTAGAAACAAGAAGGTGGTTTAAATGTTATGGCTGATCGGTGTATATTATATACAAGCAAATACAATAAATATCACTATAAATAGTTTATCCTCATTCCGTCTTTTAAAAAGAGTTGGAGTGGATTATACAAACCTTGATGATTTAAGTTTAACTGTATAGAAGACAGGCTTTAACAATTTTGTTGACCCAACCTGGCACTGCATCCTAAATAGTATGTAAGAGTATTATGAATCCAACGTATGGTTCATGTTTTAATATACTGTTTAGTACAATAGTATGAAGGTTTGCAGCCAGCCAGACGTTAGCTTTCAAAACAAACAAGGACATTTAAATGAAAATAAAATGAGCACATGAGCCCTCACATAGCTCAGACAGAGTACAGTACATATAAATCCAATCGGGACTCTAAAGTCTAAACAACTAGCGCCTGCTTGTTTTGATAACATGCTAAGTGTAAAGCGCTAGCTCGGCTACGCTAACCCGCCCATGTTCAGGCTGTAAACTGTAGAAACATCCAGTCGCCATCTTGAGCGAGTTAGCAGGTCGCTAGCCCAACGTTTACCGGCCACACAAACGTACAAACCACTCGCGTTTATAGCCGCACTGTGATATATGGAGCCCGCTCGGTGTCAGAATGTAAACAGAATGGTTTTATTACCGTTTTAGCGGCGAGGCCTGTGCGTTTATCCCAAAGAAAATCCGTGTTTGCGTTTCAGCTTCGTCTCTCCAAGCTGAATAGTTAACCAATATAGCGGAGTGAACCCGAAGCTCCGCCCCCTTTACCTCACATCACTCACAGTGATGCGCGTTCACGTACTTCACCTACTCGATGTTGGCTGGATATTTTTGGTTGGTGGACTATTCTCAGTCCAGCAGTGACAGTGAGGTGTTTAAAAACTCCAGCAGCGCTGCTGTGTCTGATCCACTCATACCAGCACAACACACACTAACACACCACCACCATGTCAGTGTCACTGCAGTACTGAGAATTATCCACCACCCATCTAGCTGTAAAGTATCTATCTATCTATCTATCTATCTATCTATCTATCTATCTATCTATCTATCTATCTATCTATGAAGTATCTATCTATCTATCTATCTATCTATCTATCTATCTATCTATCTATGAAGTATCTATCTATCTATCTATCTATCTATCTATCTATCTATCTATCTATCTATCTATCTATCTATCTATGAAGTATCTATCTATCTATCTATCTATCTATCTATCTATCTATCTATCTATCTATCTATCTATCTATCTATCTATCTATCTATCTATCTATGAAGTATCTATCTATCTATCTATCTATCTATCTATCTATCTATCTATCTATCTATCTATCTATCTATCTATCTATGAAGTATCTATCTATCTATCTATCTATCTATCTATCTATCTATCTATCTATCTATCTATCTATCTATCTATCTAGATATAGATATATGAAGTACACCTATATATAAAAATATGTGTATATATATATATATATGAAGTATCTATTTATCTATCTATGAAGTATCTATATATCTATATGATCTATCTATATATCTATATATCTATATATAGATAGATATGACATATTTACCTATATATAAAAATATATATGTATATATATATATATATATATATATATATATATACAGTATATATACAGTACATACAGTGGGGTCAAAAAGTATTTAGTCAGCCACTGATTGTGCAAGTTCTCCTACTTAGAAAGATGAGAGAGGTCTGTAATTTTCATCATAGGTACACTTCAGCTATGAGAGACGAAATGAGAAAAATAATCCAGGAAATCACATTGTAGGATTTTTAAAGAATTTATTCGTAAATTATGGTGGAAAATAAGTATTTGGTCAATAACAAACAAGCAAGATTTCTGGCTCTCACAGACCTGTAACTTATTCTTTAAGAAGCTCTTGTGTCCTCCACTCGTTACCTGTATTAATGGCACCTGTTTGACCTCGTTATCTGTATAAAAGACACCTGTCCACAGCCTCAAACAGTCAGACTCCAAACTCAACCATGGCCAAGACCAAAGAGCTGTCGAAGGACACCAGGAAGAAAATTGTAGACCTGCACCAGGCTGGGAAGAGTGAATCTACAATAGGCAAGCAGGTTGGTGTGAATAAATCAACTGTGGGAGCAATTGTAAGAAAATGGAAGACATACAAGACCATTGATAATCTCCCTTGGGGTCAAGATCTCATCCCGTGGGGTCAAAATGATCATGAGAACGGTGAGCAAAAATCCCAGAACTACACGGAGGGACCTGATGAATGACCTGCAGAGAGCTGGGACCAAAGTAACAAAGGCTACCATCAGTATACACACTACGCCGAGAGGGACTCAAATCCTGCAGTGCCAGGCGTGTCCCCCTGCTTAAGCCAGTACATGTCCAGGCCCGTCTGAAGTTTGCCAGAGAGCATATGGATGATCCAGAAGAGGATTGGGAGAATATCATGTGGTCAGATGAAACCAAAATGGAACTTTTTGGTAAAAACTCAACTCGTCGTGTTTGGAGGAAGAAGAAAAACCCAAGAACACCATACCTACTGTGAAGCATGGGGGTGGAAACATCGTGCTTTGGGGCTGTTTTTCTGCAAAGGGGACAGGACGACTGATCCGTGTTAAGGGAAGAATGAACGGGGCCATGTATCGTGAGATTTTAAGCCAAAACCTCCTTCCATCAGTGAGAGCATTGAAGATGGAACGTGGCTGGGTCTTCCAGCATGACAATGATCCCAAACTCACCGCTCGGGCAATGAAGGAGTGGCTCCGTAAAAAGCATTTCAAGGTCCTGGAGTGGCCTAGCCAGTCTCCAGACCACAAGCCCATAGAAAATTTGTGGAGGGAGTTTAAAGTCTGTGTTGCCCAGCGACAGCCCCAAAACATCACTGCTCTAGAGGGGATCTGCATGGAGGAATGGGCCAAAATACCAGCTACAGTGTGTGCAAACCTGGTGAAGACTTACAGGAAATGTTTGACCTCTGTCATTGCCAACAAAGGTCATGTTACAAAGTATTGAGTTGAACTTTTGTTACTGACCAAATACTTATTTTCCACCATAATTTACAAATAAATTCTTTAAAAATCCTACAATGTGATTTCCTGCATTTTTTTTTCTCATTTTGTCTCTCATGTACCTATGATGAAAATTACAGACCTCTCTCATCTTTCTAAGTAGGAGAACCTGCACAATCAGTGGCTGACTAAATACTTTTTGGCCACACTGTATACAGTATATATATATATATATATATATATATATATATATATATATATATATGTGTGTATCACAAAAGTGAGTACACCCCTCACATTTCTGCAAATATTTCATTATATCTTTTCATGGGACAACACTATAGAAATAAAACTTGGATATAACTTAGAGTAGTCAGTGTACAACTTGTATAGCAGTGTAGATTTACTGTCTTCTGAAAATAACTCAACACACAGCCATTAATGTCTAAATGGCTGGCAACATAAGTGAGTACACCCCACAGTGAACATGTCCAAATTGTGCCCAAAGTGTCTATTTTGTGTGACCACCATTATTATCCAGCACTGCCTTAACCCTCCTGGGCATGGAATTCACCAGAGCTGCACAGGTTGCTACTGGAATCCTCTTCCACTCCTCCATGAGGACATCACGGAGCTGGTGGATGTTAGACTGGTGGAGGAGACACCTTGAACTCCTCCACCTTCCACTTGAGGATGCGCCACAGGTGCTCAATTGGGTTTAGTCCATCACCTTTACCTTCAGCTTCCTCAGCCAGGCAGTTGTCATCTTGGAGGTTGTGTTTGGGGTCGTTATCCTGTTTTCGAAGGGAGGAGATCATGCTCTGTTTCAGAATGTCACAGTACATGTTGGAATTCATGTTTCCCTCAATGAACTGCAGCTCCCCAGTGCCAGCAATACTCATGCAGCCCAAGACCATGATGCCACCACCATGCTTGACTGTAGGCAAGATACAGTTGTCTTGGTACTTCTCACCAGGGCGCCGCCACACATGCTGGACACCATCTGAGCCAAACAAGTTTATCTTGGTCTCGTCAGACCACAGGGCATTCCAGTAATCCATGTTCTTGGACTGCTTGTCTTCAGCAAACTGTTTGCGGGCTTTCTTGTGCGTCAGCTTCCTTCTGGGATGACGACCATGCAGACCGAGTTGATGCAGTGTGCGGCGTATGGTCTGAGCACTGACAGGCTGACCTCCCACGTCTTCAACCTCTGCAGCAATGCTGGCAGCACTCGTGTCTATTTTTTAAAGCCAACCTCTGGATATGACGCCGAACACGTGGACTCAACTTCTTTGGTCGACCCTGGCAAAGCCTGTTCCGAGTGGAACCTGTCCTGGAAAACCGCTGTATGACCTTGGCCACCATGCTGTAGCTCAGTTTCAGGGTGTTAGCAAACTTCTTATAGTCCAGGCCATCTTTGTGGAGAGCAACAATTCTATTTCTCACATCCTCAGAGAGTTCTTTGCCATGAGGTGCCATGTTGAATATCCAGTGGCCAGTATGCGAGAATTGTACCCAAAACACCAAATTTAACAGCCCTGCTCCCCATTTACACCTGGGACCTTGACACATGACACCAGGGAGGGACAACGACACATTTGGGCACAATTTGGACATGTTCACTGTGGGGTGTACTCACTTATGTTGCCAGCTATTTAGAGATTAATGGCTGTGTGTTGAGTTATTTTCAGAAGACAGTAAATCTACACTGCTATACAAGCTGTACACTGACTACTCAAAGTTATATCCAAGTTTCATGTCTATAGTGTTGTCCCATGAAAAGATATAATAAAATATTTGCAGAAATGTGAGGGGTGTACTCACTTTTGTGATACACTGTATATATATATATATATATATATATATATATATATATATATATATATACAGGGGTTGGACAATGAAACTGAAACACCTGTCATTTTAGTGTGGGAGGTTTCATGGCTAAATTGGACCAGTCTGGTGGCCAATCTTCATTAATTGCACATTGCACCAGTAAGAGCAGAGTGTGAAGGTTCAATTAGCAGGGTAAGAGCACAGTTTTGCTCAAAATATTGCAATGCACACAACATTATGGGCGACATACCAGAGTTCAAAAGAGGACAAATTGTTGGTGCACGTCTTGCTGGCGCATCTGTGACCAAGACAGCAAGTCTTTTTGATGTATCAAGGGCCACGGTATCCAGGGTAATGTCAGCATACCACCAAGAAGGACAAACCACATCCAACAGGATTAACTGTGGACGCAAGAGGAAGCTGTCTGAAAGGGATGTTCGGGTGCTAACCCGGATTGTATCCAAAAAACATAAAACCACGGCTGCCCAAATCATGGCAGAATTAAATGTGCACCTCAACTCTCCTGTTTCCACCAGAACTGTCCGTCGGGAGCTCCACAGGGTCAATATACACGGCCGGGCTGCTATAGCCAAACCTTTGGTCACTCGTGCCAATGCCAAACGTCGGTTTCAATGGTGCAAGGAGCGCAAATCTTGGGCTGTGGATAATGTGAAACATGTATTGTTCTCTGATGAGTCCACCTTTACTGTTTTCCCCACATCCGGGAGAGTTACGGTGTGGAGAAGCCCCAAAGAAGCGTACCACCCAGACTGTTGCATGCCCAGAGTGAAGCATGGGGGTGGATCAGTGATGGTTTGGGCTGCCATATCATGGCATTCCCTTGGCCCAATACTTGTGCTAGATGGGCGCGTCACTGCCAAGGACTACCGAACCATTTTGGAGGACCATGTGCATCCAATGGCGGTGCCGTGTATCAGGATGACAATGCACCAATACACACAGCAAGACTGGTGAAAGATTGGTTTGATGAACATGAAAGTGAAGTTGAACATCTCCCATGGCCTGCACAGTCACCAGATCTAAATATTATTGAGCCACTTTGGGGTGTTTTGGAGAAGCGAGTCAGGAAACGTTTTCCTCCACCAGCATCACGTAGTGACCTGGCCACTATCCTGCAAGAAGAATGGCTTAAAATCCCTCTGACCACTGTGCAGGACTTGTATATGTCATTTCCAAGACGAATTGACGCTGTATTGGCCGCAAAAGGAGGCCCTACACCATACTAATAAATTATTGTGGTCTAAAACCAGGTGTTTCAGTTATTTTGTCCAACCTCTGTGTATATATATATATATATATATATATATACAGTGTATCACAAAAGTGAGTACACCCCTCACATTTCTGCAGATATTTAAGTATATCTTTTCATGGGACAACACTGACAAAATGACACTTTGACACAATGAAAAGTAGTCTGTGTGCAGCTTATATAACAGTGTAAATTTATTCTTCCCTCAAAATAACTCAATATACAGCCATTAATGTCTAAACCACCAGCAACAAAAGTGAGTACACCCCTTAGTGAAAGTTCCTGAAGTGTCAATATTTTGTGTGGCCACCATTATTTCCCAGAACTGCCTTAACTCTTCTGGGCATGGAGTTTACCAGAGCTTCACAGGTTGCCACTGGAATGCTTTTCCACTCCTCCATGACGACATCACGGAGCTGGCGGATATTCGAGACTTTGCGCTCCTCCACCTTCCGCTTGAGGATGCCCCAAAGATGTTCTATTGGGTTTAGGTCTGGAGACATGCTTGGCCAGTCCATCACCTTTACCCTCAGCCTCTTCAATAAAGCAGTGGTCGTCTTAGAGGTGTGTTTGGGGTCATTATCATGCTGGAACACTGCCCTGCGACCCAGTTTCCGGAGGGAGGGGATCATGCTCTGCTTCAGTATTTCACAGTACATATTGGAGTTCATGTGTCCCTCAATGAAATGTAACTCCCCAACACCTGCTGCACTCATGCAGCCCCAGACCATGGCATTCCCACAACCATGCTTGACTGTAGGCATGACACACTTATCTTTGTACTCCTCACCTGATTGCCGCCACACATGCTTGAGACCATCTGAACCAAACAAATTAATCTTGGTCTCATCAGACCATAGGACATGGTTCCAGTAATCCATGTCCTTTGTTGACATGTCTTCAGCAAACTGTTTGCGGGCTTTCTTGTGTAGAGACTTCAGAAGAGGCTTCCTTCTGGGGTGACAGCCATGCAGACCAATTTGATGTAGTGTGCGGCGTATGGTCTGAGCACTGACAGGCTGACCCCCCACCTTTTCAATCTCTGCAGCAATGCTGACAGCACTCCTGCGCCTATCTTTCAAAGACAGCAGTTGGATGTGACGCTGAGCACGTGCACTCAGCTTCTTTGAACGACCAACGCGAGGTCTGTTCTGAGTGGACCCTGCTCTTTTAAAATGCTGGATGATCTTGGCCACTGTGCTGCAGCTCAGTTTCAGGGTGTTGGCAATCTTCTTGTAGCCTTGGCCATCTTCATGTAGCGCAACAATTCGTCTTTTAAGATCCTCAGAGAGTTCTTTGCCATGAGGTGCCATGTTGGAACTTTCAGTGACCAGTATGAGAGAGTGTGAGAGCTGTACTACTAAATTGAACACACCTGCTCTCTATGCACACCTGAGACCTAGTAACACTAACGAGTCACATGACATTTTGGAGGGAAAATGACAAGCAGTGCTCAATTTGGACATTTAGGGGTGTAGTCTCTTAGGGGTGTACTCACTTTTGTTGCCGGTGGTTTAGACATTAATGGCTGTATATTGAGTTATTTTGAGGGAAGAATAAATTTACACTGTTATATAAGCTGCACACAGACTACTTTTCATTGTGTCAAAGTGTCATTTTGTCAGTGTTGTCCCATGAAAAGATATATTTAAATATCTGCAGAAATGTGAGGGTTGTACTCACTTTTGTGATACACTGTATATATATATATATATATATATATATGAAGTATCTATCTATCTATGAAGTGTCTGTCTGTCTGTGTCTATTGTAGCATTGGCACTTTTGACTGGCCAGTGACCTCCAAAATTCCCCAGATCTCTATCCAATCAAGCATCTGTGGGATGTTCTTGACAAACAAGTCCAATCCATGGAAGCCCCACCTCACAACTTGGGAGCTTAAAGGATCTGCTGTTAACGTGTTGATATCCGATACCATAAGACACTTTCTTGTGGTCTTGGGGAGTCCATGGCTTTATTTCTTTAATTGGTGCTGTACATTATAGCTCTGGGCCATGCTAGTTATACTGCTACAATACAATTAATCCTTTAACAGTGTATGTCACATAAGGACAAGAGAGTCATTCTGGGTTTAGCCTCTGGCTTTACTCTTTGCTTAAATAAACTTTCTCCAAAATTCCCCATTCATATGAACATTTCGTTTATTGTTTAGTTTTTTTTTATTAAAACACACAACATTCTGTTTAATTAAATGATACATCCTACAAATAACGAGGCTAAAAGAACATTAAAATTCCACTTTTCTACATAAGCATGCTGAGTACAAATTTCAGTACCCAGTAAACAATCCATGAGGAACCTGAATGTCTTCACAACACAGTCTAAAGTATTCTAGAAACAGAGGTCCATTCATGAGGCTGGAGGTTTTGTTTATTTAAGAGGGAGGCACTTAGAGTAACCTTCCTGTGCATTTGGCTGAGCCGCAGCAGCACAGCAACACCTTTCCCTCAACGCTGCCCACTTCGTAGCCGTAGTCCCACGTCAGCTCCGTCCCAGCCCGGATACGCCTAAAAGAAAACAGAATAAGTGGAGATGAACATCTCAAATTAAAAACCAACTGTGATGGTAAGAAGAACAAACAAAAGCTGGAGCCACTTACTTGTTGGTGAAGAATGAAACCCAGGGAAAGCGCATGTCATGTGTGTCCACAAACACATTCTGGACAAACATGTTGGGACTGCAGCTATGCTGAGGACACAGAGTGACGAAGAAAGTTGTGAATTTTTAAATGACAACATTTTTTAAATTTAAATTAAATTATTAAATTTTCTCTCTCTCTCTCTCTCTCTCTATATATACAGTGTATCACAAAAGTGAGTACACCCCTCACATTTCTGCAAATATTTTATTATATCTTTTCATGGGACAACACTATAGAAATAAAACTTGGATATAACTTAGAGTAGTCAGTGTACAACTTGTATAGCAGTGTAGATTTACTGTCTTCTGAAAATAACTCAACACACAGCCATTAATGTCTAAATGGCTGGCAACATAAGTGAGTACACCCTACAGTGAACATGTCCAAATTGTGCCCAAAGTGTCAATATTTTGTGTGACCACCATTATTATCCAGCACTGCCTTAACCCTCCTGGGCATGGAATTCACCAGAGCTGCACAGGTTGCTACTGGAATCCTCTTCCACTCCTCCATGATGACATCACGGAGCTGGTGGATGTTAGACACCTTGAACTACTCCACCTTCCACTTGAGGATGCGCCACAGGTGCTCAATTGGGTTTAGTCCATCACCTTTACCTTCAGCTTCCTCAGCAAGGCAGTTGTCATCTTGGAGGTTGTGTTTGGGGTCGTTATCGTGTTGGAAAACTGCCATGAGGCCCAGTTTTCGAAGGGAGGGGATCATGCTCTGTTTCAGAATGTCACAGTACATGTTGGAATTCATGTTTCCCTCAATGAACTGCAGCTCCCCAGTGCCAGCAACACTCATGCAGCCCAAGACCATGATGCTACCACCACCATGCTTGACTGTAGGCAAGATACAGTTGTCTTGGTACTTCTCACCAGGGTGCCGCCACACATGCTGGACACCATCTGAGCCAAACAAGTTTATCTCTGTCTCGTCAGACCACAGGGCATTCCAGTAATCCATGTTCTTGGACTGCTTGTCTTCAGCAAACTGTTTGCGGGCTTTCTTGTGCGTCAGCTTCCTTCTGGGATGACGACCATGCAGACCGAGTTGATGCAGTGTGCGGCGTATGGTCTGAGCACTGACAGGCTGACCTCCCACGTCTTCAACCTCTGCAGCAATGCTGGCAGCACTCATGTGTCTATTTTTTAAAGCCAACCTCTGGATATGACGCCGAACACGTGGACTCAACTTCTTTGGTCGACCCTGGCGAAGCCTGTTCCGAGTGGAACCTGTCCTGGAAAACCGCTGTATGACCTTGGCCACCATGCTGTAGCTCAGTTTCAGGGTGTTAGCAATGTTCTTATAGTCCAGGCCATCTTTGTGGAGAGCAACAATTCTATTTCTCACATCCTCAGAGAGTTCTTTGCCATGAGGTGCCATGTTGAATATCCAGTGGCCAGTATGAGAGAATTGTACCCAAAACACCAAATTTAACAGCCCTGCTCCCCATTTACACCTGGGACCTTGACACATGACACCAGGGAGGGACAACGACACATTTGGGCACAATTTGGACATGTTCACTGTGGGGTGTACTCACTTATGTTGCCAGCTATTTAGACATTAATGGCTGTGTGTTGAGTTATTTTCAGAAGACAGTAAATCTACACTGCTATACAAGTTGTACACTGACTACTCTAAGTTATATCCAAGTTTCATGTCTATAGTGTTGTCCCATGAAAAGATATAATGAAATATTTGCAGAAATGTGAGGGGTGTACTCACTTTTGTGATACACTGTATATATATATATATATATATTAGGGCTGTCGAAGTCAACGCGATAATAACGCATTAACGCAATCTCAATTTAACGCGATTTAAAAAAATAGTGCCGTTAACGCAAATTCTATTTGGCTTTGCGAGTCATCGGTAGTTCATGTTGAGGCTTGACCGTGCACGGCATCTCTCATTAAGACAGCGTTTCTCAAATGTTACCAAGCGTCGTAGTGATGCACTTGCTTAATAAAGAAATAAATACACGCTATATTCACAAATTGTCGGGAGCAGAACACTTTATTACTTTTTCTGTTACGGTACCGAACAGCGGACAGCTAGAGTCGTTAGCCAAGCATGCTATTCCATGAACTATGGAAGCCCCAAAGGGTCAAAACACACTCACTTCGTGTAGAAACGTCCATCAAACCACTGTCACGATACAAGCACAGAAAAGTCTGTTACAATAACTACGCCTTATCCCACCTAAAGCACCGCTGATCTACAATGTTTGCTGATGGAGACATTTTTACCTACAATCTGACATATATACGAAGTCAAGGGTCTCTGCTGGATAGTATTACTGCCTAGTATGTGAGTGAATAAAACTCCCTTAGTTTTCTCTTGTCCCAGCAGTTTTTAACATAAGTACATTTAGCATAAAATGTGTTCACCATTTTAATGGTAACATTTCACTTAAAAATCCTTGTTTTCTATAACATTTACATAAATTGTTTTTTTTTAATGCGATTAATCGCGATTAACTATATGAAATTCTGAGATTAATCGCGATTAAAATGTTTAATCGTTTGACAGAATCCAAGGAGAGCACGTCGCTGTACACGCCTCTTCCGACACCTGCACAGCTCTCCTCTTCTCGCCCCTGCATTCTGCACAGGAGTCTCTTCCACCAATCAGGGTCCTTACAGAGCCACCCACACATAGTCCGGCCCCCACCCTGCAGATATGGCGGCCAATTAGTATCTGCTGCAGGCACTGTCAATTATGCCCACTAGATGGCACCCAGCCGACCGGAGGCAACACTGAGTTTCGAACCGAGGAGTTCAGAATCTCGTGCTAGTGTTATATCCCACTGCGCCACCTGGGAGCCACGACAACAGTTTTTTAATCCTGGAACTTACTTTGTTGGTCAAGAACAAATTATCTTAAAACATTAAATAGTGAGAAACAGGTTTAGTCAGAATGCATAGACCACTTCTTAGATTGCAGTGGTGCTATCAGCCGGTTGGGTGTCTACACGGACATGATTGGCTAAATGGCTGAAACAGCCTAGCCTTTGGAAAGTACACTAGCACTTGTCAGTGCACTCTCAGTGCCAGTCCCAAGCCCGGATAGAGGATTGTGTCAGAAAGGGCAGCGGGTGCCACCGGTCGGCTGGGCATAATTGACAGTGCCTGCAGCAGATGCTAATTGGCCACCGTATCTGCAGGGTGGGGGCCGGACTATGTGTTTCTTCATACGCTGTATCAGGACCCTGATTAGCGGAAGAGACGCCGGTGCAGAATACAGGGGCGAGAAGAGGAGGGCTGTGCACGTGTCGGAAGAGGTGTGTACAGCGACGTGCTCTCCTCGAATGCAATCTGGTATCTCTCAGCAGCGGAAGACAAATGGAGTGCGCTAGATCGGGAGAAAATGCAGACAGGAGCAGCCAAAAGAAAAATGTCTAACGAAATTATTCTTTTAAATATATAGTCACAAACTCATTCTTTATTTGCAACTGCAACAAATTCCCTAAAAGTTGGGACGGGGCCTGTTTACAGCTGCGTTACATCACTTGCATCACCTACAACACAAACATCTGTAGCACTGTTCCATCACCTTTCCTATTAATTACACTTTTTAATCTTTTGGAAATTGATTGCATTTTTGCAAGTGGAATTGTTGCACATTTTGACTGATACAGAATTTCAGCTGCTCAACAGTCAGTGGTCATCTTAGTCTAATTCTCCTCCTCATGATGTGCGATAGGTTTTAATCAGAAGACATATCTGGACTGCAGGCAGGCCTGTCAAGCATATGCACTCTAACTACTAGGGCACTATTTTGTAGTGCATGCAGAATGAGGCCTGGCATTCTCTCACTGAAGTAAAGATGGACATCCTGAGAAAAGACGACACCCTGACGGCAACAAGTGTCTCTCTATAGTCCCAATATATGCCTTGACTTTGCATCTTTCACTGATAAAAGTCTGGACGGTCTTGAAAACTCGACATCAGCTTTTCAAGTGTCAAACTATAAAGTGCTTAGGCTCAGAAACTTCAGTGCCATTTGTGCTTAGAATTTTGCTTTACATAATAGTTTCAGGTTTCACTCGATGCGGTGACGGACAGCGTTATGCGCCAACGTTTTTTAAAGTCTCCTAAGCCCATGTGGCTAAATTTATAAAATTAGCATGATAATTTTGCATGCAATGCAGTCTGAAAACTCAACGGTCATGCAAACTTAACATTGGTTTCTGGTCTTTCCCTACACAGATTAGATTTCATTGGGTTGGCTAACAGTATTATGAACGATAGATGGTTAAAACATAATTAATTGAAAACTTGAGCTGATTTACACTAACCCGGCATAACATTATGACCACTGACGGGTGAAGTGAATAACACTGATTATCTCTTCATCACGGCACCTGTTATTAGGCAGCAGGTGAACATTTTATCCTCAAAGTTGATGTTAGAAGCAGGAAAAATGAACAAGCGTGAGGATTTGAGCGAGTTTAACAAGGGCCAAATTGTGATGGCTGGACGACTGGGTCAGAGCATCTCCAAAACTGCAGCTGCAGTGGTCAGTATCTATCAAAAGTGGTCCAAGGAAGGAACAGTGGTAAACCGGCGACAGGGTCATGGGCGGCCAAGACTCATTGATGCACGTGGGGAGCGATCCAACAGACGAGCTACTGTAGCTCAAATTGCTGAGGAAGTTAATGCTGGTTCTGATAGAAAGGTGTCAGAATACACAGTGCATCACAGTTTGTTGAGTATGGGGCTGCGTAGTCGCAGACCAGTCAGTTGGGAAGGTGGTCATAATGTTATGCCTGATCGGTGTATTTTAAATAACTGACTGCTTACAAAAACTAAGCTTTTATTGGATCCTCCTTTTAACTGATTGATTGACTGACCACTATATTCATTCCCAACAGGAGATTGCAATTTTATACCCAATCAAGATTTCCTAACCTATTATACAATTACACAGTACATTACTGTTCCACTATGTACAGTGAGTTTTCTTACATTTATGTATCGTGCCAGGTTGCCCTCCTGCTTAGCATCAACAAGATAGCAGCCCTTCTCTCCATCGAACAGGCTCCGTGTACACTTCCTACTTTGCACCGTCTTTGTTGTCGGAACTGGTTCCGTGGTCACTACTAGTGGCTTCACCCTCCTGTGGCTAGATTTGATGGCAAAAGCACGTGTGGACTTTTTGGCAAAACCCATCATAGAGTCGCCCGGTCCTAAAAACACATTAATAAAGAGTAAATCATTCTGGCAGCTTAAAAATACAGTAAAGAAATCAAAGTAAATACGATTAAGACAAACCTTCTTTCCTCATCTGTTTGGCGACAGAGGCAGTAACCTCTGTTTGTTCCTCTGAAATTTTAGAAGGTTTCTGGACATCGTTCAGCAACTTGTCATCAACTATCAGCAAAAATAAAAAAGTATGGTATATATGAATTTGAATATCATACATATTTGTGTTATAAATGTATTATAGTTTATATTTATATGTATATATAATGCTATATCCAGTATATAGTGTTTATAAATACATACAGTGTATCACAAAAGTGAGTACACCCCTCACATTTCTGCAGATATTTAAGTATATCTTTTCATGGGACAACACTGACAAAATGACACTTTGACACAATGAAAAGTAGTCTGTGTGCAGCTTATATAACAGTGTAAATTTATTCTTCCCTCAAAATAACTCAATATACAGCCATTAATGTCTAAACCACCGGCAACAAAAGTGAGTACACCCCTTAGTGAAAGTTCCTGAAGTGTCAATATTTTGTGTGGCCACCATTATTTCCCAGAACTGCCTTAACTTTCCTGGGCATGGAGTTTACCAGAGCTTCACAGGTTGCCACTGGAATGCTTTTCCACTCCTCCATGACGACATCACGGAGCTGGCGGATATTCGAGACTTTGCGCTCCTCCACCTTCCGCTTGAGGATGCCCCAAAGATGTTCTATTGGGTTTAGGTCTGGAGACATGCTTGGCCAGTCCATCACCTTTACCCTCAGCCTCTTCAATAAAGCAGTGGTCGTCTTGGAGGTGTGTTTGGGGTCATTATCATGCTGGAACACTGCCCTGCGACCCAGTTTCCGGAGGGAGGGTATCATGCTCTGCTTCAGTATTTCACAGTACATATTGGAGTTCATGCGTCCCTCAATGAAATGTAACTCCCCAACACCTGCTGCACTCATGCAGCCCCAGACCATGGCATTCCCACCACCATGCTTGACTGTAGGCATGACACACTTATCTTTGTACTCCTCACCTGATTGCTGCCACACATGCTTGAGAACATCTGAACCAAACAAATTGATCTTGGTCTCATCAGACCATAGGACATGGTTCCAGTAATCCATGTCCTTTGTTGACATGTCTTCAGCAAACTGTTTGTGGGCTTTCTTGTGTAGAGACTTCAGAAGAGGCTTCCTTCTGGGGTGACAGCCATGCAGACCAATTTGATGTAGTGTGCGGCGTATGGTCTGAGCACTGACAGGCTGACCCCCCACCTTTTCAATCTCTGCAGCAATGCTGACAGCACT
Organism: Trichomycterus rosablanca; assembly: GCF_030014385.1. NCBI lineage: Eukaryota > Metazoa > Chordata > Actinopteri > Siluriformes > Trichomycteridae > Trichomycterus > Trichomycterus rosablanca. Next base: position 9,382,803 of record NC_085989.1, read on the forward strand.
CCTGCGCCTATCTTTCAAAGACAGCAGTTGGATGTGACGCTGAGCACGTGCACTCAGCTTCTTTGGACGACCAACGCGAGGTCTGTTCTGAGTGGACCCTGCTCTTTTAAAACGCTGGATGATCTTGGCCACTGTGCTGCAGCTCAGTTTCAGGGTGTTGGCAATCTTCTTGTAGCCTTGGCCATCTTCATGTAGCGCAACAATTCGTCTTTTAAGATCCTCAGAGAGTTCTTTGCCATGAGGTGCCATGTTGGAACTTTCAGTGACCAGTATGAGAGAGTGTGAGAGCTGTACTACTAAATTGAACACACCTGCTCCCTATGCACACCTGAGACCTAGTAACACTAACAAATCACATGACATTTTGGAGGGAAAATGACAAGCAGTGCTCAATTTGGACATTTAGGGGTGTAGTCTCTTAGGGGTGTACTCACTTTTGTTGCCGGTGGTTTAGACATTAATGGCTGTATATTGAGTTATTTTGAGGGAAGAATAAATTTACTCTGTTATATAAGCTGCACACAGACTACTTTTCATTGTGTCAAAGTGTCATTTTGTCAGTGTTGTCCCATGAAAAGATATACTTAAATATCTGCAGAAATGTGAGGGGTGTACTCACTTTTGTGATACACTGTATATAATGCTATAAATACATACAGGTATATACACCGATCAGGCCACCTTACACATGACCACCTGCCTAATATTGTGTTGGTCCCCCTTTTGCTGCCAAAACAGCCCAGACCCATCGAGGCATGGACTCCACTAGACCCCTGAAGGTGTGCTGTGTTACCTGGCACCAAGATATTAGCAGCAGATCCTTCAACTCCTGTAAGTTGCGACTTGTTTGTCAAACTGACAAATGTTTTGATGCTCGATTGGATTGAGATCTGGGGAATTTGGAGGCCAAGTCAACACCTCAAACCATTCCTGAAGCATTTTTGCTTTGTGGCAGGGAGCATCATCCTGCTGAAAGAGGCCACAGCCATCAGGGAATACAGTTTCCATGTAAGGGTGTACATGGTCTGCAACAATGCTTAGGTAGGTGGTACGTGTCAAAGTAACATCCACATGGATGGAAGGACCCAAGGTTTCCCAGCAGAACATTGCAACAATCACACTGCCTCTGCCGGCTTGCCTTCTTCCCCTTCTTCCCTGATGTCATGTGTTCCCCAGGTAAGCGACGCACACGCACCCGACCATCCACATGTAAAAGAAAACGTGATTCATCAGACCAGGCCACCTTCTTCCATTGCTCCATGGTCCAGTTCCGATGCTCACGTGCCCATTGTTGGTCCTTTTGGTGGTGGACAGGGGTCAGCATGGGCACCCTGACTGGTCTGCGGCTATGCAGCCCCAAACACAACAAACTGTGATGCACTGTGTATTCTGACACCTTTCTATCAGAACCAGCATTAACTTCTTCAGCAATTTGAGCTACAGTAGCTCGTCTGTTCGGACCACACAGGCCAGCCTTTACTCCAGACGTGCATCAATGAGCCTTGGCCGGCCATGACCCTGTCGCCGGTTTACCACTGTTCCTTCCTTGGACCACTTTTGATAGATACTGAACACTGCAGACCGGGAACACCCCACAAGAGCTGCAGTTTTGGAGATGCTCTGACCCAGTCGTCTAGACATCACAATTTGGCCCTTGTCAAACTCACTCAAATCCTCACGCTTGTTCATTTTTCCTGCTTCTAACATCAACGTTGAGGATAAAATGTTCACTTGCTGCCTAATGTATCCCACCTACTAACAGGTGCAGTGATGATGAGATAATCAGTGTTATTCACTTCACCTGTCAGTGGTCATAATGTTATGCCTCGTCAGTGTATATTATGCTTCTACAAAAGACATGGCATCTCACCGTCAAGGACCTTAGCATTCCTCCGTGTGGTGTAGCTTTTTCTGCAGTCACTGTTTGACAACCATGCCTTAGCATCATCTGAGCTTATCTTATAATCCTCGTCATCTAAGTCCATCGAAGAATCTTCAGAATCTTCATCTTCGTCCCCAAATTTTCTCTTCCTTTTACCACTGTTCTTATTTTCTTCACGCGTCTTTTGGTTTGGCTCTTCCTTTTCTAAGATGGAAAGTTTACAAGTAGGTATGTGTATATATAGACAAACGTTTATACATACATACACACAGTCAAGCCAGAATGTTTGCTGCCCTCGCTCTGATTTTCCATCCTTTATTCCCCTCCCACCTACAACTTACACACTTGTCCAGTTCCAGACCCCCACAGGACCACTACAGAGCAGGTATTATTTAGGTGGTGGATCATTCTCAGCACTGAAGTGACACTGACATGGTGGTGGTGTGTTAGTGTGTGTTGTGCTGGTATGAGTGAATCAGACAGCAGCGCTGATGGAGTTTTTAAATACCGTGTCCACTCACTGTCCACTCTATTAGACACTCCTACCTAGTTGATCCACCTTGTAGATGTAAAGTCAGAGACGATCGCTCATCTATTGCTGCTGTTTGAGTTGGTCATCTTCTAGACCGTCATCAGTGGTCACAGGACTCTGCCCATAGAGTGCTGTTGGCTGGATATATTTTCGGTTGGTGGACTATTCTCAGTCCAGCAGGGACGCTGCTGTGTCTGATCCACTCATACCAGCACAACACACACTAACACACCACCACCATGTAAGTGTCACTGCAGTGCTGAGAATGATCCACCACCTAAATAATACCTGCTCTGTGGTGGTCCTGTGGGGGTCCTGACCATTGAAGAACAGCATGAAAGGGGGCTAACAAAGCATGCAGAGAAACAGATGGACTACAGTCAGTAATTGTAGAACTACAAAGTCCTTTTATATGGTAAGTGGAGCTGATAAAATGGACAGTGTGTGTAGAAACAAGGAGGTGGTTTTAATGTTATGGCTGATCAGTGTATGTATATATGACAAAAACAGCCAGTCTTTTTCTTCTCCTTCGACATACATGAAGCCATTTGGCTCTCCTTTTTACCAGCCAGCAGCTGATTCCCTTAGGAATCCATAAGATGCAAGTAGGTACTGCTGCAAGTAGGTTAGGTAGCACCTGACCAGGTCAAAGACACCACTGAGACTGGATCCCAGACCTCAGCAGTGCTAGGCTGGGGTATTAGACTGCTACACCACCCAAGCAACCACAAAATCATCGTTTAAGGCAGTGGTTTTCAAACTGAGGTACTTATACCACTGGTGGTATTTTAGGTGGCCCCGGGTGGTAGTGCAAATAGCTACATTCAACTACAGGTTAAAAGCATCCCTATAAGTGCCTGTAAGTAAACTATTGTGCTGACTGTGTTTGTGTGCTGACTGTGGTTTTATGTTTGCTGCAGTACCTTCACCACTGCTGGAGCTAGCGTCCAACTGGAACATGCCATGTTTCTTTAATGCCCCTGTTGTCATTGTTACGCAAGTCTTCTTCTCGCTCTCTTCGTCTATTTCAGAGCAATAAGCTTCACTCTCGTAACCTTCTTTCAGTTTCTCCACTCCCTCGATGTAGTCCAGGTTGGCCAGATACTCGTTGCCAGATGTTGCTACTTTTGCACTAATCATCTCATCAGTGACTATCTTGCCTATGAAAAAAACAGCGGGAAGGTTAGCATGAATAGCTGAGGGCTGGTTTTGACTGGTTAACCTTTCTAACAGTGCAATAAATGAAAAAGGATGCTGTGTCTAAAATTGTTGCACCTCTGTATCAATGTATTTATTACATTCACAGGTTATGACTGTATGATTTGAGCTGCATTTCTAAAAGACTATACATACAGCGGTGTTAAAAAAAAATCGCAGTCCAACATTAGCAAAAAAATTAGTAATGAAAACAAAACAAACCCAACAATTAACACATGCATGCCACTCATTCTGAGTAATCGAAGCATTGATTGAAAGGGGCTTGTTCAAAATAATAGCAGTGAGGAGTTCAATTGGTGAAGTCATTCATTCTGCAGAAGAACGGGTGTCAATTTTGGCCCTTATTTAATTTAGGAGGGTGGCAAATGTTGCACAGCTTGGTCATAGTGCATTTCCTTCTGAAATACTGGGTAAAATGGGTTGTTTCAGACATCGTTTTGCAGCAAATTATAGGCTGCTCATCTAAAATGATCTCAAATGCCTTAAAGTGACAACCAAAACCTGAAAGACGCAGAAGGAAGTGTGGAACTACTGTTCGATTGGATCAAAGAATAGCCAAAATGGCAAAGGTTCAGCCAATAATCACCACCAGAAAGATCAAGGAACATCTGAAGTTACCAGTGAGTACAGAAGATGATTAAGTGAAGCCAATTTACCAGCAAGAACTCCTTGCAAAGTCCCGTTGTTAAGAAAAAGACGTCCTGAATGGGTTAAAATTTGCCAAGGAACACATTGACTGGTCCAAAGAGAAATGGCTCAACATTTTGTGGACTGATGAAAGCAAAATTGTTCTTTTTGGGTCTAGTGGCCGTAGACAGTATGTCAGACGACCCCTGAGCACTGAATTCAAGCCAAAGTTCACTGTGAAGACAGTAAAGCATGGTGGTACAAAACTATGATATGAGGATGTTTTTCATACCATGGTGTTACGTCTATTTATCACATACGAGGGATCATGGATCAGTTTAAATATATCATAATACTTGAGGAGATCATGTTGCCCTATGTCGAAGAAGAAATGTCCTTAAAATGGGTGTTTCAACATGACAATGACCCAAAACATCTTGGTTACAGACAAACAAGATTGAGGTAATAGAGTGGCCAGAACAATCCCCTGACTTCAATCCCATAGAGAACTTGTGTTCTGATATCTGAAACACGTTTTTTTTTGGCAAAACCCAAAATAGCAGAAGAACTGTGGAATGTCATCTAATCATCCTGGACTGGAATACCTGTTCAGAGGTGCCAGAAGTTGGTCGACTCCATGCAACACAGATCTCAGAAACAATTGTTCTGCCACTAAATATTAGTTCAGTAATTTAAAGTGAAACCTCAAACATTTTCAGTTTATAGATACATTTTATGAGTTTTTAAAGAAAAATGCTGGCACTGCTATTTTTTTGAACAGCCTAATATTCCTTTCCAATTTCCTCAACTTTCTATAAAGGATTAACACAAACTGGCAAAATTTTGTTAATGTTTTGTTTTAGAATTGAAAGTGTAGTATTTTCAGTGCATTTGTATTTATGGAAATAAAAGTTATTATAATGATTTTGCGCTTTATTCACTTTTTTAAAATCTCTGCTATTTTTTTGAACACTACTGTACATTTAATAACCTGTTAACTCGGGTTCAAATTTCTTAAAATCCTGGAATTTACACATCACTAAATGCAGTTTACTTGTGCCAAGGTCAGAAAACAATTATTATTTGGCATGACAGGGAATTTTCCATTTCCTAGTCGTCAATAATTTATGCCATTTCCCCGCTTTTTTTCTTCCAATTTAATCTTTTCAAATTCCTTAATCCAATCCCTCTGCCACATGCACCACCCCTGCCTAGCAGAGCCACAGACTGGCAATCGCCCCTCCCACACGTGAAGTCGGCCACTGCTTCTTTTTCACCAGCCAGCGGTGGATTTCAACAACATACCCCATACAAAGAGTCCCACTATGCCCCATCTTTTCTACCATTTGTGCCAGCGCTTAACCCATTCAGACAGCCGGTCATTTCAGACAGCACCGTTTAAGCCTCCACATTGCAGAGCTAACGTCCATTAAGACCGTCGTTAGCACTTTTCCACCAAAAGAACTCTGGTTCTGGAATAGGTTCCGTTCAGGCTTCTTCGAACCTTGGTGCTTTTTAGAGAACCGGCATGCGTCATCAACAGTGGGCGTTGCGCAATGAAAGTAAATAGTAGTAACATGGTAATGGAGCCCGTAGATTACCTGTGAGCATTTGTGCTGTTAGTTTTAATGCAAAAAGCATCGATCAACTATTGGTGATAAAAAGACGTAGAAAGTTGCTGTAAAATAAGTTGTTGGTTTCTCTAGTGCATTCACATAAGAAGCATTTTTGCGCTTTGCTCACCGCAACCCTTGGCGCAGATTGGTGCCTTGCTCTGCGCTCGGGGTGCTAATAAACGCTAAGAATTGGTTTTACCAGGAGTAACGTAAAAAGGCTTAATGCAAAAAAGCTTAACGTGGCTTAATGTCTTGAAAACACGCTAGCACACCAGAGCTGGGATTTTGAATACATTGTATCGAATCTCAGCTCTGCCATCCGGCTGGGCAGCTATTTGAACAATGGGATGGGAAAGCCGGACCAGGGTTCCTCATAACTGGTGCAATTACGACCTCGGCTGGCTGATTGATGGCGCCTGCATAGAGCTGGGGAATAATGCTGATCAGGGAGGGTGTGGCTCTACGTGCACAGAGCTGGTCCACATATGAACTCCCCTTGTGCATTTGAAAAGAGGCAGTCGGTACTGATCATGTGTCAGTTACGAAGCTGTGATCTGTGTTAAGTATTACTGGTTATAAATGCTCTGTACTGCTGAAGTTCCTTGGCCGTTGTTTTTGTACAATAAGCCACGTTAAGCTTTTTTTTTTTTTTTAAGCTTTGTTCGTACCGCCTAGAACACTTTTACCACGTCATAAACAGTTAATCTCATTGAAGGCGCTTTGAAGATATCAGCGATAAACTGGCTCAAAATCAATCAGGTGAGCTTTAGAAGATGGAAGCGTAGCGCCAAGCTAAACAGGGAAACAATGGCACAGTAGGTTCTCATGTAAAAGCACCCAAACCTCTCCAACTTGACACACCCACCAGGGCTCTAGACTAACTTTTTGCACTGGTGCGCCTAACTTTTTTTCCTAGGTGCACCAGCACAAAAGTTAGGTGCACACAAATCTTCGACCACATCGCATTCAACACCTCAGTTTTACAGGTTCACTTTTTTTTTTTTTTTTTAATCGCTGTCCATATAGGCAATATTGACTTGTGAATGATTAACTAACAATCTGGTCAATATAAAGTACTTTATTTGAAGCACAATTCTACAAGAAAGGTAACTTATTGAAAAAATGTTGGTGCTTAAAGTGCTGAGCTGAAATTTAAACTCAAGATAAATGAAATAAAAAGAAAAACTAAATTAAAGGTGCAAGGTGTTTTGAGGGCTTCAAACTGCACATCTCATTTAATGATAAGAATATCACATATGGTTAATGCAGGTTAACGAGACGCATATTATTGACATAGGCTACATGACATGATTACATTTTGAGTCAGTTTGCCGCTTATATTTTTTAAAGTTCCTTAAAAAAAAGATGAACTGTGTGATATGAGGTGGTAAAAGTGACCCGGACAGAACGAACAACGTTTAACGTGAAATATAAACAGCACACGTGAAGTAAATCCAGCTAAACACAGATCCGTTAGACTGGATTTGATGGTTATTTCACACAGATGTTTGTTTGTATCGTGGAACTTTAATGGTGTTTTATCTATCGAGTCAAGCGCTGAGCAAATCGGTTATTTACGCCGAGAGTCGCGGTGAAAGCGAAGCGCAAAACTCTTCTCACGTCAATGAATTAAAGAAAACAACAACTGAGACAAACACGTCACGTCTTCTTATCACCGATATTTGATTGATGTTTGTACATAAAAACCAACATCTGTAACAGCAGCACAGATGCTCACACATATTCTACACACTCCGCCATGTTATTACTACTCTTAGCTTCCGCTGTGTAACGCCCACCGTTGAAGACGCTGGTCCCGCCCTTCACTATCTCTGATTGGTTTAGACATATAGATATGATTAGATTATGGGCCTAATGTGTGTCTGTTGTTGCACCGGAGACTTTCAGTGTCACAGAGACTTTTTTCCCCCTCGAACGGCTGGTCGCACCGGGGCGACCTCAGATTTTTTTCAGTCGCACCATTGAGAAATTGGTCGCACTCTAGAGCCCTGCCCACAGATGACATCACGATTCTTTGGTGCCAGCTGCGAACGCAAGTTTGCAGTCTGGAACCTCTTTTGATTGCTGAAAACACGCTGAACCGGCCCAAAAGTTTGTAAACCAGAATGGAGCCTGTTCCGCATCGGCATGGAAAAGGGGTACCTGAGCACCCACCTGGACATCAAATGTATTTAGGTTAGGGTTACTGATCATATGTATGGTATCATACCAGTAAAAGTGCACACGAACGTTCCCTTGGAGATGTCGTCCAGGCAGCGGATGCCCCAGCCTTTGTGCTGAGTCATGAAGACCTCAAAGCGCAGTTGAAGGCCGTGCTGCACCAGCCTGTTGCCGCACAGCAACGGGTCACAGCGGCACAGAGGGTTGCATTCATACACCCTGAAGCAGCGTAGAGAGGATAAAGAAGCAAACTTAATCAACAGTTTGACTGGTGGACTAATTTCCAGTAAGAGCAGAGCATATTTACAGGATGCTTACCCAGTAGGTACGTATCTGGGCAGTCGCTTGTGCGTGTATCCAGCAGTTACGTCCACAGGGCCACCGGTGAACAACGACGTAGCATCTATGGTTAACTGGTGACAGGCGCACTTCGACCTGCAATGCATACAGATTTATGAGAAGCCTGTTAATTCAACTAAACCATAAAAACTTGTCAGTACAGGTCTAAACATTCAAACCCACCTATCACGACAGCCATCGGTACAGTCACACCCCACCATGAAGTCAAGGTTTGTGTTGACGAAGATTCCCGGCGCAGGCTGTCTGCGTGTGATGTAGGTCAGAGGGTCGGGACGGGTAGAGTCCACCTCATTAACACAGGGTACAGGTATCGTTTCCTTTCCTTCTGAAATGTCTGGCAGGTACAGTTGGGGCTGGCTGGTCATGGAGGAAGGGATTATGGCCCGTTTGACCAGCACGAAAGGGTCCAGGCAGAACATGTCCAGGAACAGGAAGTCACAGCGCGACTCGAACAGGAAATCCTGCACCTCCTCCATCTCGCACATGCTCCGACCACACGGAGAACGGTAGAAGACGTGAAAAGACACCTGGGAGAGCGAGAGGTCAGTGAGATAAGGATAGTGTGAGGACACGTCACGGAACTAAATGTCATTTAATTGAGGAAAAAAAGGGCTGCAAACGAATAAAGCTGCTGACACTCACTACACCCACTTCAAAGATAACTACTATGACCTTACGTCTACACATGCAGTGATGAGTTTGGGTCTTGTCTCATTTTACACTTCAATGTATACTACTCATTTGTAATGGGAGACAGGTCTGGACTTTAAGCAGTCCACCATCATGTCTCAAAAAAACAAATGCCTATTATAATTGGTTATTACGATCAAACTTCACAAAGCTAGCTTTACTAAAAATGAAGGGACCTCCGGCCTCATTAATATGCTGTTACCTTCTTTCTATTTATTTACGCATTTTCTCCCGATTTTTTAGCGTAGTCGACCTGTCTTCCGCTGCTGGGGATCCCTGATTGCATTCAAGGAAAGTATGTTGCTGCTCACGCCTCCTCCGACCCGTGCGCAGTCCTAGCGGAACCCTTCTTTACTCTCGTGCTTCTGCACAGGTGCCTCGTCTGCTAACCAGGGTGCTTGCATAGCATTTGAACACCCCACCCACATAGTCCGGTCATCCCGCCCTAGCAGACACGGTGGCCAATTAGTGTCTGCTGCAGGCACTGCCTATACTGGATGGCGCCCTGCCGACTGCTGGCAACGCCGAGTTTCCAACCGAGGAGTTCAGAATCTCGGCTCTGGTGTGCTAGCGGAATATCCCACTGCGCCACCTGGGTGCCCTGCTATTTTTTTTTTAATGATCTACTCTACAGAAGATAAACTTTAGAGTGGCATTTGTCAAGCACAGGGATAGCCAAACTACGGCCCACGGCTTGCAAGGTATTTTTGGCCCCCTATAAAGCAGGTTTTAAAAACTGTTTGAACTTTGAGTGTCGCCTTCAAGCTAGTTAGTTGTATTTGCCAACATAGCACATATTTGGCTACATCAATGGCATATATTTGTTAATACGTTGCTTCTGTGTTTTATGTTTAGATGGATTGAGTCACACCCTAAAGCCTATAGACTTTTAATCAAGGAAAAGTTGTAAAGCTGTGTCAGAGCCCAACAAGCGTTATGATAAACAGAAACTCAGCTTGCGTGTCTGTTCATCACTATATCCGTTTCTACATCGACAGGTCTGATTTCATCGACAAATACTGGATGCTATAGGCAAGAACATCACACCAGGACAGGACAGAGTGCCAATCCATCGCAGTTGTGTCTGTATAGACTCCTGGCTAGCCAATAGTGTCGCTGGAATTTGAACATGGGTCTCAGAGGTGGCACGCTTGCATAATAGACCACTGAACCACACAAATCCCCCTCCTAACTTTTAAATTATGATAACTAAAATTAACTTTATCCACAATATAAAACATGTGCTAAATACATACTACTGTACTAAAGAGTATGTCTGGTTAATACACATCATACAGTATGCATTAGGGAGAAGGCTGTATCACATCTCACTTTTCTTATAAGTTATTTGCATTAACCAATTTCCAGAATTACATTTGCATTCCTATTTTAGTCGGCTGCCAACTTGGGGCAACTTCAATGCCCCAAGCAAGTATTTCCAGTCATACAGGAACCATCTATTTGAATATGGAGAAATCATTAAACTTGAACCTGAAGATGACTTTTTGAATAAGTTGCTTCCACATGTTTGCCTTACATAGGTTAAAACACGATGGCTTCTATTGTACACTCTCTCTAGTGTAGTACATGAATAGTATAAAGTCCCTTAAGATAAATTCTGCCAGCTAGGTTTATCAGCTAAAGAGCAAACTACTTTAATTACCGTTTCCACCAATGACAGCTGAAATATATACACTGATCAACCATAACATTAAACCACCTCCTTATTTCTACACTCACTGTCCATTTTAGTTCCTATGTAGTTCTACAATTACTGACTGTAGTCCATCTGTTTCTCTGCCCCCTTTCATGCTGTTCTTCAATGGTCAGGACTCTCCCAGGACCACTACAGAGTAGGTATTATTTGGGTGGTGGATCATTCTCAGCACTGCAGTGACACTGACATGGTGGTGGTGTGTTGGTGTGTGTTGTGCTGGTATGAGTGGATAAGACACAGCAGCGATCCAGGAGTTTTTAAATAATTCACCGTCACTGCTGGACTGAGAATAGTCCACCAACCAAAAAAATATCCAGCCAACTGCGCCCCGCGGGCAGCGTCCTGTGACCAATGATGAAGGTCTAGAAGATCTCAAACAGTAGCAATAGATGAGCGATCGTCTCTGACTTTACATCTACAAGGTGGACCAACTAGGTAGGAGTGTCTAATAAAGTGGACAGTAAATGGACACAGTTTTTAAAAACTACAGCAGCGCTGCTGTGTCTAATCCACTCATACCAGTACAACACACACTAACACACCACCACCATGTCAGTGTCACTGCAGTGCTGAGAATGATCCACCACTTAAATAATACCTGCTCTGTGGTGGTCCTGTGGAGGTTCTGATCATTGCAGAACAGCATAAAAGGGGGCTAACAAAGCATGCAGAGAAACAAATGGGACTACAGTCAGTAATTGTAGAACTACAAAGCACTTCTACATGGTAAGTGGAGCTGATAAAATGGACAGCGAGTGTAGAAACAAGGAGGTGGTTTTAATGTTGATTGGTGTACATTCATTTTCTCTTACAGATTTAATAACTCAGACATATTGCAAATGATAGCATGTAATAATATATATACAGGTGCTGGTCATAAAATTAGAATATCATGAAAAAGTTGATTTATTTCAGTAATTCCATTCAAAAAGTGAAACTTGTATATTATATTCATTCATTACACACAGACTGATATATTTCAAATGTTTATTTTTTTTAATGTTGATGATTATAACTGACAACTAATGAAAACCCCAAAATCAGTATCTCAGAAAATTAGAATATTACTTAAGACCAACACAAAAAATTTTTTTTTTTTTAAATGTTGGCCAACTGAAAAGTATGAAGATGAAAAGTATGAGCATGTACAGCACTCAATACTTAGTTGGGGCTCCTTTTGCCTGGATTACTGCAGCAATGCGGTGTGGCATGGAGTCCATCAGTCTGTGGCACTGCTCAGGTGTTATGAGAGCCCAGGTTGCTCTGATAGTGGCCTTCAGCTCTTCTGAATTGTTGGGTCTGGCGTATCGCATCTTCCTCTTCACAATACCCCATACATTTTCAGGTGAGTTTGCTGGCCAGTTAAGAACAGGGATACCATGGTCCTTAAACCAGGTACTGGTAGCTTTGGCCCTGTGTGCAGGTGCCAAGTGCTGTTGGAAAATGAAATCTGCATCTCCATAAAGTTGGTCAGCAGCAGGAAGCATGAAGTGCTCTAAAACTTCCTGGTAGACGGCTGCGTTGACCTTGGACCTCAGAAAACACAGTGGACCAACACCAGCAGATGACATGGCACTTCAAACCATCACTGACTGTGGAAACTTTACACTGGACATCAAGCAACATGGATTCTGTGCCTCTCCTCTCTTCCTCCAGACTCTGGGACCTTGATTTCCAAAGGTAATGCAAAATTTACTTTCATCAGAGAACATAACTTTGGACCACTCGGTAGTCCTTTTTGTCTTTAGCCCAGGCGAGACGCTTCTGACACTGTCTCTTGTTCAAGATTGGCTTGACACAAGGAATGCGACAGCTGAAACCAATGTCTTGCATACGTCTGTGCGTGGTGGTTTTTGAAGCACTGACTCCAGCTGCAGTCCACTCTTTGTGAATCTCCCCCACATTTTTGAATGGGTTTTGTTTCACAATCCTCTCCAGGGTGCGGTTATCCCTATTGCTTGTACACTTTTTTCTACCACATCTTTTCCTTCCCTTCGCCTCTCTATTAATGTGCTTGGACACAGAGCTCTGTGAACAGCCAGCCTCTTTAGCAATGACCTTTTGTGCCTTGCCCTCCTTGTGCAAGGTGTCAATGGTCGTCTTTTGGACAACTGTCAAGTCAGCAGTCTTCCCCATGATTGTGTAGCCTACAGAACTAGACTGAGAGACCATTTAAAGGCCTTTGCAGGTGTATATATACAAGTTTCACTTTTTGAATGGAATTACTGAAATAAATCAACTTTTTCATGATATTCTAATTTTATGACCAGCACCAGTATACATATCCCGTTACACTCACCTTTCCATCCAGACGTTTTCTGGCAGTCATTCGGCGAAAACCATAGAGCAGAGGGATGAGTAGGGGATTCTGGCCATGGTGCTGATTCCTTTGGACTGGCCTGACCTGATACAGACATGCCGGGCAGCATCGATGTGGTACATACTTTAGCCGAGGCATATGGAGAGGGAAAACACTATTATGGGATGTGTTGTCTTTCTCCTCAGGGCTGGGGTACATAATGCTGCAACGGACAAGACAAATATTTATTATAGTTTTGGCTGCTATAATTTGCCAAATTAAGACAGTGAGGGCTAATATTATAATTCCTTAGTACGGATGAAGTTCTGTGCCCAGATGGTTTTTAAAGAAAGCTAGAGTCAACAACTCATGCGGGCATGACTAAATAGACATATGTCCTCTAGAGCAGTGATGTTTTGGGGCTGTCGCTGGGCAACACAGACTCCACAAATTTTCTATGGGGTTGAGGTCTGGAGACTGGCTAGGCCACTCCAGGACCTTGAAATCCTTTTTACGGAGCCACTCCTTCGTTGCCCGAGCTGTGTGTTTGGGATCATTGTCATGCTGGAAGACCCAGCCACGTTCCATCTTCAATGCTCTCACTGATGGAAGGAGGTTTTGGCTTAAAATCTCACGATACATGGCCCCGTTCATTCTTCCCTTAACACGGATCAGTCGTCCTGTCCCCTTTGCAGAAAAACAGCCCCAAAGCATGATGTTTCCACCCCCATGCTTCACAGTAGGTATGGTGTTCTTGGGTTTTTCTTCTTCCTCCAAACACGACGAGTTGAGTTTTTACCAAAAAGTTCCATTTTGGCAAACTTCAGACGGGCCTGGACATGTACTGGCTTAAGCAGGGGGACACGCCTGGCACTGCAGGATTTGAGTCCCTCTCGGCGTAGTGTGTTACTGATGGTAGCCTTTGTTACTTTGGTCCCAGCTCTCTGCAGGTCATTCATCAGGTCCCTCCGTGTAGTTCTGGGATTTTTGCTCACCGTTCTCATGATCATTTTGACCCCATGGGATCGAGGGAGATTATCAGTGGTCTTGTATGTCTTCCATTTTCTTACAATTGCTCCCACAGTCGATTTATTCACACCAACCTGCTTGCCTATTGTAGATTCACTCTTCCCAGCCTGGTGCAGGTCTACAATTTTCTTCCTGGTGTCCTTCGACAGCTCTTTGGTCTTGGCCATGGTTGAGTTTGGAGTCTGACTGTTTGAGGCTGTGGACAGGTGTCTTTTATACAGATAACGATGTCAAACAGGTGCCATTCATACAGGTAATGAGTGGAGGACAGAAGAGCTTCTTAAAGAATAAGTTACAGGTCTGTGAGTGCCAGAAATCTTGCTTGTTTGTTATTGACCAAATACTTATTTTCCACCATAATTTGCAATAAAACTGCAATTTCCTTCGGGATCAATAAAGTCTTATCTTATTTTACAAATAAATTCTTTAAAAATCCTACAATGTGATTTCCTGGATTTTTTTTTCTCATTTCGTCTCTCATAGCTGAAGTATACCTATGATGAAAATTACAGACCTCTCTCATCTTTCTAAGTAGGAGAACTTGCACAATCAGTGGCTGACTAAATACTTTTTGGCCCCACTGTATATATGTATAGTTATAGTTTTTTTTTCACCATCCACCATAGTTATAGTTACAGCTGTATAGTTACTATTTACTCATCCTTTATTACTAGTACTGTTATTACTAATATATACCTAACTAATCCTTATTATTATTATTACTGTTATTATTATAATACATATTAATTATTTTTATTAATATGCTTATTGTTATTATTGCTATTATGTATATAGTATTATGTACCTAGATATAATTTCATATATGTAAATAGCTATAGTTATAACTTTATATTCATATTAATCATAGGTATATGTTACTAATATTCTCTGGTTTTTTTTGCACAATGCTACTATTTGCACTTCTGGTAGATGCTAACTACATTTCGTTGCCTTGTACCTGTACTGAGCAATGACAATAAAGTTGAATCTATCTATCTATCTATCTATCTATCTATCTATCTATCTATCTATCTATCTATCTATCTATCTATCTATCTATCTATCTATCTATCTATCTATCTATCTATCTATCTATCTATCTATCTATCTATCTATCTATCTATCTAAATGTAATGACAGACCTTATGTGGTTGTTCTGCACAACCACATATGATATCATCAATTTCAGCGGTGCAATCAGCATCAATCGTGTATGAAATGAATCAGATAAAGTACTTCAGTAAATAAACTCACCCTGGTGAAGATAAAGGTGTTACTGTGGGCTCTGTTTGTACGGTGGGTTCAGGTTGCTTATCAGTGGCCGGTTCGGGTGCAGGCAACTTAATTCTGTTTAGGATGATCTTGGGCTGCAATACTGACTTATTTGCAGTTGATGATGATGATGATGTTGTTGACGTTGATGTTGATGATGTTGTTGATGATGACGACGATGATGATACTGATGAATCACTTTGAGAAGCAGAAGGTTTTGAGGCCGTAGTATCTGTGGTAACTGTTGTTGAGGTGGTCGCAGCTGTGGTGGAGGTGGTGGTGGTGGTGGTGGTGGCTGGCTTACTGCTCTTCTGATTTGGCATCCATCCAGCTTAGATAGAGAGAAAGAAAGAAGGTTGAAAGAAAATACAAAATTACAATGTGTTAATAAAACTGTATCTTTTTCCACAACATTAAGACACACTGGTCTAAAATAATCCAGGAAAAAAGCATGGGTCAAGTCAAGTACACAATTTACCCAGTTGTATCTTCTCTGCAGTGCTGCAGACCACTACCCTGACAGAGGAGTGTCATATCTAACAGACGCCCCCTTTGACACATAGCCAAGCACTTGTTTTCACTTGCACCAGACGGGTTTCACGCGGATCAGCATCACGTACCGAGAGTTATGCACTGATCTCTATTATTCCCTGTTTGTGTGCATATCAGTTTTACAGATAGTTTGTACATGACTGATATTTTCTGATTGTTTGTTTTAACAATATATCAGAATACCAATAAAATATAAATACATCTGATGTTTCTCTGTACCACAGCAAAGGCAACAACATCACCAAAAACAATTCTTAATTTATCAAATGCTGTACATAAAAACTACAATAACTATAAATATCATCAATTAAAAAACACTGAAATGTAAAGTTTAATGCATTTAACAAAACAGTGAATTAAACAGTTAGTGTGTCGACATATGGACTTTAAATGAAGCATCCTGAATTAATGATTCCAAAAAAGTAGAGACAGTTGGTCCACTGCAAATAAAATCAATCCATGTTTAACAGTACCTGCATTTTTGTAATCTGTACCTTCACCTTCTATTATTTATTTATTATTAGGATTTTAACATCATGTTTTACACTCTTTGGTTACATTCATGACAGGACAGGTAGTTACTGGTTACACAGGATTCATCAGTTCAAGTCAGTTCATGTCAAACACAGTCATGGACAATTTTGAATCTCCAATTTACAACCAGCATGTCTTTGGACTGTGGGAGAAAACTGGACAGAGCATGCAAACTCCACACAGAAAGGACCCGGACCGCTCCACCTTGGAATCGAACCCAGGACCGTCTTGTTGTGAGGTGACAGTGCTACCTACATTTTTCAGATGCAAAGTTCCTATTTTAATGCCTGCAACACATTCCAATACATTTCTAACAGGGGCATAAGACCAGGGATGCTGAGAAGGTCCTGGGTTCGATCCCCAGATGTGTAGAGTTTGCATGTTCTCCCCATGTCTGCATGGGTTTTCTCCGGGTGCTCCGGTTTCCGGCATGCAAGTGAGGTGAATTGGAGATACTACGGTAAATTGTCCCAGACTGTGTTCGGTATAACCTTGAGAAGTGATGAATCTTGTGTAATGAGTAACCACCGTTCCTGTCATGAATGTAACCAAAGTGTAAAACATGACGTTAAAATCCTAATAAACAAACAAACTAACAAACTAGGGATGCTGTAAAACTTCTAAAAAAAAAAAATCTACCTGTATGAAAGGTGAAGCTGTCACGATTGGGTGCTAGACTGGCTTGTCTGCAGTCCAAATCTGTCTTCTGTTTGAAACGTGTGACTAAATATTAAAAGCAATACACAACGGTGTCCCTGGTCTGTTGAGCAGGTAAACTGCCATATTAAAAAGTGGAAATCATAATTACACAACCACAACTATTGGTGTCCTCAGTTCCCAAATAATTACAGAATTGCTCATTCCTACACGTTTTTGGAACACGTTACATGTTTTTTATAACAAAATATTTAGGTTTTTACTAAAATGCTGGTTG
The DNA here is from genome assembly GCF_030014385.1 of Trichomycterus rosablanca. NCBI lineage: Eukaryota > Metazoa > Chordata > Actinopteri > Siluriformes > Trichomycteridae > Trichomycterus > Trichomycterus rosablanca. The sequence continues at coordinate 9,400,246 of NC_085989.1, forward strand.
AAAAATCATTGCTCTGTTTCCTACTGTCCCAATATTTGTACAATAAAACCAAATATACAAAAAAGTGGACATTTAATAAATGAAATTGATGCATCAGAGTTTGCAGATGGTTAATTCATGCCCATTACTTTCACAGGATTGTGGTAAGAATTACTACCAATACTAAATAGTTCAATTTAATTCTTGATGTCTTGCAATTAAATACGATTTAATAAAAAGAAATACTCAAAAGACCAGTCAAAATACTTATAATAAAGACACACCCAGGTATAGCCTGTGTGTGAGAAACAGTGCACAGAGACACATCTAACAATACCTTTGCTGATGGATTGTTCTTTTTTCTGCTCAGCCATTCGCATCTTGATCCTTTGGATCTGCTCGAGTCGATTGGAGCCCTTATACAACCACTCCTTTTCCTGATCCTTCTGAGACGTAAAAGAGAAGCAGATACAAGCTTAGCGTCTTGTCAGATATTACTGTGGGCATATGCCACTAAAAAGTTATTTGAAATATAAATATTGCATAAGCTTTTGTCCCAGTTTATATGGAAATGTGAAATATAAAACAAAAGCAACGATTGTGTCTCACCTTGTATTTGACTTCGATCAAGCTGGAATCGACCTGAGTGATGACGCAGGGTTCCATTTTGCCGTCACGCAGAGCCTTGCTTTCTTGCCCCACTCGCATCACTACAAAAATAGGGTTTGGATACGATTGCAGATATTCCTTCATCTCGTCATGCCACTCCTTGTCGTCTATGTCGTCACATACGTTAGTCACTACGGAAGAATAGAGATGGGCTAAGAAACAGACATTGTTTGTTTGATCCTTAGTGCCGTGTCAGCTGCTATGGCTATTATCATGGCTGAATAAATGGTTCCATCTTTAAAAAGTCTATATGTTTCTTTATAGGAATTCAAAACAAGAATTATATGGATTGTAATATCGATTAGGGTGTTGTTTTAGTAACTGTCAAGGTGTAGGGTTTAATTGAATGTTTTTTCATAGCTTATATGGGTTTTTTTTTTAAGTCCTATTGCTTCTAATAATTTAAGCATGCATAGGGTCTGTCCGAAAACCTAGTAAGCTCTCTACACACGCACTTTATGTCATCCTACACTCTCTCCCAAGAAGAAGTCTCAATTCTTAGATGCCTTAAAATGCTGCCTACTAAGGGGCCTTATTTCAAAGCGATAATCTGACTGAATGACGAGTGAGCATCCAACGCTTCCTTATTGGTGAAGGCGATCCCAGCATCAATTCTCATTGATTTTTAATTTGTATAAAGGTGTACAAGTGTCGTTTATTTGCAAATTCAGTCTTGTCTGTGACAATTTAACCATTTTTGGTACAGGGAGGGAGATGTTAGCTAGCATGCCAGCAAGTTGTGCCGCCTTAGCCCATTGGTCTGAGTGGCCTGAGGGTCAAATGTGTTAGCTTACTAAGCAAAAACTGAAGTGGCATAATTGCCGTAATCCCTGTCTAAGTAGTGTGTCTGAATAACCTGTTTTATAAGTCTGATGTCTTATTAGAATCGTCTCTACTTAGGCAGCTGTCTAGGTAGGCAGTAGGCAGTAAGGCAGCTCACCAGGTTTTCGAACAGACCGATAGTAGGGGGTTCTTGCTCCACAGAGGGGGCAAGTGGAGGCCTGGTCTCCCATTATCAGGTAGTTAGGAGTGAGTGTGGTGTGTCCTATATGGCATCTTGCTTAAATAATTTGGGTATTGAATTCTGTCTGTCCCTCCCCCCCTTTTTCTCCCACTTTAGCGCATCCAATTTCTACCCGTCAATCATCCTCTCACTAATGCTGGTCCCTGCTCCTGATTGGGGAGGACGAGGCTGCTCCACGCCCCCTGCGACACGTGCACAGCAATCAAACATCTTATCACCTACACTTGACGAGTGCAGTGCAGTACAGTGCTGTGTAAAGAGAGCCACACCCTCTACCGCACTCCTTTCCCAACCAGCCAGCAGAGATCGTAATCGCACTAGTCTGAGAGAGAGTCCCCATCCGGCTTAATCCCGCCCCTATCTGAACAACAGGCCAATCGTTGTTCATGTGGCCACTCAGCCTCAGCCGGCAGGCAGAGCCGGGATTCGATACGATGTATTCGAGATTTCAGCTCTGCTGAACAGCGTGTGTTTTTACAGCTGCGCCACCTGAGCTTCTATTCTGTCTGTTCTTATAGTAGGATGGATCTTATAAAGTGTCCTATACTTTTTACCAAGCTTCTGCGGTGTATGCTTTTATGGCTGGTCTGAGATCAGATGGTGGGTAGGGACATTGTTGGAGCGGGGTAGTTACGGCTTGCTTTGCTATTAAGTAAGATGAATGTGTATTCATTTTCTCACTTACCTGGCTTACAGACCAGATGCAGATCTGGTAGGGCAATATAGGCTGAATGACCATCATCAAAAAACACCAAGAACCTGAAACATTCAAGACAATCGTTAGCTATTAGTAACAGCTAATGCCAAAACAGAAGTGAGAAACAGCCCACATGGTACAAAATGTTCTTTTAAAATCTTCAAACCCACCTCATCCGGTTTTTACGATCCGGCATCTCGGCCACTATAGCGGCAAGGAACCATGACTGGTCCAGCTCTTTGTAGCTTGCCACAACTCGACATCCCACGGACAGATCCTTTAGCAAAGGAGGCCCTACGCATGCCAGGTGATGAGCAGATAACACACTCTTGCCTTTATTCCCTTCAAACAGGACCTTATACCTAGGACCAGTCTCTGAAAAAGGGGAAAAAGAAAATAGCTAAATAATGTTGACTTACTTTTAGCATCATCGAACAAAACTAGATATAAGATAGAACATTGGTCAGTTTGCGTGTCCTCAGATGACATGAAATGCCTCAGCATTCACAGTAGTCCCATATCATGATGCTCCCAGCTACATACTACATATTACAGAAGGTATGGTGTTCTTCTTTGACCAGTGTTGCGATTAGTCCAAATGCTCGAGTGCACATTTAGATGCGCATCTCTTTGATGCTTTTTAGTAGATACGTTTTATGTGGGGTGTCAGAACAAAGACGAACGCTGTAAGGTAGCCTAGCAGTTAAGGTACCGGGCTAGTAATCAGAAGGTTGCTGGTTCAAGCCCCACCACCACCAGGTTGCCACTGTTGGGTCCCTAAGCAAGGCCCTTAACCCTTAATTGCTCTAATTGTATTTAGTCATACTGGTAAATGCTGCAATTGTAAATGCAACGCAGTGCATTGCTTATTGCGTATTGTGTTAATATTGTTCCTGCAGCATTAAGGTTAAATATTGAATATTTCCAAGTGTAAACCATTTGCAGGTGTAAACTTGTGTTTGAGTGGGCAATTCATAAAGCATAACACTTAAAAATAGGTATTTAAAAGTATCGGGTCACCTACAGATTACACCAACAGGGGCTTTGAACATCCCATTCTAAATCCATTGGCATTAATATGGAGTTGATCCCTGCTTTGCAGCTATAACAGCTTCCACCCTTCTGGAAAGGCTTTACTCAAGATTTTGAAGTGTGGGAATTTTTGCCCATTCAATCAGAGAAAACACCTATCCGTGAAGCCATGAACAACTGAATTCAAAGATTAAGAGGTGTGTCCTGAATAGCTGACCAAATACTACACCATATACACCGATCAACCATAACATTAAAACCACCTCCTTGTTTCTACACTCACTGTCCATTTTATCAGCTCCACTTACCATATAGAAGCACTTTGTAGTTCTACAATTACTGACTGTAGTCCATCTGTTTCTCTACTTACTTTTTAAGCCTGCAGTCACCCTGTTCCTTAATGGTCAGGACCCCCACAGGACCACTACAGAGCAGGTATTATTTTGGTGGTGGATCACTCAGCACTGCAGTGACACCAAAAAAATATAGAGCCAACAGCGCCCCGTGAGCAGCGTCCTTTGACCACTGATGAAGGTCTAGAAGATGACCAACTCAAACAGCAGCAATAGATGAGCGATCGTCTCTGACTTTGCATCTACAAGGTGGACCAACTAGGTAGGAGTGTCTAATAGAGTGGACAGTGAGTGGACACGGTATTTAAAAACTGCGGTATCTGATCCACTCATACTAGCACAACATACTACACACTAACACACCACCACCATGTCAGTGTCACTGCAGTGCTGAGAATGATCCACCACCTGAATAATATCTACTCTGTGCTGGTTCTGTGAGGGTCCTGACCATTGAAGAACAGGGTGAAAAGGGGCTAACAAAGCATGCAGAGCAACAGATGGACTACAGTCAGTAATTGTAGAACTACAAAGTGCTTCTATATGGTAAGTGGAGCTGATAAAATGGACAGTGAGTGTAGAAACAAGGAGGTGGATTTAATCTTATGGCTTTCTTACATTACAGGACTTTAACTACATCATCCACAAAGCCTTACCGGTTGTTTTAATGTCTAAAATTGTGCCTTGATGCCATGTTTTAGTCCTCCGCTTTCCAAGAATGCTCATATTGACCTTCAGCTCTATCTCCTGCTGAACGCTGGCAGGTACAGCTGCTGGGACGGATGACGTCTCAGAACCTGGGAAGAACCATGATAAAAAGAAACAGGAGTTACAAAAGATCAAGCAAAGCCAAACCAGACAAATAAAAAAATCTTGTACCTTCTTTATTATTTGAAAGACTATCAGAGGCTGAATTAACTGTGGTGGAGGTACCAGGCTGAGTGCTGGTTACAGGACTGGAGGTCTGTGTTTTAATATTAGGCGTCTGACTGGCGCTTGCTTCAGTGTTGCCTTGGTTAGGATCATCAGATTTCTCTGTGGGTTTAGTTTTAACAGTGGTGCTGGAGGATGTGGAGGCACTGCTTGTTGTAGAATTGGATGGTCCATTGCTGGGTTCAGGACTTGGAGTGCTTGACGGTTCATTGCTGGGTACTGGAAGATTGCTGGAAGAGCTTGATGGCCCTGATGGCTTGATGCTGGCTTTGGGACTGGCCGAGCGCAAAGATTTCTTGGTAAGTTTTGGACTGGTCGTGTTTGATGGTTCATGGGTCGATTTGGGAATGGTAGACTGTACAGTGTTTTTGCCCGTTTTGGGGCTGGCAGACTTTAATGGCTTGTTGCTGGGCGTAGGACTAAAAGAGCTTGACGTTTTTTTGCTAGGTGTGGGACTGACAGATTTAGTCTTTTTTTTCTTGGTTTCAAAAATGCTATAGACTGCAGGTGTATTACTGGATTTGGTACTGGAAGAGACTAAAGGATCCTTGCTAGGTTTGGGATTAACAGAGCCTGAATGTTCATTGCTGGGTTCAGGAATGTCAGATCCTGAATGGTCGTTGCTGGGTTCGGGACTGGCAGAGTCTACGAGTTCATTTCTGGGTTTGGGACTGGCAGAGCTTGGGGGTTCATTTCTGGGTTTGGGATTAGCAGAGCTTGGGGGTTCATTGCTGGGCTTGAGATTGGCAGAGCTGGGTTTGGGACCTGCAGGGCTTGAAGGATTAATGCCTGGCTTGAGACTGGCCAAGTCTGAAGACTTGTCAACGGGTTTGGGATCAGCAGATCTAGAACGCCTGTCAGTGGGTTTGGGATCGGCAGATCTAGAACGCCTGTCAGTGGGTTTGGAATTGGCAGAGCTTGAAGGCTCGTTGGGTTTGGATCTGGGAGAGCTTAAAGATTTTTTGCTGGGTTTGGAACCACTATGCTTCAACTTTTTAATACCTTCAGTTTTGTTTTTAACATGTGTAGTGGAGCTTGTGTGGCTAGAGACGGGTCTTTGGTCGGGTAAGTCAGTTTCTGATGATCCAGTACCAGAATTCCCTGAGAGTCTGGACGTTTGGGTGAACGACCCTGACTGTGAAACAGAACCCTCTGTACTGCACGTGGGTGCAAAGTGAGTGGTTGAATCTGTGGCTACTACAGGGGAGGCTATAGATGATCCATCAGAAAGAGGGGAAGAATCTTTGTGTGCTGGATTAGTAGTGGGTACAGTCGGTACAGTCGGTTTAGCAAGACTCTGGTGAGATCTGGAGGGTGTGATAGACTTCGTTTTAGCCTGAGGGTTAACGAACGCAGGCCTTTTGGCTGCCCGAACTAACGTCTTCTCAGAAGATCCAGGAGACTGCATGCCAGCAGGTGACTTCTCCTGACAGAGCTAGAAGAGAGATCGAAACGTTAGGAGCATTTTTAAACATGACTGTATGGTTGTGAGCGATGTCCAGAGTACTTCCTCTCACCTCTCGCTCATCTCTTGCTGTTTCATTAGCAGCAGCTGAAATGAAGGACATACAATTACAGGTCAAAAAGATCCAGAAAACACACTTACATTTTGATTCACATCTCTAGGTGTTTATTGCTTTTAAAAAAAAAAAAGAAAGTGTCATACCACCCAAATCAATAACGACATAGTCATCGTCCACATCAGCTGTATCGTCCTCCCCCATATCAGCTGGATCGTCGTCGTCGTTGTTCTCCTCCTCTCGACTTCCAGGTTCATCCTGAACATGAATGACATTTTCTGTGGATTTGGCTCCCTCTTCTTCCTCCGAGTCCGTGTCATGATACTCCAATCCCAGCATTCCATAAAGGCCTTTCATTACAGACTCGCACTCAAGGACCGACCTGATTCAAAACACAAAATGAGCCGAATTTGTGAAGACAAAATTCACTAACTGAATTGGCTATACATTATATTAACAATATCATAACATAAATAAATAAAAAAGAAATGTGGACCATAATACTGTTGGCTTACAATTCTATTTGATTCATCACCCTTCAATCAATCCACAGCACCCTCAATATTCTGATTAAAATTGATATGAAGAATGAATGAATGATAAAGATACACTATAGAATATACACTGATCAGCAATAACAATGTCACTGTCCATTTTATCAGCTCCACTTACCATATAGAAGCACTTTGTAGTTCTACAGTTACTGACTGTAGTCCATCTGTTTCTCTGCATGCTTTGCTAGCCCCCTTTCATGCTGTTCTGCAATGGTCAGGACTCTCCCAGGACCACTACAGAGCAGGTATTATTTAGGTGGTGGGTCATTCGCAGCACTGCAGTGACACTGACATGGTGGTGGTGCGTTAGTGTGTGTTGTGCTGGTTTGAGTGGATCAGACATACCGTGTCCACTCACTGTCCACTCTATTAGACACTCCTACCTAGTTGGTCCACCTTGTAGATGTAAAGTCAGAGATGATCGCTCATCTATTGCTGCTGTTTGAGTTGGTCATCTTCTAGACCTTCATCAGTGGTCACAGGACGCTGCCCACGGGGCGCTGTTGGCTGGTGGACTATTCTCAGTCCAGCAGCATTGCTGTGTCTGATCCGTTCATACCAGCACAACACACACTAACACACCAGCACCATGTCATTGTCGCTGCAGTGCTGAGAATGATCCACCACCTAAGTAATAACTGCTCTGTAGTGGTCCTGACCATTTAAGAACAGGGTGAAAGCAGGTTAAAAAGATATGTAGAAAAACAGATGGACTACAGTCAGTAATTGTAGAACTACAAAGTGCTTCTATGTGGTAAGTGGAGCTGATAAGACAGTGAGTGTAGAAACAAGGAGGTGGTTTTAATGTTATGGCTCATCTTTTAACCACCGCTTTATTTAACTCAGGGTTGCAGTGGGTACAGTTCACTGGGCGAAGGATAGGAAATACCCTGGACAGGTCACCAGTCCATCACAGGGAAAACACACACACATTCATACCCAGGACAGTTTTTAAGTAGCTTTAATAAACCTGACTGCATGTCTTTGGATCGTGGGGGCAAACCGGAGCTCCCGAAAGGAAACCCACAAGGACACGGGGAGAACATGCAAACTCCACATAGAAAAGACCCATTAGCTCCACCTGAGAATCAAACCCAGGAACTTCTTGCTTTGAGGCGACAGTGCTTTGCATTCCTTTTTTGCACATTCTGTATTAAAGTGTGCACCCCTAGTGTGAGGGTAATCATTTGGGAATTACTGTAGTCTTTTTGTGCATGTTTACATCATAGGCATTGCATGACTTGTCATGTTTATAACTATGTTTCGCGCACACACACACACACACACACACACACACACACACACACACACACACACACACACACACACACACACACAAGCAGTTTTGCATTTAAACTAATAAAATAATCATAAAAGAGGTCAGGTTACATACAATGCTTGTTCTGACCTCTGGTGTTCAAACAGTGCAACTGCATTAAATATCATTTACCAGGCCAGTGATAGCTCAGTGGTTAAGGTACTGGACTAGTAAACACAAGGTTGCCGGTTCAAGCCCCGCCACCACCAAGTTGCCACTGTTGGGTCCTTGAGCAAGGCCCTTAACCCTCAATTGCTCATTGTGTTCAGCTCATTGTGTAAGTCGCTTTGGATAAAAGCGTCTGCTAAATGCTGAAAATGTAAATTTACAGACCTGAGTGGCACATCTCCAACATCTACCAACATCTATTTTTTTTGTCTTGTTATGAATTTGGCTCTTACTCGCAGGCATTGCTGTACAGCATTCGGTTGTAGGTGGCCTCCATTTCTTTCTGCTTCACCCACTCCTCCACCTGCGCCAGCTGCGCCTGCCTCCGCACCAGCCGCTCGTCCTTATCCACCTGTGTCCGAACCCAGCGCTGCAGCTCCTCCCCAGTCACGTTCAACTCCTCGTTCTTGTCGTTATTCATCATGACACTGGGCGTGCACACACACATGCAGAAGATAAATACAGACAGGTCAGAGATGGTATTAATAGCAATAAATCATTACGGTCCTAGCCGGGTGTCCACACAGACACGATTTGTTATGCCCTGTGATGAATGTGTGCAGCATGGGGTTTCACATTCTCTTGTTGAAAAAGGCATTGACGTCCCTGGAAAAAATGTCATCTTGAAGGCAGCACATGATGCTCTAAAATCTTAATGTATTTTTCTGCATTAATGCTGCCATCACAGAAATGTACATTACCTGACACAGACCCTGGCTTTTGGACTGGCTGCTGATAACAGCAACAGGTTTGGATGGTCCTTTTCGTCTTTGGTATGGAGCACAAAGCATCCATTTCTTCCAAAAATCATCTGACCACAATACACGTTTCCACTGTGTGATGGTCCATCTTTATTGATATGAACTACCTTCTGGACCTAATGGCTTGTAACTTAAACACTTGGTGGGTAGCACTGTCACCGTGCAGCAGGAAGGTCCTTGGTACGATTCCCAGGTGGTGCGGCCCAGGTCCTTTCTGTATGGAGTTTGTATGTTCTCCTTGTGTCTGCGTGGGTTTCCTCCAGGTACTCTGGTTTCCTCCCACAGTCCAAAGACATGCAGTCAGGTTAATTAAAGCTACTAAAAATTGTCCTGGGTATGAATATGTGTGTGTGTTAGTGGTTAAGGTACTGGACTAGTAATCAGATGGTTGCCGGTTCAAGCCCCACCACTTGAACCAGCCACTATTGGGCCCTTGAGCATAACCCTTAACCCTTAATTGCTTTAGATTGTATACGGTCACAACTGTAAGTCGCTTTGGATAAAAGCGTCCGCTAAATGCCGATAATGTAAATGTAATGTTTGCCCTGTGATGGACTGGCGACCTGTCTGGGGTGTTTCCTGCCTTTCACCCAGTGAACTGTACCCACCGCAAGCCTGAGTAGGATAAAGCAAAGGTAAAACAGAGGATAAGAGAATTAATGAACGTTTCCCTATACAAGATCTTTGTGATTCACATCAATCACCTGTTCTTGTGTACATTCTATTTGAGGTGATGGACAGCACTGTCGCCTCACAGCAAGAAGATGCTGGGTTCGACCCCCAGGTGGGGCGGTCCTTTCTGTGTGGAGTTTGCATGTTCTCCCCATGTCCTTATGGGTTTTCTCCAGGAGATCCGGTTTCCTCCTACAGTACAAGGTGTCCATGACTGTGTTTTACATTAAACTTGTGTACTGATGAATCTTGTGTAACGAGTGACTACCGTGTCTAACATGAACCCTAATGAATAAATACACTGCCTGGCCACAAAAAGGTCACACACTCTAATATTTCGTTGGACCGCCTTTAGCTTTGATTACGGCACGCATTCGCTGTGGCATCGTTCCCACAAGCTTCTGCAATGTCACAACATTTATTTCTGTCCAGAGTTGCATTAAATTTTTTCCCCCAACATCTTGTATTGATGATGGGAGATTTGGACCACTGTGCCAAGTCTTCTCCAGCACATCCCAAAGATTCTCAATGGGGTTCAGGTCTGGACTCGGTGGTGGCCAATCCATGTGTGAAAATGTCTTTCACAATTTGAGCCAGATGAATCCTGACATTGTCATCTTGGAACATGCCTGTGCCATCAGGGAAGAAAAAATCCATTGATGGAATAACCTGGTGGTTCGGTATATTCAGGTAGTCAGCTGACCTCATTCTTTGGGCACATAACGTTGCTGAACCCAGACCTGACCGACTGCAGCAACCCCAGATCATAGCACTGCCCCCACAGGCTTGTACGGTAGGCACTAGGGATGGTGGGTGCATCACTTCAGCCGCCTCTCTTCTTACCCTGATGCACCCATCACTCTGGAACAGGGTAAATCTGGACTCATCAGACCACATGACCTTCTTCCATTGCTCCAGAGTTCGATCTTTATGCTCCCTAGCAAATTGAAGCCGTGTTTGCCGGTTAGCCTCACTGACAAGTGGTTTTCTTAAGGCTACACAGCTGTTTAGTCCCAATCCCTTGAGTTCCCTTTGCATTGTGCGTGTGGAAATGCTCTTACTTTCACTATTAAACATCCCTGAGTTCTACTGTAGTTTTTCTACCATTTGATTTCACCAAACGTTTAAGTGATCGCCGATCACGATCATTCAAGATTTTTTTCCGACCACATTCCTTCCTCGAAGATGATGTTTCCCCCCCACTGTCCTTCCACTTTTTAATCATGCGCTGGACAGTTCTTAACCCGATTTTAGTAGTTTCAGCTTCTCCTTAGATGTTTTCTCTGCTTGATGCATGCCAATAATTTGACCCTTCTGAAACAGATTAACATCTTTTCCACGACCACAGGATGTGTCTTTCCACATGGTTGTTTAACAAATGAGAAGCTACACACTGCATCACTTAGGGTTAAATAACTTGTTGCCAGCTGAAACATAATCACACATGCAGTAATTATCCAGTGGGAGGCTCTTACCTATTTGCTTAGTTAAATCCAGATGGTGAGCTTTTTTTTTTTGGCCAGGCAGTGTAAATAATAGTATTTGAGGGGGTTATGTCATACCCTCTATGGCCACTAGGGGGGGGTCTTATTTAGCCCAGAATTTCCCTCGTGGTAAATGGAAAGACAACAAGTTTGTACAAGCGTGTAGTTTCAGCTGTTATTATGATTCAAGACTTTCAAGATATTTGTGCTTTGTAGTTTGACACTGTCAAAAATATTTGGACAGAAAAATTAAGACTGTGTATAAACTTTAGACAGGAGTAGACAAACATGCAGAGGAGACGCTGAGTCCAGCAATGGCGTCTCACAATAAAACGCTGAAGCATTATGTACAACTTAAACCATGACCTTTTTCTACAGGAATTAATACCAGAGATACACTTCTATATAACGTACAAGTACAACTTTTTAAATTAGATATAATATAGCAGCTAGCTTAGTTAGCACACCCGTCTAAGCATGTAAACATAACAAGGCGCTGGTGCAGCTGTTCACCTAATAAACACACATTTCACAATTAATTCGGACATTATTCATCATGTCGTGTTAATAAAAAAACCTGGTGAGTTTAGTTCTGTACAAAAAACAGTAAATTACCTTCAGTACTTCGTCTGCGTCGTAAATCAACCGCCCTGCACTATAGAAACTCTTCAGCTTTAAGAAGAACCTGTCAGATCATTGTATCTCATCACTCGCTGTGTGTTCGCTCTTTTAGACCGAAGTGGAACCGGTTCCGAGACAAACCCAGTAGATTTTCATTTTGGTTCGGGCGCCGCTACATGGTTTCAAATTTGCTACTGTGCGGAAGCGTCCAATAGAGGTGTTAACTCTTCCTACCCGTATTCCGGACAGACTCCGCCCCCTGACCCGGCGGATAGTAAACGGTGACGCCCTTTTCACAGAGCCCGATGACGTATTTCCGGTTTCATTTAGCAGGGTAAACAAAGCGCCGCTGTAATGGAGTTCACTGCGTCTCTGCATAATGTTTGTTGAAATATTGAATTTTGCCTTAAAAAATGTACATAAACCAGCACTGAGAATATATTTAGACATTTGTTTGTAGTAATTTGTTTTTAAGTGCACAAAAAGAAACATTTTACCCTTAAATGCACTTCAAAAATAAACATGTTCACTGAGACAATATTAATATTGTGTTCTAAAGAATGCATTTGTTTTAATAACCGTAACTGAATTGACAAACAAACAAAAGGCACAGAGTAAAAGAAGGTTAAAATGTATTTGATTTATTATATTAGTAAATATTTATAAAAGTATGCAAACTTGAATTACTTAAATTCATTAAAATGATCATCTTAATTCATGAAACATTTTTCCATATCCAGTGTTGTTTCAACAGAAGCAACATCAACATACAAAAACATCCTCTAGACAATAACCATAACACCTGAACAACTAACCATAGAGAAACCATATTTGCTTGAGGGAGAGTCAAGTCAAGTCACCTTTATTTCTATAACACATTTAAAAGACAACCAAAGTGCTGTACATTAAAATCAAGTATAAATAACACTCAACTATGCATATAACATTTAACAAATCATTAACATACATACAAAATAACATACATACGCACCAACATATAAATCAAATAAAACCACTAAAACAAAGATGGCTATGACAACCCAAAAAATATTAAAAACTTATTCATTAAGAAGACTCAAATGCCAAAGAAAACAAATAAGTTTTTTAATTTGACTTAAAGGCATCTATTGTGTGGGACTCCTTTATGAAAAGTGGAAGACTATTCCAGAGTCTTGGGGCAGCTACAGAAAAGGCCCTGTCACCCTTAAACCTCATTTGAGAACGTGGAATAGCTAAGAGCAGTTGGTTAGAGGATCGTAGAGCTCACGGAGTGGAGTAAACACAGAGAAGGTCAACGATATAGCTCGGAGCCAAGCCATGTAAAGCCTTAAAAACAAATAATAGAACTTTAAATTCTATCCTATATTTGACTGGTAACCAATGCAATGATGCAAGTATGGGGGTAATGCTCTCCCTTTTCTTGGTACCGGTCAGGAGCCTCGCGGCTGCATTTTGAACCAGCTGTAGACGTGACAAGCTTGACTGACTGATTCCCAAGTACAGTGAATTGCAAAAATCGATACGCGAGGAAATAAAAGCATGCACTACTGTTTCCAAATCATTAAAAGAAAGGATACTTTTCATTTTAGCAATGTTCCTAAGTTGAAAGAAACTAGCTCTCACAACAGCATTAACTTGTTTCTCAAACTTAAGAGCGGGATCAAAAATGACACCCAGATTTTTTACATGGCTATTTACATGGCCCCAGATCATTAGCTATGGCCCTGAGTGGTTGAGAAAAGTGATGAAAAGGTTTAAGCATGTAAGCAGAGTTTTGTACAAAGTAAATTAGAAAAAATACATGAATCTGAACTGAAATATTCTAGAACCTGAAAATGACTTATTGAATTGTTATTATTATTGAAATAATTCAGCTTAGGTTGGTCTGTCAGAAACAGAATCTGCTTTATTTCATTCTCCAGCTCCATCACCTTGTGCTCCAGCTCCTGTATCCTTGCAGATGCAGCATCCACTGCACCTGTGACAAAAGAAGGAACACATTACATTACTATATTCTTTTACATTAAATATCTAAAATGAAGTCAAATGATGTGCTGGACATTCGTTCAGGCTATATTCTAGACTCTTTAGACTGTTATTCAGGAAGTATTGCATCTTTACACTGTTATTCAGATAAATATAGTATCTTTAGACTGTTATATTGGTATATTTAGTTGTAATGTTACTCACCACCACCGGGAGACGGAGGATGCCAGTAATCATGCTCCATAACATTAGCCATAGGCTCATTTAGCATAGCTCCCGGTTCCTGCTCGTCTCTCTCTTCCGTTGCGGCTTCGATGTTAAAACCGAGGCGAGCACTTGCCCTCTTGTATGGTGCCTGACGATCCTTCCGACTCCCAAAATCATTCCAGGCAAATCGCGATGGAACCGATCTCTTTCTAAGTCTAACTCTGCTCCCTCCCTCTTTCACATACACCTCCTCAGGCTTGAAGTGCAGGCTACACACATACGTACTGCCACGCAGAATAGTACATTTGGCACCTTCTTCTCTCCTAATTGCAGTAATCCATTTAAGGCGTAAATGTACATTTTTGGGGAAGACGTGAAAATTTCAATGTGGATGTTTTCTTTTATTCTTAGAGCAAAAAGGTACGCTACAGTAGCACTTGCTATGCTGCTCCATTTAACCGGTACGGCTAAGCTGCACTGTTTACCCTGCTATTTTTTACTTCCGCATTCCAAACCCGGAAATGTGAAAAGGGCCTGCACCTCCAGCACATTCATGACTGTAAATAAAATGAATTTAATATAATATAATGATTTAAAAAATTAAACCTACCTAAAATATCCTTTCGGTTTGATCAGCAAAGTTTTGGGCTGCACGAATAAGATAGAATAAGAGTCTTTTATTATCCCACAAAGGTGAATTTGCAACGTTACAGCAACTTAAGGATGAAAAGAGTTTATACACACTTCTGAAAAGACGTTACTACCAAGCTGTGTAAAAAATACAATAAACAGGTGTATTAAATGCATTAAATTATGAAAGAGTCCTCTCAGTGTCGCCTGGCTGTTGCAGAAAGTGCATCTGTATGGAAGGCCATCAGGGCCAAAACGTTTAAGCCTTGCTTGCTCAGACGCTTAAAAATATTGTCTCCACACGAAAACAACTTACGTGCTAACAAATAAAGATGTTATTTTTATGTGTACAGATGGCATCTTTCTGTGCGTGTACTCTAAAAACATTTGAGGTGTCTGGAAGTTTATACAAGATATTTTATTCAGATACCCCTTTTTAGAACATTTCACATCCTTTCATATGGGTTATCCATTTGCCATACTGGAACACGATGCTGTAGAAGACATTCCATAATGGCGCCAGTGTACCTTTTGTAGAACATTCCACATCTCCATTTTTATGGCCTAATCAGGAGATATGAGGTTATTCCTCCTAGAGGTTTGGTGTTAAGGGATCTGCTGGAAGTTGGGAAGCCTATGGAAAGGAGAGACTCTGTTTCTTTCTCTATGAACAGGGTCTGACGTCTAAGCTAGAAGCTAGAGTGTTAATGGATTCCAGATGTGTTTTGTACGTATATTCGAGTATTTAAAGAGAGCAGCTTACGAAGAGAGCAGAGAAGAATTGGCTACCTACTCTCCGGGCAAATCGCGAGTCCACGGACCAACACAAGGGCTACAGTGCTTCAAATTGCAGATCATTTTAATACTTGTGATGAAATGTAAATGTGTCACAAAAGACAGTCCATCAAACCCTTCTGTGTATAGGGCTGTGTAGTCACAGGCCAGTCAAATTGCTTATGTTAGCACCAACAATGGCACACAGGCATCAGACCTAGACACTGGAGTGTTGGAAATACGTCGACAGGTTTGCTACCAATGGCTGCATCATTTACCCATGAAAGAGATGGCATCACAATGTATAGAAATGGAAGGATCTGCTTGTAATATGTTAGTAATAGATACTGTGAATATTAAATTTGAACATACAGTTCTAGTCATGATGATGAATTGGGCCAAGGCCGTAGAAAAGATTACAGAGAGGTACGCACGTGACAAACTGTCTCTGTTGCAGGAACAGTGGAAAAATACTGGGTGTTGTGATGAGAAATGGACCTCTGGGTGGGTTGACTGTAAAGTCTCAGCACACACACTACTCTGGGTCTGTTTGACTATCCTTCATGGGAGAGGCCACAGAACGCTGCAGCTAAAGATCTGGATGAGAGATATCAACTTTTTCTAAATAAACTTATTGAAACTTACTGATTGTGTCTGAGGGTTCAATTGGTTCCAGAAAAGATTCGTCTTTGACAATACCACAGGACTGAAGATGTCTTGTAGTATCTGTGTACCTGTGGAAGCATATTAGTCCTAATGTTGGCTCATCAGTGTATGTCCCTGCATGTATTCTACTTTTAATCCAACAATGAAGATCGGGTTACCCATACGTTATCTATCTCTATTGTTATGACAGTTTAATGGAATTTAAGGTGATTTCTCGGCCTGTATGTTCACAAATTAGCAAAAATACGAGCAAACAAAAGCACTTATGCACATTATGCACTTCTGTAGATTAACTTATTCCATTGGGTTGTAGTCAGGAAAACATTTTAAATGTTTAAATTTGATTCTAAGCTGAGAGATTGGCTTTCTTTTGAGGATCCTTAAGTGTTATAACGTCTTGTATCTCCAGGAAAGTGTCACAGTCTGCTGGAAAGCTGTTTCTCTGTGAAAAATAATAGTGGAAGGTCAAACCAATGCAAAATATTGTAAAGACAGCTATTAATAGGCCCACTATACTTTATAGAAAATGAATTATATCTGCACTGTACATACACTATGTGACCAAGAGTATGTGGATGCACCTCTATTCTAAGTCCAGATGCTTCAGCCTCATTCATTGCTAACAGATGTACACGTATAACAGTAGTTATATAAGGGTTTTGGCATATCAAGCAGAAGATTGTGGGTTTGTATCCTAGCTCTGCCATGCAGCCAATATTTAGCTCTTCAGCAAGACCCTTAACCCTCTAGGTTCAAGGGTGCTGTACCTACACTGGCTGACCCTACACTCTGACCCCAGCATCCAAACAAGCTGGGATATACAGAAGAAACGTTATTTTAAGAAATTAAAGTGTTCCATGGGATTATTAGGGCGGCATTGCGGCTTTGTGGGTAGCACTGTCGCCTCACAGCAAAAAGGTCCTGGGTTTGATCCCCAGGTGGGGCAGTCCAGGTCCTTTCTGTGTGGAGTTTGCATGTTCTGCATGGGTTTCTTCCGGCAGCTCAGATTTCCTCCCACAGTCCAAAGATGTGCAGTGAGGTGAATTGGAGATATAAAACTGTCCATGACTGCTTTGATATTAAACTAATAAACTGATGAACCTGTGTAATGAGTAACTACCGTTCCTGTCATAAATGTAATAAGTGTAAAACATGACATTAAAATCCCAATAAACAAACAATTGGACTCCCTGTTTTAGCAGGACTGTTTCATCTGTGAACAAAGCAAGGTTAATAAATAAATAAAGACATAGTTTGCCAAGTTTGGTTTGAAGGAACTGTTCACAACTGAAAGCTGTTCTAACTGTAAAGAGAGAGCCAACTGCATATTCATGACCATGGTTATGGAATAGCATGTCCAACAAGTCCATGGTCTGACATCCGCATACTTTGGTCATATTGTATATACAAATAAATAATGTAAAAATTGTATTTGTACAAGTGTCAAATACTGCTGAACGTTTTATATATTAAACTGCAAAAAAAAACTCACATTGAGAGAAAGACGCAGAAGACCTTCACCCTGAGCCTTCACCACCGACAGGAACATCTGAAGTGACTTTTGTGTCAGTTTGTTACCTGTATGAACAGTATGGAATAACATCAATGTTCAATGTGTTTATTTCAATGTTTTGCCAAAGCATCGAAGTCTTATATATATCATGAAGTATGAGTTCTATATAACTGACCTGACAGGTTCAGTGATTTCAGTGTTGTGTTTCCTGGGTGAATGACTTTCCCATCAGCATGCTGTACACCAGGAACCAGCAAAGGACCGTGTGTCTCCACAACGTCTCCTGACTAATACACACATCCATACAGCCAGAGCTTTATTTTTAAAATTCATTCTTCTATAAAACCATAACCCCTGAACCCCTTTTTTAGACTTGTAAAGCAGCTGTCAAAGTCAAATCAAATCAAAATGTATTTGTCACATATATAAAGTCATACACAGTACAACTGGTAGAGAAATGCTTTTGTGACCACTCGGCCACATTAGTAACCAGCACAAAATTGGTCCAAAAATATATTTTTATTTAAAAAATGTCAACATTTAAAATTAAAATAGAAACTTTATATAATAAAAAAATAGAAGCAATTTAAAGTGTACCAAACGTGCAAATATATATTTAGTATATTTAGTCCTGACTACTATTTTAGAATATTTAGTCCTGACTGCTATTTTGATTAAGGGGCCAAAAAGCTCCCTCTCATTTTTTCTGTTTTGGCCTTCAAGGTGTGAAAATGCTTCCCAGACCATAACAGACCATTATTGGGATGACTGGGGTCCTTTGCTATCTTCCTGGCCCTTGACCAGCACCAGTTTCTATATATGGACTGAAGGTCAGGATAACGGAAACTTGGCTGGGAAAATAGAAAGTAACTATAGTAGTTGCAGGTCAGTATCCGTTCATTATTATGATGGCAGAACTATTCAGTGCTGATTTACTTGTATCACCCATGTGATTCTTCTGTTTAATGCTTCTGTTTAAAACTTTGTGTCCTTAGTAGGGATGTCAGTGATTACATTTTACATTTTACTCTTATTTTGCCCCATCCTAAAATTACATTTCTAAATTTGTCCATATTAAGTATTTTCTTCCTACGTTTGTCAGAATTCAAATGAAATAATAAATCTCAGATTCTTATTTTTAGTGCATTTTACAAATGAAATGGGGTTTTTATAATTAAGATTGACTTTTTCTTCATCTCCATGTTTTGGAAAGAAAAATGGACAGTCCCCCTTTTTTGGAATTATTGTGCTTGTATGTGTGATCTTTTTTGCTCTTTTACTCCTTACCTGGTGTTCAGGTGCTGAAGGTTGCTTGTCTTTCCCTTCTGATTTTCCTCCTTGGGTTTGTGGCAGCTTAGTATCTGAGTCTGGGATTAACAGCAAAAAAAATTAGATGTTGTAACAAAATACAGCTTGGCAAAATAATATATTAAACACATACAGTTACAGGCATTGGTGGGGCTTTTGGGCCCCTCAAGATTGTATAGATTGTATACTGTAGATTTGGGCCTTTGTAAAATTGTCGCAACATTAAAACCTATGGCGGTTTGGATAAACGTACATTTTTCACAACACTAAATTACTATCCATAGACCACCTACAGGTATGTCATGCTGCTCATTTCTCTTTACTTGGAGGCTTTACCTGACTGTTTCACATTTGCTTCCAGAATGTCACATTTGCTTCCAGAGTGCAATGTTTCCTGTACCACCACCCACAAGCATAATATACTCCCCTACAGCACCTCTTTAATCTCTCTGTGAGACTGAAGAAGGTGCCTACACTGTGGAAGACCTCCTGCATCATTCCGGTGCCGAAAAAGAATCGTCCCAGCGATCTCAATGACTACAGACCTGTGGCTCTGACATCACATGTCATGAAGACCTTTGAGAGACTGGTTCTATGGCACCTGAGGTCTCAGCTGACAGATTTCCTGGACCCACTGCAGTTTGCATACCGGCCATGCATCGGGGTGGATGATGCGATCATCTTTATGACACACAAGGCCCTTTCTCACTTGGACAAGCAGGGAAGCACTGTGAGAATTATGTTCTTTGACTTCTCTAGTGCCTTCAATACCATCCAGCCCTGCCTACTGAGTGAGAAGCTGCTGGAGATGCACCTGCACCCCGATACCACATCATGGATTACAGACTACCTCACAGGCCGGCCACAATATGTCAGAGTGGGTGGCTGTGTTTCTGAGTCTGTGATTTGCAACACTGGTGCACCCCAAGGAACTGTACTAGCACCATTCCTCTTCACGGTATACACCTCGGACTTCCGATTTAACTCTGGTTCCTGCCACCTTCAGAAGTTTTCCGATGACTCCTCCATTGTTGGATGTATCACCAGAGACAACGAGGAGGAGTGCAGAGGACTGATCGAGAGCTTCACTACATGGTGCAGTGAAAATCACCTGAAGCTCAACATCAGCAAGACTAAAGAGATTGTGGTAGATTACCAGAAGAACAGAAGCACCCCTGTTCCGGTTTTCATCCATGGAAAGGAGGTGGAGAATGTGGACTCCTACAAGTACCTTGGGGTACATTTAAACAACAAACTGGACTGGACACATAACACTGATGCCATCTATAGGAAAGGACAGAGTAGACTGTTTTTTCTGAGGAGGCTGAGGATCCTGAGGCTGAGGCTTTCAATGTGTGCAACAGACTGCTGAAAACTTTTTATCAGTCTGTGGTTGCCAGCGCCCTCTATTTTGCGGTGGTGTGCTGGGGTGGTGGCATCAAGGCTGGAGATGCCAATAAACTAAATAATCTGGTCAGGAAAGCCGGTTCTGTTGTGGGTCTACAGCTGGACAGTCTGGAGGTAGTATCAAGATCTCCCCTTCCCTTGTTTCCCAGCACTGGACTCTATAATTCATTATTCACACATATGTATATATTTACATATAGTATATATAGTGCTTTTTTTATACTGTTGTAATTACCACACTGTTGTATAATAGTAATTTTTGTATAATTTTTTTAAATTTTATTCTACTCTACATTTATTTATTCTACTTACTGTACTTACACTGTACTGGAGCTGCTGTAACATTCGAATTTCCCCATGGGGATTAATAAAGGAATCTTATCTTATCTTATCTTATCTTATACTGTATCTTACTACCATTAACAGTTGGCAAGGAGAAATTTTCCCAAAAATTTGTTACGTATTTCGTTTTTTTTCTTTTGTTGCTCCAATATTTAGGAGTCACCACAGTGGTTCATTCTGGTCAGCATACCTGATTGGCTTTTTGTGCCGAATACCTTTCCTGACGCAACTCTTGTTATTGTTATCCGAGTTTGTGACCGGCACTGGGAACTACAAAGTGCTTCTATATGGTAAGTGGAGCTGATAAAATGGACAGTGAGTGTAGAAACAAGGAGGTGGTTTTAATGTTATGGCTAAGTGGTGTATGTGGCTCGTTGGTCTAGGGGTATGATTCTCGCTTTGGGTGCGAGAGGTCCCGGGTTCAAATCCCGGACGAGCCCGCTGGTTTTCTTCACCTATATGTTAATAACAATCCTTAAGTAGTCCACTGAGGTGCAAAGTTTGGATGAGCAGCTGGACTTAGTAGATTCATCATGAAGTGCAATGTTAAGCAATTGTGTATAATAAACAGCTTCCTATGACAATGGTAAATTTGTTTTCT
The DNA here is from genome assembly GCF_030014385.1 of Trichomycterus rosablanca. Classification (NCBI taxonomy): domain Eukaryota; kingdom Metazoa; phylum Chordata; class Actinopteri; order Siluriformes; family Trichomycteridae; genus Trichomycterus; species Trichomycterus rosablanca. The sequence continues at coordinate 9,421,465 of NC_085989.1, forward strand.
GTCACAATTAATGCAGCAAAATTGAGGTAAAAACCAAAAGAAGGGCTCGTCCGGGATTTGAACCCGGGCCCTCTCGCACCCGAAGCGAGAATCATACCCCTAGACCAACGAGCCACATACACCTCTTAGCCATAACATTAAAACCACCTCCTTGAATCAAGTTATGTTCCATTTAGTGTAGTCAGCAAGATATGGAACAAGGAATAGTGCTGTACAGTATCTTTCCTGTGCATATTCTGCTGTATCTCTTAGGAAACCTCGCTCTGTACCACGTAACCTCCGAGCCACTAGTCTCGCTCGACTCGATCCGAGCGGCTGAGGAGAGATATCCAGCATGTTGAATATCTGGATCAGTCGGTTGCGACTTGCAATGAGTTTGGTGAGGGGGATAATATAGTTTCTATCCGAGTTTGTGACCGGCACTGGGAGCGCACTGAAAAGTGCACCTCTTAATTTCTAGGCTGTTCAGCCACCCCCTCCCAGAAGTCGTCAATCATATCTGTGTAGATGCTTGACAGGCAAAGTGCATTGTCACAATTCGAACCCTGGATCTCAGCGGTATTGGGCAGTTCTATCTGCTGTAGGTGGTATATCTGAAACTAGTCTACAGTTAGCGGACGAACAAGTGTACATTTATTAAAATATGAAATTATTAATATGAGAGTGCTAAGAGCACCCAAGTGTTGCAGTGGTAAGATATACTAGGGAACTGCTGCTGCCCACTGTGCAACTGGCCAATCGGACGTCCACACAGACATGACTGGCTATGTCTGAGGAAGGGTGGTTACACTATAAAATTAATATAATAAAATATAATAAATATAATAATACATGGAGCAATCAGGAGCATTTGCCAGTTGGTTGCTAATACAATTATGGATCCCTATAATGCTAAACAACAGGCATCAGACATTACACCGATCAGCCATAACATTAAAACCACCTCATTGTTTCTACACTCACTGTCCATTTTATTAGCTCCACTTACCATATAGAAGCACTTGGTGACATGTTGTTGGTGTGTTAGTGTGTGTTGTGCTGGTATGAGTGGATCAGACACAGCAGCCCTGCTGGAGTTTTTAAATCCTGTGTCCACTCTATTAGACACTCCTACATAGTTGGTCCACCTTGTAGATGTAAAGTCGGAGACGATCGCTCATCTATTGCTGCTGTTTGAGTTGGTCATCTTCTAGACCTTCATTAGTGGTCAAAGGACGCTGCCCACGGGGCGCTGTTGGCTCTATATTTTTTTGGTTGGTGGACTATTCTCAGTCCAGCAGGGACAGTGAGGTGTTTATAAACTCCAGCAGCGCTGCTGTGTCTTATCCGTTCATACCAGCACAACACACACTAACACACCACCACCATGTCAGTGTCACTGCTGTGCTGAGAATGATCCACCACCCAAATAATACCTGCTCTGTGGTGGTCCTGGGAGAGTCCTGACCATTGAAGAACAGCATGAAAGGGGGTTAACAAAGCATGCAGAGAAACAGATGGACTACAGTCAGTAATTGTAGAACTACAAAGTGCTTCTATATGGTAAGTGGAGCTGATAAAATGGACAGTGAGTGTAGAAACAATGAGCTCGTTGGTCTAGGGCAGGGGTGTCAAACTCACGGCCCGCGGGCCAGATCCGGCCCGCCACGTCATTTTATGTGGCCCGCGAGAGCTTAAACGACTGTATGATTGTTGTGATGGTTCGAGTCGTTACAGAGACGCAGTTATAATTTAATGCGCTCCTGCGCCTTTAAGAGACAACCGGTGACATCGTAGTCATGGCAACTAACTTTGACCTTTGCTGAGAAGCCATGTGACTTTTACGGCAAAATAATGCGGGGTAGCGTAGTCAGTAATGTAAACAATAATAAATAAATATAAATAATTATCTTGCAATATAATACCAAAGCATCGTCTGTAAGTAGTGGCGTTTATATTCTCAGTTGTTAGTAAATGTTTAGTGAGTATATCACAGCGTTTTAGTTACAAATTTACCGTAATTAAATACAATTGTTACCGTTACTATAGCAATTAGAATCTTTACACAAAATGCTAACTTGTTAGCGCTATTCTACGTTTGGTTAAATCTCATATTGTACCAGATGTAACACTTGACTACAGCTGTGTGCTTGTACTGTATTAAGTTCTTTATTGTCTTTATTGTTTGTATTTTTTACTTCATTCTGGTGCACACAGTGTATCACACAGCTGGGAAGCAAATAAAACCGACTGTATTCTGAAGGGAGCTGTCTGTCTGTCTGTGTCTGTCTGTCTGTCTAGCTGAGCAAGGGGGATAAACTATTAGTGAGGGCAGAATGATTGTCTTAAAATACACTGTAAAATCCTACATAAATGCTGATTTTGTGACCTGCAAAGTGATCGCATCCCACCAGTAGATGATGTTAAGAAATATTTACACATAATCCCAAAATGTACAAGAAGATAATTAAGAAAATTAAGCAGAAGGAGGAAATTTAATGAAAATGAAAACAAGATTGTGCTTCAGGAAGAGAAACCGGTGCGTCTCTTGTGTTATGAGGCCGTGTCTGTGGTAAAGGAGGACAATATATATGCAGAATTCAGCCTCCAAGAAAAACAACAGACTGCCATCACAGCAGGATACGTTACAATCGGCCCTTTGAGGGCCACAATAATGCTGATGTGGCCCTCGGTGAAAATGAGTTTGACACCCCTGGTCTCCCTAGACTGTATGATTCTCGCTTTGGGTGCGAGAGGTCCCGGGTTCAAATCCCGGACGAGCCCGCAGGTTTTCTTCACCTACATGTTAGTAATATCCCTCAGGTAGTCCAATGAGGTGCAAAGTTCGGATGAGCAGCTGAACTTGTTAGTTTCATCATAAAGTGCCATGTTAAGCAATTGTGTATTATCAACAGCTTCTTATGACAATGGTAAATCCATTTTCTGTCAAAATCAAGCGATATTGAGGTAAAAACCAAAAGGAGGGCTCGTCCGGGATTTGAACCCGGGACCTCTCGCACCCTAAGCGAGAATCATACCCCTAGACCAACGAGCCACACAAAAACATGTTTAAAAACTATGTTGAACTGAAAATTTGCCACGTTTTCTGGGCAGTTAAATGCTCATAAATTTGTTCCCGATACTTTGTCGCCATCTAGTGGTTATTGCTGTTATTACATTAGATGTTGCTCGCTCAGCGATCTAAACGGCTCTCAGTCGCTATGTGTGAACTACTCAACAACTCGATCCGAGCGGCTGAGGAGAGATATCCAGCATGTTGAATATCTGGATCAGTCGGTTGCGACTTGCAATGAGTTTGGTGAGGGGGATAATATAGTTTCTATCAGAATACATCGGCACACACACAAGTTTTACAGTATTTCTGACCTTATCGTTCTCTACAAAACACCAACATTGCATTGCAAAAAATATTTATTTAAGAAAACAATCATACAAGTGGGCTCATCCGGGATTTGAACCCGGGACCTCTCGTACCCTAAGCGAGAACCCTAGACCAGGGGTCGGCAGCCCGTGGCTGCAGAGCCGCATGCGGCTCGTTCATCCTTATACTGCGGCTCCGCGTGGCTTGGGAAAATAAATTTTAAGTATTTAATTGAAGTGTATTTTATTTGTGTTAGTTCTTTTCTTAAATTGTAGTTCTAAATTGGAAGATTATTGTGATCTTAAATATTAAAATAAAATTATATTTTATTATTTTTCGTTGCTCAAAATAACCGTCACACACTCGGAAGTCGGTATACCCGCCAAAGCGCCGTGCATTTATCGAGATATTTATGCAGATATTTTGCAAATATTTATTTTTCATTGTTTAGTGGCATAGTCTTTTTTTTCCAATTAAGTTTTTTAATTCAGGTCAAGCCTCCGCTACACGCTCCGAAAGCCCAAAGGCGATATAAGGATGACGGTTCACGGCATTTAGTTTGCTACATGGATAATTAAAGTTCAGCTTTTTAATTCATTTGAAAGAGACCAGAGTTCAAAATGTGTTCATTACATAAATAAAATTTAATTTTCTCTGTAGCACTTCACACTATAGTTTATACAAAGCGTAAAAGTAAAAAAACAATATATACAGTGTTATCTTCATTTTAGATGTCAAGAAGTATTTGCGGCTCCCAGTGTTTTCTTTTCCATGAAAACCGGGTCCAAATGGCTCTTTGGGTGTTAAAGGTTGCTGACCCCTGCCCTAGGCCAACGAGCCAGATAGAAACAGTGAATATATGTTAGATAAAAAAATTGCCACGTTGCCAGGTCAGTTAAATACACTTGATTTTTAACGAAACTTTGTCGCCATCTAGCGGTTCTTGCACGCAGTGCTTTCTAACTGCTAAATCCTTAGGACAGTCGTCAAGAAAACTATCAAAAATGATCAGCAGGGGACTGGCAAAAAAGTTTGAACATCAATACCATTTAAGAGGCTCGTTGGTCTAGGGGTATGATTCTCGCTTTGGGTGCGAGAGGTCCCGGGTTCAAATCCCGGACGAGCCCACTTATTTCTTGACTAACATTCTAGTAACATGATCTGCAGTGATTCAGTTGTGACAGCAGTTTATTTGCCACGTTGCCAGGTCAGTTAGATACACTTGATTTATTTAACGAAACTCTGTCGCCATCTAGCGGTTGTTGCACGCAGTGTTTCCCAACCTCTAAATCATTAGGACAATTATGAAGAAAACTGACTCTACTGTACATACTTTTTATGTGGTGGTGTGTTAGTGTGTGTTGTGCTGGTATGAGTGGATAAGACACAGCAGCGCTGCTGGAGTTTTTAAACACCTCATTGTCACTGCCGGACTGAGAATAGTCCACTAACCAAAAATATCCAGTCAACAGCGCCCCGTGGGCAGCGTCCTGTGACCACTGATAAAGGTCTAGAAGATGACCGACTCAAACAGCAGCAATAGATGAGCGATCGTCTCTGACTTTACATCTACGACAAATGTAAATGTACATTTACATCAACTAGGCAGGAGTGTCTAATAGAGTGGACACATTATTTTACATGTTCAGCATTTAGCAGACACTTTTATCCAAAGCGAGCAATTGAGGGTTAAGGACCTTGCTCAGGGACCCAACAGTGGCAACTTGGGCTTGAACCGGCAACCTTCTGTTTACTAGTCCAGTACATTAACCACTGAGCTATCACTGGCCCACGTTATATAAAAACTCCAGCAGCGCTGCTGTGTCTTATCCCCTCATACCAGAACAACACACACTAACACAACACCACCATGTCAGTGTCACTGCAGTGCTGAGAATGATCCACCACCCAAATAATACCTACTCTGTGGTGGTCCTGGGAGAGTCCTGACCATTGAAGAACAGGGTAAAAGCAGGTTAAAAAAGCATGCAGAGAAACAGATGGACTACAGTCAGTAATTGTAGAACTACAAAGTTATATGGTAAGTGGAGCTGATAAAATGGACAAGACAGTGAGTGTAGAAACAAGGAGGTGGTTTTAATGTTATGGCTGATCGGTGTATATGTGTATATATATATATATCAGAATCAGAATGGCTATATTGGCCTCATTGTGCAATATTGTCACGTCACTTTACTATTTAATAATTTAAATATTCAGTTAAAAATTTAAATAGTCAGTTAAATACTCATACATTTGTTGATGATGTTTTGTCGCCATCTAGTGGTTATTACACATATTGACACCTATCCACTAAACCCTTAGGAAGAAACTTGGCAAAAATTGCTCAACTGCAAATTGATTCTATACTATGACATTTATAAAAGCTTCACTATTTGTATACAGCAGATGGCTGGTGAGAATGTTCGAACACCTCATGTATCTTGTTGGTCTAGGGGTATAATTCTTGCTTTGGGTGCTGATTCATCGTAGTTTATCGTATAGTATATAAGTATTGTATAATTGATATTTAATAGTTATAAATGATTATGTATTAAAGTTTTCCTACTTTTCTTCACTAGTTTAGGGTCCTCTTTCTTTCCCAATGTTGCCACTTTTTGACTGGCTGGAAGCTTCTCATCTTTTTTAGGGGCATCCTACACACACACACACACACACACACACACACACAAAAACAAAACAAATTCAAGACGTTATTTGATATTTCCTTTACTGGAGTCAGGTAACTTTGCCTAACTTTATAGAAAATGTATGACGATATAGATGGACCTGACCATTCACACCTATATAAGCATGATGGACATTCCATTCTAAAACCACTGGCATTTATTTATAAATCGTCTCTGACTTTACATCTACAAGGTAGACCAACTAGGTAGGAGTGTCTAATAGAGTGGACGGTGAGTGGACACAGTATTTAAAAACTCCAGCAGCATTGCTGTGTGTGATCCACTCATACCAGCACAACACACACTAACACACCACCATGTCAGTGTCACTGCAGTGCTGAGAACGATCCACCACCTAAATAATACCTACTCTGTAGTGGTACTGTGGGGGTACTGACCATTGAAGATCAGGGTGAATGCAGGCTAAAAATGTATGCAGAGAAACAGATGGACTACAGTCAGTAATTGTAAAACTACAAAGTTCTCCTATATGATAAGTGGAGCTGATAAAATGGTCAGTGAGTGTAGAAACAAGGTGGTGGTTTTAACGTTATGGCTGATCAGTGTATATCAAAACTTGAAGGAAGTGACTGAGAAATAATAATGACTACTCTACCTTTTTCTTGGTGTTACTTTTAGTTCCTTTACTGATGTGTTCCAGTGATGAGTTACTGGGAATGGAGGGAAGCTGCTCACATGTAGAATCTTCTTTAACTGGCTATGAAATGATAAAGAGAAGTAATAAAAGAGAAATTAATGGCACTTAATAGGTAGATTACAATTACTGAAGAAACAGAAAAGCAGTGGCGGCTCCTGCCAAATCTCTCGGGGGGGGGGGGGCAATGGTTGCGATGATGGCCAAGGTGACCCGTTCAATGGGTAAATTAAAGCTTAAATAATTAACGTCTTAAGTCATCTGTTTTCTGTTTGCCCTCTGTTTGCCCTCACAAATTCTGTTTGCCCTCACAAATTACTTTAAACATGAGACCAGCTTTACCATTAATCATAAAATTAAGTAAAGCCTTCACACTAACAGTCTTCATCAGATAGCATTTTATTTTAAGAGCAGCAGATCCTGAGGTAATGGTAGTCATGGTGACGAGATCGCTAGCTGCTCCAATTATCGCTACACCAGGTTACGTGTGATGCAAGCACGTAAGTGCGAGCCCTCCCGGAACCCATACTGATTGTATTGCAGCGCCTACAGTTTGCAAAAAAAGTGCCTTAATATGAGAGTCTATCAGAGCAATCCGGGCGATTTTTAATCAGACTGAAATCACCGAAAAGGGGCGGTACTGTACGGAACACAACTCGACGCTGATTGGACTACGATATTCAGAGGCAAGACAGACTGTCACACTGGTTGAATGTGATAGAAAAATTTCTTCGCCCTAAGGAACAAGCCGCCCTTGCAGAAGAGACTTTGGCTTTGGAGAAAATACAACATAAGCATAGTACATAAAATAAAATATAGCATGACAACAGAAACAGGACATATCAGAAACTGTAGCATGATATAACAGAAACATGTCATAACAGAAACTTAAGTATGTGTTGTTACCTGCTGGTTCCTTTTTATTAGCTGCCTTCTCCTCTCAACTATTTCTTCATGTGTTAGAGCAAATGGGCCAAAAACCTAGAAAAAAGGAATAATACCTGATTACTTCTACTTTTGCACATTGCTCTTAAAGAAAAGTTTTATATAAGACAAAGACAACCTGAGCCAACTAAAAAAGTAAAAAAAAAAAACTGCCCCTTGGTGGAAATTCTTTACGTCTTTAGTCAATCAAACCAATTAACCAAACTAAAAAATTGGTTTCAGTTAGACTAGTTACACAAAGCACTTATTACTAGCCCTGTTAATATAGCTGAAAAAAGGAAATGTTTTGATATAAAAAGTCCAAAAAGGGTTCCAAAGCCATTTCTAAGACTCTGGTGAACCACAGCGAGAACCATTTTTTGAAAATGGAAAAAAATTTGAAACTGTGTTGAATATGCACTGATGACTGCTCCGGAAAGTACACAAAAAAAAACCAAACATCTAAGAAACTGCAGGTCTCATCCACCCTATATGGTAAGTGTGCATGATTTCACTATTAATAAAACAGAGGGCAAAAATCGTATACATTGCAAGACAACTAATAACCAAGAAGGACGTAAGGCTTGCCTTGCAAAAAGCATACTGAAGACCTAAAGGCCTTTAGGATGCTAAAACTGGGTTTACAGCAGGTCAATCCAAAACAAATGTAAAAATCCACAAAAATGGTTTAATGATCAAAGAATCAAGACCCAAAACTAAACCCTAATGGAAACCTGTGGTATAAACTTGTACCTCAGCCAAACAGGATGCACCTGCATCGCTTATGTGATTGCTCGCCAGGGATAGATGCATTAATGTGCGATTAAAACGCAACCCCTGTAAAAAAAAACAATAAAGAAAAAGGTAAGCATGACAATCAGGCCATTAGAAGACAAGTTTAAATGTAGTGGTAAGCTTTAAATGGTTAATTAATTTTAAATGGCTCAGTTAACACTCAGTAGACAAATTAAGTGTAAACAGACTAATAAAATTTCTTACAAGCAAATATTTTTAGAGGATTATGCTATGCCCTCTGTATTTCTCCACCACTCATTCCGACAGGTTGAGTAGACAGTAGAAATTGCTATTAAAACTGTGTCTATATTTTTGCATTTTTCCCCAATTTTCCTCCAATCTTTCTCCCCATCGTGTCCAATTACACGATTGCATTTAGTTTCAGCTCTACTGCTGCTGACCTCCACTCCTGATCGAGGAGAGCTGTGACTGACACACGTCCCCTCCAACACATGTGAAGTAGCCGACTGTACCACCTGAATGAGGCGAGTTCATATGGGACTCGGCCTCGTGTACGAAGAATCACGCATCAGCCAGCAGAGGTCGTAATTGTATCAGTTATGAGAAATCCCCTCCCGCATCCAACCCAACAGACGAGCCAGTCGTTGTCCGTGTAGGTGCCACACCTGGTCCATAAAGACTTTCTGTGTCAAAAACTCTCAAGTGGTATGTTAGCGTCATACTGTTACATACTGCTTTGTCCTGATCCATTTTAAATACGCTAGGTGTGATAAATTGAGGACTTAAAGACACACTCACAATTTATGATCTTAAATACCCACTTAGATGTACCAAATATGGGCTTAAAATCACATCTACAACTCCATACATGCAATCTAAAAATAGGGCGTAAATAAACTGTCCACACTGCGACTATTCACATCTGAATTTAATATATGCAGGTAAACAATTTAGGTAAGCATTCAACCATGAGGTCAGGTGGGACATCTGGTAGAGTGAGTGCTGCATAGCAACATGAGACCTGAGGATCTGGGTTTGATCTCCATCTTGGGTAACTTACTGTCCGTGAGAAAACAAAGAGAGTGGATTGGATGCTTTAAACTGCCCCATAGATGTGACTAAGTAAGTAAATGTGTGAGTTTGTGTCACCCTGTAGTGGACTGGCATCCTTTCCAGGCTGTGTTCCTGCCTTTTGTCCAGTGTTTTAATTTATTTTACCAACCTTTGATTCCTGGTCAGGGTACACCTTTGTAGGGCCACAATCCACCACAGGGTGACACTCATACATTCACTTACTGAAACCTTATTAATTCACCTTCTACATGTTTTGGGAGGTCACAGGAAGAACATGATTGGAAACAAGATTCAAACCCAGGACTTCAAGACCCACGGTATCGTTATAATGTGATTATTGGAAAGCACTGTGGAAAGCTGCGCCACCGCGTGACCACTGCTGCATTGTAAATGTCAATAATGTCAGCACCTGTGCAATATGGATGGCACCTGCATCACCAATAGAGTTGAAGGCCATGTTGAGTGACAGCAGATTTTTGTTGGCGGAGCAGGCAGTGGAAAGCGCTGAACCAATCAGACGTGCCCCCTCCTCCCCTATACGGTTGTTTCTCAATGACAGGTGAGTTATCCTAGCAGTACCAAGGTAGAAAACAATACAGAAATTCTACATCATGCAAAATGCTTTCACATGCCTCTCTTTAACATTTAACTTTATTATGTCTGTCCAAAAGTATGTGAGAGAAACTTACATACTGTTCTCTGCTATTAGGACATGATAACTCTGTTCTGGAAGAGGGTTTCCCTCCAAAAGGACTTTCCTGTCACAGAAATAAAGAAAAAAACATAAATTGCAAAAGTTTTATGCAGACCAATAGATGTTTCAAGTTTTTAGTTGGTGCTAATGAAGCCAACACATAATAAATGTATAAAATGTAATTGTATACAATGCTTTAAAAACTATTTATCCCAAACTTAGTGTATATAAATAATCATCGCCAATTAATTCAGTGGATCAGAAAGTATTCAGACCATTTCTACCCATCAGTCTACACCTAATCACCCATAATCACAATCAAGTAAAATATTTTTGTTTATTTATTTTCACTAACTGCTTAATCCCTGATTAAACTCAGGGTCAGGGTGTCAATCTAACCCATTTCCTTTTTACTCACACTCAGGGACAATTTAAAGTAGCCAACCAACTTTCTCCCTGTTCTTGGGAGATGTGTAAAAACCAGAGTTTCTAGAGAAAACACCAATATTCATGGGAATAACCAGGGCAAGATAAAGGTGGGGTGGTGCAGTGGTACTGAAATTTTAATTGTATACACATATGCTAAAAGCTATTGAATCATGGACATGTAAAAAAATTTCCCTCAATTTACTTCAATTCTTATAGGACACCTCAGTGTAGCTTGTGGATATGTGGTGAAGAAAAACAGACCCCATTTCGCCTGGCCAATAGAAGACAAACTGGACACTACAGTAAGAGGATCTACAGACTGTGCATATGACATGTCCTATTTCTTTGATATAAATCTGATAAACTTATAAGCTATAGGAACATGGTATCACATATTTGCAGAACGTATCCTAGTATCACTGTTATAACTAAGTTTAAATAACTTTGGTTATACTGTACACTTGTTCACATGCTGTGTAAAAACAATAAACTAATCTTAACCTGAGTTAAACAGGATTGACTGGAGAATACAAGGTTCAACAAACTAATACACAGTAAACATTCTTCTTTTGTAGTTACCTGAGATTTGTGCATAAAGAAACTGTGCTCATCAATGTAGTCAAAATGCAGTCAGTCAGTCCAGCCTGCCACATCCTATAAAACACATCAAGTATTATTTTTCCAAACCTAAAAAATACATGCATATAACTGAATACTCACTCTAGACTTTGCAGATCAGGGAGAGATGGTAAAACTTTACCCAACACCTGGGTCATCGCTTCATCCACCCTCCATCCTAGATAACATCACACATCACAGGGATTGACATTAATAGGGTTTGACTTTTTGCACACTTTGTTTTTTACTCTATAATTATTTTCTATACATTAATCTCCACCTAATTGCCATAAAAAATAAATCTCTTATTCACAAAAGTAAAGTGTTTGACACTTCACATTGTGGTTAGGATAGTCATTATCAAATCTAACAACATTTGAGAGGATCTCTAATGAAGAGTGGAAGAAACTGCCCAAATCCAAGAGTGTAAAACTTGTGGAGACATGTCCAAGAAAACTTGTGGCTGTAATTGCTGCCAAAGGGCTTCTACAACAGTATTGAATAAAGGGTCTGAATACATTTGTGAATAAATTATTTCGATTTTTAAAAATCTAAAAACATATTTCCCCTTTGTCCTGTGGGGGATTAAGAGTAGAATGATGGGTAAAATGGGGTGTGAATACTTTTTGAATCCTCTGTATATCTGAGTGCAGATTTTTTGGATGGGTACATTGCAAAGATGTACAATATGAAGAGTTTCTGAATCCTGTACGTTTTGTCTGTCACAATTATCAAATATCATTGATAACAGGACTAGGAATCCAACAAGCAGTTTGATAGTATACGTCGTCTGACTGATCAACAAGCCACAAGCCCCTGTCATGACAGGAAATGGACAAACTGAGTGATTCTATATTGGCAAAGTAGTCAGACAAAGCTGCATTCTGTCACCATCCATGTTGTACATGCTTGTACACTGAACATATAATAAGAGAAGGAAGATGATCAAGGATTCAAGATTGGTGAAGGAAACATCCTAACCTTCGATATGCAGATGACACAGCACTTGTTACAGAAAATTATTTTTAAAAAACCTGACGGCCTAATTAAAGAAAGAAAGAACAAGAGTGAAAAGATTGGACTTTAGCTCTACATGAAGTCATGCAAACAAGATTAACTTTACCACTGATGGAGACGATCAAGTGGTGGACAGTGTATTCTTCAGTTATTAACAGAAAATAATCCAGAGGTCAGGAAATATAACACAGACTGACACTTGGCAGAGTAAAAATGAAGGAACTGAAAAAGGTCTTTAGATATAAAGATTTGTATCTTCAAACAAAGCTCAGAACTGTCCAGACTATGGTCTTCCCTGTAGTTCTTTATGAATGTAAAAGCTTAACAATAAAAAAATACAAGAAGAATATTGATGATTTTGTACTTTGGAGTTGGTGAAGACTTCTGAGAGTACCATGGACGACAAATAAGACAAACAAATGGAACCTTGACCAAATTCAACCCAACCTCTCACTCGAAGCACAGACAACCAAACTGCAGCTCTCTTATTTTGGTCGCATTATGAGAAGAACCAATTAATGGAAAAGACAGTTATGTTTAGAGGAGTTGAAGGTAAAAGAGGAAGAGGACAACCAGCAAGATGGGTGATACAGTTGGAGGAACTGGTAATGAATACGCCTGTAAGAAGCCTGAAGACCCAAACAGAATGTCAGGAATCGACTTGACAGTACTTAGTAATAATAATGATATTATATTCCAGTTATTATTATATAATAACACAGCTGTATTTGAAGTGCACAGTAAAAACGTTGAGTAGAAACATGCTGCCTTACCAGATATTCTGACTCTTTTTATACTTCGATGGTCCTCGTTTTCGATCTCTATTTGAAGGCAGGGTTTAGAAGACCAAGTAGTCATAGACCTTTTAGAGAAGGTTTGGGGTTGGCTACCTTCTAATAATAGACATATGAAAATTATATGTTTTACACAGCAATAATAAATATAATAATTAATAAAAAAAATAAATAAGAACCCAACAATGTAATGCGTGAAGGTTTTTGGTTCAGTAAGTCATCTGGTCGTGACAGAGTACTTATGCAGTATTTTATCAAGTATTCTGTATTTATCCCATTTATCTATTTATCAACTTCCTTTGCTATTTGTAGCCGGTAAGTATGCCCATGTTGTTAACTGCTTAAGATGAAATAAATAGTATATACACTGATCAGTCATAACATTAAAACCACCTCCTTGTTTCTACACTCACTGTTCATTTTCTCAGCTTCACTTACCATATAGAAGCAATTTGTAGTTCTACAATTACTGACTGTAGTCCATCTGTTTCTCTGCATGCTTTGTTAGCCCCCTTTCGTGGTGTTCTTCAATGGTCAGGACTCTCCCAGGACCACCACAGAGCAGGTATTATTTAGGTGGTGGATCATTCTCAGCACTGTGTTGGTGTGTGTTGTGCTGGTATAAGTGGATAAGACACAGCAACGCTCATGAAGTTTTGCTGTCACTGCTGGACTGAGAATAGTCCACTAACCAAAATAGCCAGCCAACAGCACCCCATAGGCTGCGTCCTGTGACCACTCATGAAGGTCTAGAAGATGACCAACTCAAACAGCAGCAATAGATGAGCGATCGTCTCTGACTTTACATCTACAAGTTGGACCAGCTAGGTAGGAGTGTCTAATAGAGTGGACAGTGAGTGGACACGGTATTTAAAAACTCCAGCAGCGCTGCTGTGTCTGATCCACTCATACCAGCACAGCACACACTAAAAAAGTATGTAGAGAAACAGATGGACTACAGTCAAAAATTGTAGAACTACAAAGTGCTTCTATATGGTAAGTAAAGCTATTGATATCAAACATGATGCTTTCTAAGTTTGAACCTTTATTTATTCCAAAAGGTCATTAATACCATTTGCTTGCTCTGTGGAAGATGATTCTGTTGTTCGTTGTTTAACAGCAGGGATTTCTCTAATGCCAGCTAAGGTACACAGCTCTGGAAATTCCACCTCTATATTGCCACAGCACTGGAATTTATCTGTCAAGAGTCACAGAAACATAGCTAAACAGTCAATGTCAAGCAAGACAACACAGAAATATGGCAAAAAAACACAAGAACTGGAAGAAAATTGTCTATTTACCTATGGTAAGGATTGGGAGTTTGTCTTGTGTGTTCAGTCCTAAATGATAGACAGTAAAAGACATGGATGAAAGCAATGTCTTCTGCACAATATTGCTAAATGGATTTGGAAAACCATAATCTTGCTGGACATTCAATTTTATAAACAGATGGTATTAAAACAGATTGATCTATATGTACTGTTTTCAGCTATAACAACAGCCACTCTTCTGAGAAGGATTCTCACAAGTCTTTAAAGTATGTAAGTGGGAATTTGTGCCCATTCAGTCAAATGAGCATTTATATAGCTGGGCACTGATGCTGATCAAGAAAGCATCAGTTGATATTCCAGTTCATTTCAAAGCTGTTCAGTGGACTTGAGGTCAGGGTTCTGTGTAGACCACTGGAGTTTCTTTAAATCAATCTTTTCTTTATGTCTTTATAGACCTTGCTTAGTACACAAGGGCACAGTCATGCTGGACCAGGAAACTGCCTTCACTAAACTGTTCGTGGAAAGTTGGAGGAATAAAATTTCCCTGTATATATATACGTACATACAGTATATACAGTGTATCACAAAAGTGAGTACACCCCTCACATTTCTGCAGATATTTAAGTATATCTTTTCATGGGACAACACTGACAAAATGACACTTTGACACAATGAAAAGTAGTCTGTGTGCAGCTTATATAACAGTGTAAATTTATTCTTCCCTCAAAATAACTCAATATACAGCCATTAATGTCTAAACCACCGGCAACAAAAGTGAGTACACCCCTAAGAGACTACACCCCTAAATGTCCAAATTGAGCACTGCTTGTCATTTTCCCTCCAAAATGTCATGTGATTTGTTAGTGTTACTAGGTCTCAGGTGTTCATAGGGAGCAGGTGTGTTCAATTTAGTAGTACAGCTCTCACACTCTCTCATACTGGTCACTGAAAGTTCCAACATGGCACCTCATGGCATAGAACTCTCTGAGGATCTTAAAAGACTAATTGTTGCGCTACATGAAGATGGCCAAGTCTACAAGAAGATTGCCAACACCCTGAAACTGAGCTGCAGCACAGTGGCCAAGATCATCCAGCGTTTTAAAAGAGCAGGGTCCACTCAGAACAGACCTCGCGTTGGTCGTCCAAAGAAGCTGAGTGCACGTGCTCAGCGTCACATCCAACTGCTGTCTTTGAAAGATAGGCGCAGGAGTGCTGTCAGCATTGCTGCAGAGATTGAAAAGGCGGGCGGTCAGCCTGTCAGTGCTCAGACCATACGCCGCACACTACATCAAATTGGTCTGCATGGCTGTCACCCCAGAAGGAAGCCTCTTCTGAAGTCTCTACACAAGAAAGCCCGCAAACAGTTTGCTGAAGACATGTCAACAAAGGACATGGATTACTGGAACCATGTCCTATGGTCTGATGAGACCAAGATTAATTTGTTTGGTTCAGATGGTCTCAAGCATGTGTGGCGGCAATCAGGTGAGGAGTACAAAGATAAGTGTGTCATGCCTACAGTCAAGCATGGTGGTGGGAATGCCATGGTCTGGGGCTTCATGAGTGCAGCAGGTGTTGGGGAGTTACATTTCATTGAGGGACACATGAACTCCAATATGTTCTGTGAAATACTGAAGCAGAGCATGATCCCCTCCCTCCGGAAACTGGGTCGCAGGGCAGTGTTCCAGCATGATAATGACCCCAAACACACCTCTAACACGACCACTGCTTTATTGAAGAGGCTGAGGGTAAAGGTGATGGACTGGCCAAGCATGTCTCCAGACCTAAACCCAATAGAACATCTTTGGGGCATCCTCAAGCGGAAGGTGGAGGAGTGCAAAGTCTCGAATATCCGCCAGCTCCGTGATGTCGTCATGGAGGAGTGGAAAAGCATTCCAGTGGCAACCTGTGAAGCTCTGGTAAACTCCATGCCCAGGAGAGTTAAGGCAGTTCTGGGAAATAATGGTGGCCACACAAAATATTGACACTTCAGGAACTTTCACTAAGGGGTGTATTCACTTTTGTTGCCGGTGGTTTAGACATTAATGGCTGTATATTGAGTTATTTTGAGGGAAGAATAAATTTACACTGTTATTTAAGCTGCACACAGACTACTTTTCATTGTGTCAAAGTGTCATTTTGTCAGTGTTGTCCCATGAAAAGATATACTTAAATATCTGCAGAAATGTGAGGGGTGTACTCACTTCTGTGATACACTGTATATATATATATATTTGTCCATGTAGTGTACCTATAATGCCTACAATGCCTTTTTCTGTTCCAGCATTACATTGGCCCAGTGCACACAGGCACTCTTCAGTGGTTTGCACAGAGCCCTGACATTAAGCCCACTAATTTGAATACTGATGTTGAAAAAAGGCCTTATTGTCTAATGCCAGTGTCAGACCTCACAAAAGCTCTTTTGAATGAATGTGATTCTAAAGGCTTAGTCACAAATGGTTGTCCAACAAGCTTATGGTTAGGTGTCCACAAAAAAAGTTTCCACACTACAAAATTAATCATACAAGTTGCTGTATGTCTATTTTGGATTCAGCGCACACTTATATTTACGGCATAGAGCAGACACCATTATCTAAAGTGCCATACAATTGTGACTAAATACCAAATACAATTTAAGGAACTGTGGGTTGAGGGCCTTATTCAGGGCCCCATCAGTTGCAACTTGGTGGTGGTGGGATTTGAACCAGCAACCTTTTGATTAGTAGCCCAGTACCTTACCCACTGAGCTACCCATGCCACCTCTTTCTTTCTTGGACAAAGAGGTGTTCCAATTATTTACTAACAGAAAAAGTACACAAAATATCCAGGAAAATTGTTAAAAGCCTAAAAGGCATTCCAATGGCTTGGCTTGTCTAAGACTCTAAGACTTCACCGAACCACATTGAGAGCCATTATCTCAAAATTGAGGAATCTTCTTTTTTTGTTTGTTTATGCATTTTCTTCCCTTTTTCTCCCTTTTAGCGCGTCCAATTGCCCGACTGCGTCATCCTTTCTCTCCACCAATGCCGATCTCTGCTCTGATTGAGGGGAACGAAGCTAACCCACGCTACCTCCGACACGTGGGCAGCATGCCGTATGCATCTCATCACCTACACTTTGACGAGTGCAGTGCAGCTCAGCGTTGTGTACGGAGAGACACACCCTGACAGCACTCTTTTCTCATCTCTGTGCAGGCGCCATCAATCAGCCAGCAGAGGTCGTAATTGCACCAGTCACGAGAGAGAGACCCCATCCGGCTTAGTCCCGCCCATATCTGAACAACAGGCCAATCGTTCAGCCTTATAGCCGGCAGGCAGAGCTGAGATTCGATACGATGTATTTGAGATCCAGTTCTAATTCCAGCGTGTGTTTTTACCGCTGCGCCACCTGAGCGGCAGAATTGAAGAATCTTGGCTTGGTGGCGGATCTATCCAAGAGCAACTGGTCTGCAAACATGGACTTCCAGAGATTATCAATGCACAATATAGCCAAAAGTATGTGGACACCATGGAGTATGAAGTGTCAACAAAATGTCATTTGACCAGAGATGCACAAACATATATTGTATCATACATATATCATCATATATACAACTGTGAACAGTCATGTGTTAGAGCTCAAATAGAGTTAAATAACCAACCTGCAGTTTTTAAAGGCTCTTCTTCAACCCCAGAGCTTCCTCTCTCCTTGCTGCTTTTCTCCATTCTCTTCTTCATTTTGAAAATATGAATATATACGGACTTGTATTTACTATAAAGACAAATTAAGAACAGACTAGCTAGCTAACCGAGGCGTTCACACTAATAAGCTTCAGACTTGCAACACTGAAAACAAAAAACGACGATAATGAGTTTAAAATGCTAATAATATGATTTATTTTGTATTTGTAAAACTTTATTTTGTATTTATTTGCGTATTTAAGAGTTAAATTTCCTCAGAGATTCGTTAGCCTGCAAGCGTCTCAGTGGCCATAACAACCATCTCAGCGCGTTACACTGTGGCTCAGTCCTAAATAGCTTCCAACTGACTACACTGAACAGTCACGTAAACCCTATATAGTGCACTATTTACACTAATTGAAGCATTTCAGGATACGGCTTTTCATGCAGGTTGTGGAAAATGTTACTTTAATTCGAGGATTTTTATATACCGTAATAAGGTCACCAAATGTTTTAAATGTTCTTGTTTGGTAGGCAAATATAATTAAAATAAATATTAATATCTATGTGCTTACCTTATTCCCAGAGGTGGAAAGTAAGGAATTACATTTACTCGCGTTACTGTAATTGAGTAGTTTTTTTTGTGTACTTGTACTTTTTAAAGTAGATTTTACAGCCAGTAATTTAACATTTACTTAAGTATGTTTTGTATTAAGAATTGTAATTCGCTACATTTTAAATAACATCAGTTACTGAGTAAAATAAACGCTAAATAAATCGCGTCTGGGAAACTGCTGCAGTGAATTCTGAGATGGGGAGTCGGATCTTTTGGCTCGGTTCCTTTTAAAGAGCCGTTCAAAAAAATGGCTCTTCATTCTTTTGTTCAGGCAGCGAGAGGCGCTACTGTAACTATAATACAGCCCCGATATTAATATCAATGATGAACAATCATCTAATTCAAACAACACTTAAATGAGATAAAAAGATTGTCGTCAAAAGTATACAAATTGACAACAAGTATATTTTAATAACAAAAATAGTTTAAAATAATTGCAATAAATCATCTGTTGTATAACTTGTAGCCAAACTGGGCTTACATTTCATTGCATTACATTCCGCTCGGTTTCAGAAAAATCCTCTCTTGTGCAGAGATGTGTCTGTGTTTGTTTCTGCTAAGCGGAATGGGTGGATTACCGTCGATAAGAACTGCGCACACAAAAAAAAAAAAAAAAAAAAAAAAAAAAAAAAAAAAAAAATTTAATAAAAAAAAAAAAAAAAATATATATATATATATATATATATATATATAACGACTCCCAAAGGCACGACTCGGTTCCTTTCGACACATTACACATCCCTAAATGTTTTAAATGTTGTATGAACATGTTTTTTCTATTATATTTGAATAAAATACAACTATTGTGAGATTTATATCCACTCGTCACCCTCTCCTGTTAAAAAAAGTAACGTTTACTCTGAGTACATTTTAAATGAGTTACTTTTTACTCGATACTGCTCCTTTTTAATATAATTTTCATGGAAATAATTCTTATAACAGTTTCTAACACTTTAATAAAACAAGTTTACCATATTGGTTGAAACAGGCATTCACATCTATCATTATTTCCTGAACTCACAGCTGCTCACAAAAGAATGAGCACAAACTCCCACAGACACAGTGGAGAATCTTTGCACACCCGTGAACTTATTTATATGAGTTTGGAAGCACTGACATGCGTCTCCCCCGAAGTGTCTCCCCGAAAATGTAGGTTCACATAACACCATGGGTCTGTCTTGAAACCTAGCGCCTTGAGACACCTTATTCTGACTGATATTCTGACCGAATAAGGGAGCTCCTCAGTCATGAAAGCAATCCCAGCATTCAGTGCGGCACAACTCCTCTCAAAAAAAGTTGTGCCTCACATAACTAGCTACGTTTTTATCAAATGTAAGAAATACTGAGTCATTTTTATTTGTATAAAGGTGCAGTCTGCCTTTTAAAGTTTAATGTCAGAATGCAGTGGGCAGCGAAGCAGCTCACTAGATCTTGAGATGGACTCATGTGTCTTCTGTATTTGTGAGCCCAGGCTTAGGTTCAAACCCCTTGGAATTCAGGCTCTTACCATTACGCTACATGAGCTCACCGAATCAAACCCGTGCTTGTAAAAAATACAAATAATCGTACACAATGTAAAAAGCTCTACTCCATAGTTAAAATTCACTTTATTTGCAGATGTATTAATTGACTATCCATACAATTAAAATATGCTTTGACTGTATACCTTGAGTATCAATAGTTATGACCTAGTAAAGAACTATCACATGATTCTTGGCTAAATGTAGGAGCAACAGGCAGGTATATTCACAACAATGTAGTGCTTTTTATTAAAAAACAAACAAAACAAATAGAATATAAAACCCAAAACGAAACAAAACAAAAAAAAGTAAAAACCAACAGCATTTTCATGACTTTAGTATCATAATTACAAACTTTGAACCAGAGTGGAAGAAATTTCGACAAACTGTACACAACACGGAAATGTCTGTCAGTCTGTCCATATACAACGCTTGCATGTTATTTTTGTGATTGTCTAAAAAAGAACTAAACAAATCACACAAAAACACACAAATACAAGAAACACAAGCATCAGTATGACTAGTATCAGAAAACAAACATTTTTTAATCTGAAGGAAAAGTAAAATAAGATTAAGATGATATTCAGCTGACAGATTTTTTTTATTTTCCCCTTTTTTTTTTTTCTTTTTTTTTTTGTTTTATAAGTCGTTGTTACCGTCTTCTTCCAAAATAGCATCTTTACATTTAGTTTTTTTAGTGTTCAACACTTTGCAGCAAGAAACGAGGAGCGTTTTCTCCTCTCGGAAAGTAATATTACTAATTATTATGTTAAAATTAATAATTACAATGACAGTCGTCAGGTCTGGGGGTTAACGAGTCTGTTTCGTTTCGCTATCCTCCTATGTCAAGGTGTAAGTTTGGGCTGCTTGATTCGCTCGCTTTCTTCTTTTCGTTGGCCTCCCAAAAAAAAAAAAAGTAATGCTTATTAGCTACAAGCCTTGAGCATAAATGGACAGCGACGTTAATACAAACCGAATAATAATAATAATAGCAGTAATAATAATACATATAGGGTCGAGTCCTGTACAATAAAATACACAAAAAAATCCATTATTAAGATATTGCTTTTAGGAGAAATCTCTCACATATTCCCGTCTGCATATGTACATAGCTTGGCACATCATATACACCTTTCTCACTTATCCGTCAGTTTCATCTCACGCCTCCTACCTCCCGTTCATTCTGTCAGTTAATCTAAGGGGCAACGATAGCGCTGGCTAAAACGGGCCGTGCTTATGGGGCTAAAAAAAAATCCTCATTATAATTAGTTCATTAACTGCCCATTATAATCAAGAACACAATACATGGAACAAAAGCAACAGCCTAAAGCCCCTCCACGAATCTCATATGACACTGTATGACACGTCACGTATCATATCCGGTCACACAGATCTGTCCATTGCCATCAAGCCCTTTTTTTTTACGTTTTTCTAAAAGTGTTCCTCTGACGGGTCATACATTCAGGCCAGCAACCCAACACACACACACACACAAACACACACACATACAAAGACCATGGCGTTCTAAGGCGTTACATTTAAAGTTAGTGCACCCCTACTGGTGAAATATCTTGTCGAGCTGGTGAATTAAATACTCAAAAACAGGGCAAGATGCTTTACAGACCAATCTCCGAGCTTTTAAAGACAAGAGATTTCGGTCTCTTTCTCCGACAACCCCAAGCGGGCACGCGCACGCACACACACAAAAATACAACCCTTCCCCTCCCCATCCGCCCCACTTTTTTTTTCCAAATATAATTACAGTATGACATGACAGCAAGCACGACAAAAAGTCGTCCTGGATTCTCTGTCGTGTTTGTCCGTACAGCATTGTTTCAATACTGCGCTGAGCCTTAGTGTTTATCTCTAGGAGCAAATGAAGTCCGTGTTGTTAGAAAAAAAGTGCAGTTAGCTCTTTCTCGGTTGCTTCGCCTCTCCGCTGTCAGTCGGTGGGCAGTGTGTATGTGCGCTACACTGCACCTCCTATGTTGCTTCTCTTTCTCGCTTTTCCGTGACGCTTTGCTTCTTTCTTTTTGTTTCTATTCGCTAGGGCGGATTGATCTCCTCTCTTGTCCGGCAGCATTGCCAGACCAAGAAGCTTTATACAGTATGTATGTAGTACCATGTAAAAATAAAAAAACAAAACAAGACAAAACCATTGACCTCTGGTGACGCTTAGAAATGGAAAAAAATCAGACATGACGCTTTAATAAGAGTTAATATGCGAAAGGCTTAAATAGAACATGTTCCTATGTTCATTTGACACTTGAGTCGTTGCATCATACTCTTCTATTTTTAACGCGCCAGGGTAATAATTCTCTCACGACTGGCACAAAAAAGCAAATGCCCTGTTCAATTCCCCTTGGCAGGTCTCTTTTTTAGGTTCATTTAGAAAAAACAAACAAACCGGAGAGGAAGGAAGGTTTTCCGAGCGTCCCTCGTTTTTCATACCTTCACCTTTGTCTTTCCTCCAGCGTATCCGTGTTTTTTTTTTCTTCTTTTTTTTGCTGTGCAAGAAAACAGGGAGACGAGCTCGGTGCCCGCCAGGTGCGTCGCCGTCATCACTTCCTGCTCACAAAGTCACCCTGCCCGAGTGTGCGCCTGCGCAGCCGTCGACCGGAACCCTCCTGAAGGAGATAACTAAGGTCTATAGCTAAAGACAAAAAAGAAATGTCCATTACTTCCATATGAATCCAGTCAGAATGAGTCCCTATTATTTATTAAAAAAAAAAAACATATTCTTCTTATTAATGCAGGGGTTTTCAACCTGTGGGGAGTACTTGTCTGGGGGGGCGCGAGTGCCTGACCAGGGGGCGCGGCGTTACGAGATTTTTTTACTTCTAAAACTAAAGCAATACATTTTTCACCCACGGGAGACAGATTTGATTAGTCTCACTGACCACGCACACACGCACGTTTAATGTTATTCAGTTCAGTTCAAAAAACCTTCAAAATAGGGCTAACAGTGAAGATAAACCGGTGACAAAAGCAACGGCAGCTGTTATAGGACGTGTGTGTGTCTTTAAGAGAGATGCTCTGTTCACAGTATCGATATAAGTGATTCAGGAGTCGATTCATTTTATGCGAAGCGTAAGTTTCTCTTCTCAGACATCTCTCTGTTTTTACTGTTATTAATGAATCTTGCGGTTGTAAATAAACACCAGCTACTGGAACATTTTGTGACTCGCTTACCTTAAAAAGCTCCGGCTTAATTATACTGAGTATTACCGCAGATCGGTAACCGAGTCAGACTCGTTCTGCCTGTGGAGCTAATAGTTTTCTGTCAGTCAGAGCAGATGATCCCGAACTAACCAACTTAGTAACTGATGAACTTTTGTCTATGCTTGACTCTGTGAAGTAACGGTTTCCGCTCTCATCTACATCAAAAAGCAAGAACCGCTTATGATTTACAAGAGTGAACCACGAATTTATATAATGTGCTGATAGAATCGGCTCAGATGAAGTAATTATGAAGTAATATTTTCAATCAGCAAAATTGCATCGTATGTATGATGTGCACAACGTTAATTATGTTATTTTAGCTTGTCAGAAGATGTCTGTGCGTTGGTTGAAGGGGGGGGTGGGCGCAAGTTCGCGGTTGGCACACGAAGGGGGGCGCATGTCCAAAAAGGTTGAAAACCCCTGTATTAATGAACTTTATTTGTTCATAATCACATACAGTGGGGGAAATAAGTATTGTTTGGAGGCAAAGAAATGCCCGGTGGGGATGGTGTTCTTGGGGTCCAGTATTTCTGCTCCCAGCTCCCTTGAGATCATTGACAAGCTCCTCCCGTGTAATTCTGGACTGACCTCACCTTTCTCAGAATCATTCTTACCCCACCAGGTGAGCTCCAGCATGGAGCTCCAGAGTGAGGGTGATTGACTGTGATCTTGTATTTCTTCCATTTTCGAATTACCGCACCAACAGTGGTCTCTTTCTCACCAAGCTTCTTGCTGATGGTCTTGTAGCCCATTCCAGCCTTGTGCAGGTCTACAATCTTGTCCCTGACGTCCTTTGATAGCTCTTTGGTCTTGCCCATGGTGGTCGAGAGATTTGAACGGAAGAAACTGATTCTGTGACAGGAGTCTTATACAGGGACAGGACTAATTTGTGTGCCTCATGGGCACATAACCGGTCTGTGGGGGTCAGAATTCTTGCTGGTTGGTAGGGGATCAAATACTTATTTCCCTTAATTAAATACAAATTAATTTATAAACTTTATTTAATGTTTTTTTTCTGGATTTTTTGTTGATATTCTGTCTCTCTCTGTTAAAATAAACCTTCCATAAAAATTATAGACTGTTCAAGTCTTTGTAAGGGGGTAAACTTACAAAATCAGCAGGGGATCAAATACTTATTTCCCCCACTGTATATGTTGAGTGAAATTGTGTGTGTAAAATGTTCCATGGTCTGGTGAAACTACATATATTTTAGGCTAATGTAAAAT
The DNA here is from genome assembly GCF_030014385.1 of Trichomycterus rosablanca. Lineage (NCBI taxonomy): Eukaryota > Metazoa > Chordata > Actinopteri > Siluriformes > Trichomycteridae > Trichomycterus > Trichomycterus rosablanca. Next base: position 9,445,988 of record NC_085989.1, read on the forward strand.
AATGGGGTTGTTTTTGACACTTACACACTGAAAATAACACAATTATAATATAAAAACACTGAAATACCAAAACGCTTCTTATGTTTGTTTTGCTGTGCAGTGAGGCCTACGCAAGATTTCAAGTTTAGGGGTGTTTGAGTTACAAGGTACCACTGTATATGCTAAAAAAATAATTCCACCACTGTATGTACACAAGAAAAAAAGTTCAGCATTATTAGGGCCGGGCACTCAGGTGGTGCAGTGGTAACTTACGCTAGCCCCCTACTGCTGGGATCCAGGGTTCAAATCATGTTAGCTGTTTGTGCGTCTACATACAGATATGATCGGCTGTGCTGTTATACTTTAAGAAAAAACACAGCTGTAACAGCCGGTGGATCGAGTAGTCGGCACAGTCTGCAACAACTGATTCTCATTTTGTTCTCCCAATTTAGCATAGCCAATCCGGTGCTGGGGACCCCGACGGCGTCCAAAGAGAGTATACTCAACAAATCCCTTCTTATTCACCCATACTTTGATGTATTTTCGTGTTAGTTCGGCTTCGCATTAAGAGAGCCACGGAGAGCCTCTGCACTCCTCCACTTTCTGTACAGGCGCCCTGAGCAACCAAGGTCCTTACACAGCATTGATAACCCCGCCCCTTAGTCTGGTCTTTCCCACCCAGCAAACTGAAGGCCATACCGTTCTTGTTGAGAGTCCGATGCAATAGCGGTTGCATGAACTTGTGCAGTCGCTCCCGCTGTGCTGGGAAAGATGGATGCAGGGCCGATGAGGTGATCGAGGAGGCCTCTGCCTCTATTCGGCCCTCTTCCGCCACTCTCTTCTCCTCTTCCTCGTCCTCATCCGCCTCTTCGTCCTCCTCCTCATCGGCTCTCCTCCGCTCCTGCGCCGGCGCTAGTGAGGTCAGTGGCGTCGAGGAGTCCTCGTGGTTACAGTTCGTGTCTGCTTCTGCCTCTCCGTCTCCTCTCCCTTCCGCGTCTCTCGAGTTGGACAGCCGCTCGCACGACCCGCCGGGGGAGGGGTCTTCGTCGCCGGCGCCCGTGTCTTTGGAGCGTTCGCTCTTCCAGGCTGACCGTCCGCCATTCCTCTTGTAGTTATCCGGCACAAAGTGAGGCTGACGGAGAGAGTAAAACAAATCAGCATAATGAAGCTGGAGATGAGATTGTTGTAAAACGTGAAAGGTCATACACAGGGCAGTGGTAGCTTAGTGGTTAAGATCCTGGACCCAGAAGGTTGCCAGTTCAAGCCCCACTACTGCCAACTTGCCGTAAGGCCTTGAGTAAGGCCCTTAACTCTCAACTGCTTGAATTATATTCAGTGATAATTATAAGTCGTTTTTGGATAAAAATGTCTGCTAAATGTGTCGATTGTGGCACGTGAGAGCATAAAAGGTGAGTGATTGTCTTTAAAACATTGTACATAAATCGTACATAAACTTCATCTCCCACAATGCATGTCCATTATGTGACCAGCAAAGTGACTGCATTTCGTGTTTCCACATCAGCGTTTAACTAAATCTCTTGATGCATGCTCAATAATCCAGGTACACACTGGGGTTGGGCGATATTGCCGATTTTCATACCGTCATACGTCTCTCTGTTAGTAATGGGTCGTTCGCGAGCGATCCGATTCTATTGAACAACTCTTTCAAATGAACCGAGTCGCATCTCTGGGAACCGTTACATATATGTTTTATATGTTCTTTTCATTTTTGCGCCGTTCTTATTGGCTGTAATGCACCAATTCTGCTTCACATCAGTACGGGGAATTAACCAGTCATAATGAAAGCTGTTTATTGTCGGAATTCAAATCCGAAATCCGAGTATTGCGAAGAGATAATATTATATTGTATAAACTTGCACAAGTGTGTTTTTTTGCAAGTTCGGGCTTGTCAGTGAATGTAACCGTATTCGGTACACAGATGTGTTGACATGCCAGCGCGTTGTGCCACCCCATACCATGGTTTTGAATGGCAAGATACTAACTGTTAGCTTAGCAAGCAAAACCCGATGGAATCGCTGTCTAAGTAGCGCGTTTGAATAACCTGCCTTATAATAAGTCATTGACTTATTAGAATCCTCTCTACTGAGGCAGCTGCCTATGTAGGCAGTAAGACAGCAAGGCAGCTCACTAGGTGTTTGAACACACCCTATGTAGAGCGCTCCCTAGCTTTTGTGTTATCGTCTCAAAAAGTGAGCACCCCCACAACCAATCAGTGAGCTCCAACCACCTACAACTCCCGCCCTCCCTTATTGTGGATGCGCACAGGTCTTAAAGTCTCCGTTTTCAAGGCGGACCTTAAGCAGAAATTTGGCGCTTCACATTTATAAAATACCGTAACCATTTTTAAATACCGCGGTATACCGTAATACCGTCATACCGCCCAACCCTAGTACACACATCCACAAAGTTGAATCAGTTCATCTGGACACAGGTTTGTTGTAGAGAAACGTTTCGCCACTCAATAAAAGTGACTTCTTCAGTTTAACTAAAGCAGTTTTTTTAACAAGTTGAGTAAAGAAATATCTACAAATAATCCCAAAATGTCCAAAAAGAGGATAATTGATGCTTGTGCTACAAGAAAAAAAGACCTGTGTGTCTTTTGTGTTATGAGGCTGCGTTGGTGGTACAATATAGATATAGGTATAGATATAGACATACAATATAGACATAGATACAATATAGATATAGACATCCCAACCCATCACCCGACGCCTTCCAAACTTCTTAGCTTAATCCCACCAATACGGCAGGACGGGTCTGCAGTGCGCGCCGGCATACTGGCTGCGAATCGCTGGGGCTGCTTGTCGTAGTTTGGTTACTTTCCTATCCCTACATCCCTAACCCGTGGCTCGTTGTGTGACTATGTTATGTTCTTATGTTTACATGTGCTTGTGTGCTGTAAGGAGCTTTTTTTTCGTGTTACCATAGTGTGCTCCTTAGGGAGCACAATGTGGTTGCTGGTTTTTTTTTTTTATCTCCTACTCTCCCAATGTGTTACCATTTCTTGTTTAACGATGTGAATTTCCCCATTGTGGGACTAATAAAGGATTATCTTATCTTATCTTATAAATACAATACAAAGCAGACTGCAATTGCAGCAGGATATGTTACAAATGGCCCTTTGAGGGCAGTATTGCTAAAGTGGCCCTCTGTTAAAATGAGTTTGACACCCCTGCATTAAATGATCTGTTTTATGGATGATGACTAAGACAACTGGATTCAAACTAGTAAACATCTAAACACTGAGTAGTACTGGGGGCGCATTAAAGAATGTGTGACTTGAGTATAAAATAATCCCCTGCTGGCATCGTCTTCTTTATACTAGTTTATTGAGCACATCTGTGTTCATGACTGGCACAATCACAATGTACCGGACGAGCAAACTCTCTACTGAAAGGAAACAGTCATGCTTGCCCTTATTAATATAAAATAAAAGTAAAAATGTTTGCATTATTTTCTCATATTCGCCTTACAGAAAGAAAAAAACCTGATAACGTAATTTGATCTGTATCAGGCAAGAACGGAACTCCACTCCAAATAATCAATGTAACAAGGCAGCCTGGATGAATAAAGATGACTTTTTCCCTGTTTGATACAGACAAAATGACATCATCTGTATGATTCAGCAAAAAATGCTCAGCGCATTAGGATGACACAGCCATTTCTGCTATTAAAAAAGCGCAGTGGTCTAACACACTGAGATCTCCAGCACTTCAGTTCAACTCTCAGCTCTGCTATCAGCTGAACTAAGTGATTCCTTTTTAATTTATTCTTTATTAAGTTCTTCCACCCAATTTTCACCTAATTTATTGAGTTTTTTACCCAGTCCAGTTGTGGCTCATTGGAGCTTATTTCTCCCACAGCTGCTGCCACCCCCACTCCTAATCTGCCAGCCAACTGATTATACATACACCTATCAGCCATAACATTAAACCAGCTCCTTGTTTCTACACTCACTGTCCATGTTATCAGCTCCACTTATAACTCCATCATATAGAAGCAATTTGTAGTTCTACAATTACTGACTGTAGTCCATCTGTTTCTCTGCATGCTTTGTTAGCCCTCTTTCATGCTGTTCTTCAATGCTCAGGACTCTCCCAGGACCACGACAGAGTTGATATTATTTGGGTGGTGAATCATTCTCAGCACTGCAGTGACACTGACATGGTGGTGGTGTGTTAGTGTGTGTTGTGCTGGTATGAGTGGATCAGACACAGCAGCGCTGCTGGAGTTTTTAAACACCTCACTGTCACTGCTGGACTGAGAATTGTCCACCAACCAAAAATTACCAGTTAACAGCGCCCCGCGGGCAGCGTCCTGTGACCACTGATGAAGGTCTAGAAGACGACCAACTCAAACAGCAGCAATAGATGAGCGATCGTCTCTGACTTTACATCTACAAGGTGGACCAACTAGGTAGGGGTGCGTAATAAATTGGACAGTGAGTGGACACGGAATTTAAAAACTCCAGCAGCGCTTCTGTGTCTGATCCACTCATACCAGCACAACACACACTAACACACCACCACCATGTCAGTGTCACTGCAGTGCTGAGAATGATCCACCACCTAAATAATACCTGCTCTGTGGGGGTACTGTGGGGGTCCTGACCATTGAAGAACAGGGTGAAAGCAGGCTAAAAAAGTATGCAGAGAAATAGATGGACTACAGTCAGTAATTGTAAAACTACAAAGTTCTCCTATATGATAAGTGGAACTGATAAAATGCACAGTGAGTGTAGAAACAAGGAGGTGGTTTTAATGTTATGGCTGATCAGTGTATCTATGATTTTTTGACATTATTGAGTTCTTCCGCCCAATTTATTAAGTTTTTCCAGCTGTGGCTTATTGGAGCTTATTTCTCTCTCACCCCCACTCCTGATCTGCTAGCAACCTTAAAAAAATCAGAACTGCACTGTTAAGGCTCCACACACATTTTCTGTACTGTACTCCCTGTAGTATACAAGACCACAACAGTGAAGTAACGCCTGCTGAATTAGCTGGCGGAAAGGTAATTCTCCAGAGCCCTAGTATTACAGGTTCCAGCAGAACACAAGAAACTATTTACGCTTGTGTGAAACAGCAAATAAATTAGAATGAAGACATTTACTCACTGAAAAGTCTCTCTTGGGTGCGAGTCTCTTGGGGAAGTGGTTGAAGGCATAGGGTTTAGTGCAGACTGGGTAGCGGTTACGGTGGATTTTGTAAAAGAGATGAGCGGATTTGTCCAGGCGATAGTCGCAGATGTACACGTCCTGCTCCTTCACGCCTTTTGGCCGACCTGGGTGTGGAGAGAGGGAATGTTAGAAAGTGTCGGTATCCACATAGTCGGTTGGGCATTACCTGAGTAGTGTTTTTAGCTGCTTTAGACTTCTTGGACAAACTATCAGGAGCAAAATACTTTACTGGCTTGTTCTTTTGAGCAATGATCACGTGTGTAGAGAAGCACACTTTTCCATTGATTATGGAATCCCCAAAGGGACAAAATGCACTCAATACATAAACACATACATCAAACATTGTCAGCACACTACACCAGTGGTCCCCAACCACGGGCCATGGACTGGTACCGGTCATTTATTACCGGACCGCACAAAAAAAAAAAAAAAATTAAAGATCGCTACAAGAGCAATGAAAACACTGCTCCAGTTCCAAAATTCTATCTTTGTGAAGCAGGATTTTCTGCAGTGACGGCATTCAAAACAAAGTAGAAAGTAGACTGGACATAAGGAACACACTTTGGGTGTTATTGTCTCTTATTACCCCTAGGTGGGAGTTTGTTTGTTTGTTTATTAGGATTTTAATGTCATGTTTTACACTTCGGTTACATTCATGACAGGAACGGTAGTTACTCATTACACAAGATTCATCAGTTCACAAGTTTAATGTCAAACGCAGTCATGGACAATTTTGTATCTCCATTTCACCTCACTTGCATGTCTTTGGACTGTGGGAGGAAACCGGAGCTCCTGGAGGAAACCCACGCAGACACTGGGGAAAAAGGACCCAGACTGCTTCACCTGGGAATCGAACCCAGGACCTTCTTACTGGGAGGCGACAGTGCAACCCACCGAGCCACCCCTTTTGAGGTGACAGACTACAGAGCGATGATCACGTGTGTAGAGAACCACACTTTTCCATTGATTATGGAATCCACAAAGTGACAAAATGCACTTAATACATACAACAAACACATACATCAAACATTGTCAGCACACTACACCACAGGAAAGTCTGTTACATTAACTTCATTGCATATTGCGCCTCATATTTCATACACTACGTGAATGAAAAATGTTAAATCGCTAAACACAAACACAAACATGCAATTTTCATGGATGTGAATTAGGTAGGGCCTTAATATATGTATAAGTAAGTAGTAAGCATGTCTATAGCATACTTATGTCTTTGTTTGGGTGTGTGTGTGTGAGAGAGAGAGAGAGAGAGAGAGAGGAGGGGATGCCAGCCTGCCTTCCTGTACAGTAAGCCGACTCCATGACAAGCCTGCCAAGTTGTGTGTGTGTGTTCGGTCTAGTGTTTCAAAGCAGCGTGTGTCTTACCCTTGCAGTACGTGTAAAGGTCGAGAACGCAGCACGTGCCCACCACTGCCTCCAGAGGAATGATCTCATATAGGGGCACTCGGAACAGCTCGTTGTGGTAGAAGCGGCGCGAGGGCGAGTGATGGGTCTCATGAGGTCGGAAGTAATGATGACCGAAGGCAAACCTCTCACCCCTAGCAGACAGACAGAGGCATTGCGTTTCAGGCATCCGCATTTTCACACTTTGCATTTTTGTTCCAGAACCAAATCTATTATTTATCAATGATTATTTATCTATTATTATTTGACATTATTGATTATAATTAATTATAAATTCCTACAATGCCTACACACATTTAAAATGAACATATACAGTTAGACATGAAGATCAAATCAGCAAATACCAAGGAATGGCACGTCTGAACAACTGTCAGGGGTTTCGATCTTTGGTTCGAGCCACAGATTTGCCCCAGGTATGAGTTCAGTGAATTTTACCACTAAGCTGATTCTAGACCCAAGTGCAGGAGCTGAACAGAATCAGAAAATAAAAGAAACCACACTTCAAGTGTACTGTGAAAGGAAAAAAGGAAATAATCCCTAAGCGCCTGATTCAATACTGAACTGTAGAGCTTCAAGCTGAGCACTACAGTCTGAGCTAGGTGAGAAAAATCCAGCTTGTTTGGAAGCTGGGATCAGAGCGCTGGGTCAGCTGTTGTATGGCAACCCGGTGACAAGAGGGTTAAGGACTTTGCTCAAAGGCAGAGCTGCGACTTGAACCCACAATCCTACTAGCCCCACAGGTTGAAGACCCCTGTACTAGACAAGCACGGTAAAATACTGTCATTACTGTTAAACAGTGGAACCTCGATTTAACAGACTAAAAGGGGGAGCACCGGTCCACATAAGTGCTAAGCATGCACATATGATGAACAGTAAAATGAACAACTTAAATATATGTAAATATGCAGACATCCCAAGTTGCAAAAACTCATTTCAGGGAGGTACCCCCGGACCGAGACCCCACAAGCCCCCCCTCCCAAAAAAAGCTAAAAAACCTCTCGCACACACCAAAGGATATGGGTGATAACAGAACTTTTAGGAGCTGCTAACTGAGCTACTAAGCTAACTGTTCGCGTCACAAACACATTAATGTGTACTACATAGTGCACTAGATAGTGTGAAAGATACTAGATTTATGTTCCCTACATAGTGCACTAGATTGTATATTAGAAAAGAATGTATGTTCCTTACTTAGTGCACTAGATAATAGACTTATGTTTCTTACATAATGCTTTAGGTAGCATATTAGTTAACGGATTTTGGTTCCCTACATAGTGCACTAGATAGTGTATTACATAATTAATTATGTTCCCTACATAGTGCACTAAATTGTATATCAGATAACGGATTTATGTTCCCTACATAGTGCACTAGATAGTATTTTAGATATGAATTTATGTTCCCTACACAGTGCACTAGATAGTGAATTAGACAATTGTTTTATGTTCCCTACACAGTGCACTAGATTGTATATCAGATCACGGATTTATGTTCCCTACATAGTGCACTAGATAGTATATTAGACAATTGATTTATGTTCCCTACACAGTGCACTAGATTGTATATCAGATAACGGATTTAATACGCAATCGGGGAAAGAAGTCTGTGTCGCCTGCGTGCGCGTTTGTGTCGCTCTTGGCCGCTCGTTCTAGATTCCGGGAGATTTTATCTGACTTGCGGGCATCAGGGAGCCGCTACGTATATGCGGGAGACTCCCGGAACTTCCGGAAGACTTGGGATGTCTGAATATGTCATGTAAAACCTGTAAATAAATATTAAACTGGTGTGCTGTACTACTGGGGAGAAATTTCAATTACCTTGTGTGGTAGAGGAGATGTTTGTTTTTTTGTCGTGATCGTATAGTGGTGACTCTATAACAGAGTATCTATTATTCTGAGTCTGAAGCACTGCTGGTGGCTACTGGAGCAGCACTGGTGCATAACTAAGCATAGAGTAAAGGCGAGAACAAAGCGAGCCGGCTAGCGGACAATTACTGAACTACTGGTCCTGGTAGTTGTCTGGGAAATTTTAAACAACAGGACCAAACATTTGGTTTCCAGATTTTGTCTGTTAAATCCAAAATCCGTTAAATGGAGGTCTGTTAAACCGAGGTTCAACTGTACTGGTATCTAGGATGTTGCTTACTTTTCATTCTTCCAGAGCTTTTCAATGCGAAAGATGTCCAGTTTGTCTCTGTTGATGTGGGACAGAAGACGGTAGGACTGACGGAGCGGCTGGCCCTCTGGAGTGCGCCTGCTGTCCCTCATCAGGTACACACAGTCACCTGATATGCACCGAAAGAACAATGAGTATCTGCAAAGCATGTTGCATATCATATCCAAATTCTGACACATTCTCTACAGGGGATCAACATAACAATTTGACCCAGACTGATGATCAATAAATTAGTCATCTAGATTATCCAAACAGTTTCACTCGTATGCCTAAACTTCCACACATACATACCCTGGTGCAGCAGCAGCTCGTCTCGGAGCAGGCAGATATAATAGATGGAGCCAGACTGAGCATAACTAGGCTGAGGCACCATGGGGACCTCCTGTTGGTGTACACAAAAATAGTGAGACATCAAGATAATCAAACATCTCTAATGCCAATAGTAAGTTGTATACTTTTATAAGGGTTCATTTCCTTTACAGACTGTAATAGTTACTGGCTGCACGGCTCAGCATGTTTGTTTGTATTACCAGACAGGCTGGTAGTTAAGAGTAATGACAGAAATGAGGAGGGGTGAAAGGTGACATACCCTGTCTACTGGGCGAGGATCACACTGTTCGCAAAGATAGTGTTCTACCTCCGCCTCTAGTCGCATGCAGTCACAATGCTGCCAGACCTGCAAAAATGCATGAGAAAACATTATGATTGTTGTTTTTATTTATTTATTTCATTAGGATTTTTAACGTCATGTTTTACCCACTTTGGTTACATTCATGACAGGACAGGTAGTCAGTCTATGGTTACACAATATTCATCAGTTCAAGTCTTTAATGTCAAACACAGTCATGGACAATTCTGTATCTCCAATTCACATCACTTGCATGTCTTTGGACTGTGAGGAAAGTGGAGCAGACAAGGGGAGAACATGCACACTCCACACAGAAAGGACTCAGACCGCTCCACCTGGGAATCAAACCCAGGACCTTCTTTCTGTGAGGAAAGTACTAGCCACCGAGCCACCGTGCCACCCATATGATTGCACTATATTGCCAAAATTGGATACATTTGAAAATTGGAACGACGACTGTGAGCCTACAGGCTCGTCCACTGCTTGGATCTCCAGCTCTCGAGTCAGGATTTCAGCTGTGCTGTCGACCGGCCAGGCGCCCATACAGACAAGACTGGCTTCTCTGTCTCTTTCTGGCTAAGTTCTTAGAAAATAGTTCAAATGACTAGCGGCACGATTCTGCCCTGCAGGTCGTGCAGGTACCTACAAACAACTTACACTCACAAGTACAAGTGGCTCGGAGTTCAGCCAAGCCTCTATTTAAAGCTTAAATTAATGCTTAATAAGAAGCGAAGGCTGTTGATTCATCATGAAGCACCCCCATGTCTCATGCCTGCTCCAATAGACCACTGAAGTCGTGCGTCATTCTGTAGTCCTTGTTATGCCCATATTTGGAGACCCGGGTCTAAGTCAGATTTCCTATAGGAAAAATGAACGGGGTTTTCAAAAAATCCTGTGCTAAATAAACATGTTCAGAACCCTATACGTTTTGTCCTGTGTACATTTTTCTCCTGTACATCACTGGACCAATCGAATTGATGGAATGAGCAGTCCGCTTTTGTCGAGTACAACCAAAGGCGTAACACCCGACCATCTTTGCTTTTTACTTTAATGTAGCTAGCTACAAAAAATATAAAGTAAAACTTGTGAATATCACCGCACTGTTACACTGGTGAATCACGCTGCTTCGTGCGGTTATTTAAGAGGCTTATAAAAGAAAAAAAAGAACAAATTAAGAGGCTTCCAGTCTAGTGACGTCAATTCAGTGCGCAGTAGCGTTAGCTTACACGTAGCAATATTCATATTTTGACTCTTTAACGACTTCGTAATTCAGAGGATCCAGTAATAATAGACAGAAGAATCTCCATAAAACAAAACGTAACAGCTCTGGAACATTTTTTATGACTACAGGATGCGAGAGAGGCAATTTTCTAAATCTTTATTCATTTTTCCCATTCAAAATTTCTCTTAGACCCGGGTTACCAAATATGGGCATAACAACATGGCGTGGCCTACAATATGACGACACGACTTCAGTGGTCTATGGCATGGCAGGTGAACATGATACTGCAGTCCGTGTCCCCCTGCGGCTCTTGATGGCAAGTGGGCTGTTATACTACAATATTTGCCCTATAATAACCTGAATCATTCTTTTTATTTTGTTCATTTTTATTAATTGTTTAACTTTTAGGAAACCAACAGGTGCTGGAGTAATTTTAACTGGGAGGGAGGGAAGTGTGTAGCGATACACTCCGTTAATCCAGCAGCTGTTTAAAGGGGTATATACACACCCTTCACAGTTAAAATAACATCCTGGTGTCAAGCTCTTTGAAGGAGAATGAGGACCATGCCACTGGGTCCGTCCTAAACTCTATGGCAAATGACAAAAAATCAAAGTGGCGGCACGGTGGCTCAGCGGGTAGCGCTGTTGATTCACCGCGAGAAGGTCCTGGGTTTGATTCCCAGATGGAACAGTCTGGGTCGCTTCTGTGTGGAGTGTGCATGTTCTCCACGTGTCTGTGTGGGTTTCCTCCTACAGTCCAAAGACATGTAAGATTCAAAAATGACCTGTGACGTTGTTTGACACTGAACTTGGACTTGTGACTCGTGTAACCGGTAACTACCTGTCCTGTCATGAGTAACCAGGTGTAACACATGATGTTAAAATCCTAATAAAACAAAAACAAAACAATCAAAGGTTCAGCTGCTTACAAAAGCTTTAATACATACCATGCATTTCTCACACTGGATCATCAGGCCCTCGTCCTTAAACATGCCACAGATGCAGCGTATGACGTCGTCGTCTTTGTTAACATGTTGGTGGTCGCGCTCCATTGAATCGGAGCTGTCCGCCTCGCTGGCCGTCTCGCCGACGATCTCGTCGATCTGAACGGCGGCCTCGTGCCGCGCGCCGTAATAAGCCTTGCGCAGTCGGCACACGTCCCTGCCTACGGCGGACTTTCGGCCGTAGTATTTCTTTAGAGGACAGAGGACACGAGAAAACCCATCAATGCAACTGACAAGGTTCAACTGAGGGGCACTGAACTAATACAAACTACTACAAACAGGCCTGTTATTAAAAGACCGAAAAGAAAAGCGGTCGCTCTGGTAATGACACAAGACAACTGAGCTGTAAATTGAACTGAAATCACATGATCACAAGGCATCCAACCCCCAAAATGATGACAGCCTGGCATCCAACCCCCTAAATGATGGCAACCTGGCATCCAACCCCAAAAAATGATGGCAACCTGGCATCCAACCCCAAAAATGATGACAGTCTGGCATCCAACCCCTAAAAAATGATGCCAACCTGGCATCCAACCCCAAAAATGATGACAGTCTGGCATCCAACCCCTAAAAAATGATGGCAACCTGGCATCCAACCCCAAAAATGATGACAGTCTGGCATCCAACCCCTAAAAAATGATGGCAACCTGGCATCCAACCCCAAAAATGATGACAGCCTGGCATCCAACCCCAAAAATGATGACAGTCTGGCATCCAACCCCTAAAAAATGATGGCAACCCTGCATCAACCCCAAAAATGATGACAGCCTGGCATCCAACCCCAAAAATTATGGCAACCTGGCATCCAACCCCCAAAATGATGACAGCCTGGCATCCAACCCCAAAAAATAATGACAGCCTGGCATCCAACCCCAAAATGATGGCAATCTGGCATCCAACCCCAAAAAATGATGGCAACCTGGCATCCAACCCCAAAAAATGATGGCAACCTGGCATCCAACCCCTAAAAAATTATGGCAACCTGGCATCCAACCCCTAAAAAATTATGGCAACCTGGCATCCAACCCCAAAAAAATGATGGCAACCTGGCATCCAACCCCCTAAATGATGGCAACCTGGCATCCAACCCCAAAAAAATGATGGCAACCTGGCATCCAACCCTAAAAAATTATGGCGACCTGACCTCCAACCCCAGAAAATGATGGCAACCTGGCATCCAAACCCCAAAATGAAGGCAACCTGGCATCCAAACCCAAAAAATGATGGCAACCTGGCATCCAACCCCCAAAATAATGACAGCCTGGCATCCAACCCCAAAAAATGATGGCAACCTGGCATCCAACCCCAAAAAATGATGACAGCCTGGCATCCAACCCCTAAAAAATGATGGCAACCTGGCATCCAACCCCTAAAAAATGATGGCGACCTGACCTCCAACCCCAGAAAATGATGGCAACCTGGCATTCAAACCCCAAAATGATGACAGCCTGGCATCCAACCCCTAAAAAATGATGGCGACCTGACCTCCAACCCCAGAAAATGATGGCAACCTGGCATCCAACCCCAAAAATGATGACAGCCTGGCATCCAACCCCCAAAATGATGGCAACCTGGCATCCAACCCCAAAAATGATGACAGCCTGGCATCCAACCCCCAAAAATGATGGCAACCTGGCATCCAACCCCAAAAATGATGACAGCCTGGCATCCAACCCCCAAAATGATGACAGCCTGGCATCCAACCCCAAAAAATGATGGCAACCTGGCATCCAACCCCAAAAATGATGGCAACCTGGCATCCAACCCCTAAAAAATAATGGGTGTTGCTGGATTCATTCATTAGTAGTGTATACATTTCATTTTATTTCAACTGCTTTATCCTAGTCAGGGCCGTGGCGGGTCTGCTTGCACCCGTTTCAGCCAGGAACGGGGCGCCAATCCAGATTCAGATCTCAGTGCTGCCCACTCTACATGATTGTCTGAAGCCCTGCAACAGGGTATTCTTGCCTTGTGCCAGATCTGATCAAAGCCGGATCACCGCACGCCCCCTCCAACACGTGTCCAATCTGTCCCAGCTTCTTATATCCAGCCAGTGCTTGGTTTCCTTACAATGCCATATCGCATATGGAAAGCCACGCTCTATGAGACTCCCCCATTACTCACGGAGGTGTCCGAACCAGTCAAAAGATCCATATCACAGATGGAAAAGACCCCGTCAGACATTCCCTCCCTCAAACACAGCCAACTGTCTTTGTGTGGATGCCCAGCCAGGTCTGTGGCTCTGCTGAGGTTCAATCTTAAATGCTCTGCATCACTTGAGTGCTCAGCTAGTTTGTTTAATAATGTTTAACTTCTCTGTTTAATAATGTTTAACTCTACCCCCCTGTCTAAACTCACCATGAGCTTTTTCTGATTACTATTAGCAAGCAAGGTAAATGTACAGTTCTTTCCACGTGCATTCTTTCTCACTGATACATGTCCATACAGTATTTCAGGTGAGAAATGTCTTAACATGACAATTTTCAAAAGCCTTTCTTCAGCTATTGCATATATACCCTGCATGGTTAGTGTTAGTCTTTCATTATTAGGCAGATTTGCACTCTACTTATCTCCACATTTACTATATTAACGCACAGTAAATAGTTTTACATGCGCAGTTTTTGAATTTCTTGTTCTATGTGTTGGACCCCAATAAAATCAGCTGGACATACGATCATATCTATCCATGGTGGAAAATGTAGCCTTGTGCAGATCTGAACTAGCTATAAAATAAAGGGTGGGTGTGGTTCGACTGACCTCAGCATTGCGAAACACTTTAAGCATGTCTGTGTCGAAGGCCTCCACTGTTTTGTAATGTCCGGTGAGGATCTGCTTCTCTATGGTACTGAGGTCCAGAGGATCGGACACCTTCTCATAGTACTGCATGTTCCTGTAAACACAGAAATACAAACAATGAGGCACCAAACACACATATACCAACAATCGGGCCCCACACCCCACCAAAAAACATCGTTTTCTCAATTGTTTTATCAGCATTATTTTTATGATGGCCAACTTTTTTTACCCAAAACATTCTTTCATTCAAGGTATTTTAGGGCTGGCAGTAGTCTAATGCACTAGCCCAGCGGCACAGAGATCCGGAAGCGAGTGGTGGGGTCGCTGGACTGGCTAGGCACTTTAAAGACAAAACCAGAACGGCAGGTCGGACTTCTGGTGTATAAATCTGCCTTTGAAAGATTTAGAGAAGCTACTCCCAAGACTGAGTAGGCCTATAAAATACCCTAGTCTACTACACTGTTAGGGTACATACACATGAGAAGCGTTTTGCATTTTGCCCAGTGTGGTAAAACATCATTAAAGTGACGACACAAATCTGCATTTGTGTAAAATAACCATCAAATTCACTCAGAAAACATCCACGTGTATCTAGGTTTAGCTGTATTTTCCTCAACGTATAGTGGTTTCACTTTTAACCTTGTGTTACAGCTCAGGGTGCTTAGAAACGGTAAGAATCAGCTTCTCCGGATCATGAAAAAAGCTTACTGTTGCTTAATGCACTAAAAGAACGACACAGGAACACTAAACGTGCCTTAATTATTACAGTTCATAAGTTTTCGTCACTTATAAAATTAATCGGCCATTGTTTTAGTACAATAAGCCATGTTAAGCTTTGTTTCCATTAAGAGTTTGTACGACCTAGGTCATTTTTACCACGTCAAATCAAACAGTTCGTCTCATTAGAGGCGCTTTGAAAAGGTCAGCTTTAAACTGGGTCAAAGGAAACAATGGCACAGCCAGCGCAAAAGCGGATTTGCCTCTTCTTAGAAGGTCCTAGACAAACTATTTACTGTAGATGAGGCTGTTGTTTGGACAAATGTTCATTTATTAAGGCGATCATACAAGGCCTTTAAAATATGAACATAATGATCTTAGCATGAGGACAAGATACTATAATGTAAGTGATAAAAATGTTCTTACCTCTTTTTAGAAGGCAGGTTCAGCAGGGGAGCAGCAAGTGTTTGTCCAGATGAATCTGCATAAAGAAAGAGAGGGAAAAATCAGAGAACATGGTGGTCTGGGGTTCAGCTCAAGTAAACAGTATGATGCCCACCTGCCATGCCATTATAGCCGACAGACACGACAATGACTTAAAGCTTACTGACAAAGCAATATACATGGATCAACTCTTGTCTTATCCACACTCTGCTGTGTGTGTGTGTGTGTGTGTGTGTGTGTGTGTGTGTGCTAACCTCTGTAGCTGGTGATCATATCACAGATCTCTTTGAAGATATGTGCAAGGCGTGCTGTGCGTGTGACTTCGGTGTTTTCTTCAGCGGCGGCAAGTCTGCGTGTGCGCACTGAACGAGAGGTCTGCAGCGCCGAGAACTGCGTCAAGAACACGTCTAAAAGGGGTACACACAAACACATGTTACTGTTACCCATCCCAACCTGACTCAGCATTAGCCAGTTGCTTTCATTTAGGCTTAATTCCACCCATCAGGTAAATCTTTCCTGTCTGAGTGGCTGATGGCTAACACATGCTCCTGTGTCATACAGGCTGCTATCTTCTGCTTCTTTTTACACAGCTGCTCATGCTATTTTACTTAAAGCTGAACATGCTTTAGGAAGTGTTCATGCTTTTGTTTTATTTTCATCCTGGTCAGGGTCGCAGCGGGTCTGGTTCACCCGGCAACACTGGGTGCAAGGCAGGAAAACCCCATACAGGCAACCTGTTAGACTGCTTTGGTCCAAGTGTGACACCTGCTCAGGAAATGCCTGTCGCGGCACCTCTGGGGCAGCTTGCTCATCTAGGGCAGTTTTGTCGTGTATTTGTACACTAATTTCAGAGGTGCTATCGACCAGTCGGGCGTCTACACAGACATGATTGGTTATGTCTGGGGGGGGTGGGTGATAGATGAGCCCTGCAACGGAACTGCACCCTGTCCAAGATATTCCAGCCTTGCATCCAGCATTCCCCAGAGCAACCGGATCCACTGCAGCCCTGACCAAGACTGAAGAATATGGGTCAATGAAAATGAACACATTGTTCAATGCATGCCATATAAGTACATTTAAACAAACCTCATTGTTTAATGACCTATGTAATGACCTAAGTGAACACACACACACCTGATTTGATGTTGCCGTCATCGCGGATGACTCCTCCCCAGCGGGCGTACTGCGAGAGGCTGCCATCCTTCTCTCTTTCCCTCTCGCCCTCTCTCTTTAACAGCTCCCGTTTCTCCCGAATTTTCTCCCAGTTGCGCAGCAGGAACACCCGGTGCTTCAGCACGAAGTTCCTGCAATCAGGAGCAGTCGGCCTGAGGATGCTGGGTGGTGGTTGCATTAAATTTCACTTAAATTTAGGTGCTTGTGTAATGCTGAAATCTAAAATCTCAACCTACCGCTCTCTGTTTGACATGGGCTTCATTAGGAGGTGCTGGTAGAACTTGCTGCTGTCACTGGACTCCTCCTCCTACGAAAAGTATGACACTGAATGTTACACCAATTAGAATTTTTTTGTCCTGGAACTACTTTTATTTCCGAGTAAGAATCACACCCGTTTTTTCAGCTGGAGCTTTGACTTGCGCTTCTCTTTTAACCTCCCGAATTTCCGGGCGCCGCTTCCTGACCCTGCCGCTTTCCCAGGAAGGCCATTGATCCGTTGACTCTTGCCGCCAATTATACCACGGCAGCCTTCAGAGCCGCACATACAGGCTTGCTATAGAAGAACAAAGTATTGTGACGTTACTTAAGAACAATTTTAATGACAATAAATGTAACAATGTACGTTTTGAACTACAACAGACAGCAAAAAAGTCAAAGCCAAAATAGCACCTCATCACCGGCTAAGTTCCCAAAAAAAAAACACAAACACTGGCACAAAAAGCCAAGTCAGACCAAACTGAACCCGGCATAACAGCCTCAAAGGAAGACAGAGCAGGTAAACAGATATACCAGGTAGTAATGAGGTCAGAGTTTAAAGGAACTTCCACAGCTGAAGTGCATTTGTGCTTAATGAAACCCACAATGACATGGCAGGCGGGCATGATACATACAGTTAAGGTGAAAGGTTACATACATTCGTAAAAACATGTTAGTCACAACAAGGTTTGGAATTTTTTATCTTTTCTTATTAGGCGCTCGCTAGCCCACAACATTTGTTGCCAGCCGGGCATCTACCCAGAAATTATTGCCTATGTCTGGGCAAAGGGGAGAAATAGCTGATCATCACCTGCTAAGTTCCCCCCAAAAAAAAAAAAAAAAAAAAAAAACCCCCACAAACACTGGCAGAAAAACCAGGCCAGACTGAATCGAACCTGGCATACTGGCCTCAAAGTAAGACAGAGCAGGTAAACAGCTAAATGAGGCCTACAATGACATGGCAGGTGGGCATGATACTGTAATCCAGGCCCGTCCAGGCCCTTTACAGCCGTGTTTATATAAAACATGTGGTGTGCTTAATATTTTAATCAGAATGACAACTGCATATTGGTTAAAAACCATCTTTAACCCCAACACCGAGGGTCTGTCGGAAAACCCAGTGAGCTCGCTGCGTAGATGCATTTTACGTCATCCTACGCTCCCGAGAAGAAGGCATGTCTAAATTCTTAGATACCCTAAAATGCTACCTACTGAGGTGCCTTAATTCTAAGTGATAATCTGACTGAACGATGAGGAAGAATTCGATGCTTCTTTAGCAATGAAGGCAATCACAGCATTTAGTGCGGCACAACAAAAAAGACAAATATGGCGGACGAATGTGGAGCAACGAACGGAGTTCTTTTCAAATGTAAATAAATTCTCATTGCTTTTCAATTTGTATAAAGGTGTACAAGTGTCATTTATGTCCCGTCAGTGACAATTTAACCATTTTCGGTACACGAAGGGTTGTGTCAACTCAAACCATTGGTTTGAATGGCCTGAGGCAAACTGTGTTAGCTTAGTAAGCAAGAGTCTTATGTAGATTAGAATCCTCTCTACTTATGCAGCTGCCTAGGTAGGCAGTAGACAGCAAGGCAGCTCAATAGGTTTTCAAACAGACCCTAACTCTATATGTGAGTGTATGGTATGAGTAGGAACCACGAACATACCTGTTCTTCAGTGTTGAAGGAGTGAAAATTGTAGTCGTAAGTGAGCTCTGTCCCACTGTCCATGTCTCTTAAGGCAAACAGACCGATCCTGTACACTCCATTCACTGACCTGGGGGAAGAGCAAAAGACCAAATGTGAGCTAAGCATATTAATATTAATAAATGATGCTTATCTATCAGGCTAGCCCACTCCCAGGTCTCAGTGGTGGTGGGCTAGCGTGATAGGTTGTGATTGTGTGGCTATGTCTGAGGTCATTATATTTTCATAAAGTATTTATTCGTGACCGTAACAGTTTAATTTATAGTATAATGGTAATGTGACAAAAGCTGATAAAAGCTCTCAGCTGTACACCAAATCCCTGTTAGACACAATGGTCTAAAGTCATTGTGTGTGTGTGTGTGTGTGTGTGTGTGTGTGTGTGTGTGTGTGTGTGTGTGTGTGTGAGAAAGATTCCGTATGAATAAAGGAATGTCCATGTGTGGATAAAAATGACTACAAAGCGGCACAGCTGTGTCCCCACCCTCTCCTACCAGCTACACATAATTATTCATCCCTGACAAGACGGATAACCCACCCGTGCCTAGTCTTAAAGTTCTCTCTCTCTTGTGTGTGTGTGTGTGTCACTCTTGGTACCAGCCAGATGTTAGCCCTGTGGCCTAGATCTCGAAAGCCGCGCCCTGTTTTTGATGTTCATCTTTCCGCTAATCAAGCCGTTCATTATGGTCAACATCTGCAAAGTCACAACCACAGATGTTAAGTAACCAAGTACGACTTATCTGTTAACAAGCCACTCAAGCTTTAATACCCAGATCAATCCCTATTACAGTCTCAATGACTTACTGTATGTGAGTGATGTCACCGTGTGACTGATGCGTACGTTTCCGAGATATTTGTTACCACCTTGTTATAAAGTTCAATTATCTACGCTTCTCACCATTTCTCCATCTCGCAGTTGGGCTCACAGCTGTGGTTGATGAAGCGAGCCTCGTTGCCCATGCGGTAGCTGTCGATCACCATGCCGCTGTCCAGATTCAGACAGTACTGCCCACTGTGAGCGAAGTACTGCTCCATCATACGACTCCTATGGATAGATAAACATCATTTAGCAGTCGTTTAATAACATATAATGGCATTAATACGTAGACTACAGTCCTATTTCTACAGTTGGGACACTTTGTAAAATGCAGTGCAATGTAAAAACAAGAATTTGTGATTTGTTCGTGTTCTATATTTTATGTATTTACTAATTTTATGTCCTGGTGGCGCAGCGGTAAAACACACGCTAGAACACCGGAGCTGGGATCTCGAATACATCGTATCGAGTCTCAGATCTGCCTGCCGGCTGGGCTGAGCGGCCACATGAACAACGATTGGCCTGTTGTTCACATAGGGGTGGGATATTAAGCTATAGGGACAGGGACTCTCTTATGACTGATGCAACTACGACCTCTGCTGGCTGACTGGTGGCGTCTGCACATAGACGAGGGATAATGTACTGATCAGGGTGTGTCTCTCCGTACACAGTGCTGATCCGCATATGCACTCGTCACGTGTAGCTGACAAAAAATGCATACGGCTGCTGCCCACGTGTCGGAGGGGGAGTGGGTTAGCTTCGTTCTCCTCGATCAGAGCTGGGGTCGGCATTAGTGGAGAGGAAGCATGACGCAAGCAGGCAATTGGACGCGCTAAAGTCGGGAGAAAAAGGGAGAAAATGCATAAACACTATAAAAAAAAAACTCAGTCCTGTCACTTTCAGTCCTGTTACTCATATACAACCATCTTCCACATGGCACCCATTTGGTGGAATGGCCCATCAAGGGCAAAGTGGAGGCACATTAGGATACACTTGCTATAAGCTCGTCTCACCTGAACTCCTGCTCGCTGACCACCTCTCCCAGGTACTCGATGATGAACTGACTGGAGCGCAGTGGCTGTTTAGTGCGGATGCCCCAGCCCTTCCCCTCTGTCCTGAAGCGCTCTAGACACTGAACCCACTCGTGCCTCTGGATTCGCTGGTTATCACAGTTCTCTCCACAAGGACAAGTGCTGGGAGCGCACTCAGCAAAAATCATCCTGAAACAGGGGACACAACAGAAAGGGGTGAACTCCTGTACTGTACTTCCAGAACCAAGCAACTGAAACCTCATTAACTCATTTGTATTTTTTAAAAATGCTGTTTCCTATTTTCAATTCATATAAAAGAATGGAAATCGAGGCTTCTGTTGCTTAACACTTCTTAAGTGAACACTGGTTATATGTAGATGTATGACAGAAATCAGTATTTATTTAGTACTCTATTACTCTAGTAGTTTGGTACTGAAATCCAGAATGTTCTACAACAGAGGTGTAACAGGGTGGAGCTACAAATCTCCCTCATACAAATTATAAGAAATCAAAATTGGTGACTTGGACCCAGCTTCAGTGCACATGCGGGGCGGCACGGTGGCTAAGTGGGTAGCACTGTTGCCTCATAGCAAAAAGGTCCTGGGTTCGATCCCCAGGTGGGGCGGTCCGGGTCCTTTCTGTCTGGAGTGAACTGATGAATCTTGTGTAATAATTTTTTTCCCCCCTTTTAGCGCATCCAACTGTTCAATTTGCATCGTGCTTCCTCTCTGTCTATGCCGGACCCCGCCCTGACCGAGGAGATCGAAGCTAACCCATATCCCCTCCGACACATGGGCAGCAGCCGGATGCATTTTTGCCACCCACACATTGACGAGTGTGGCGCCACCTAGCGTTGCATGCGGAGAGACACACCCTAAGGGCGCTCTTCCTCATCTCTGTGCAGGCGCCTCTAATCAGCCGACAGAGGTCGTAATCGCATTCTGACAGAGAGAGACCCACATCCGGTTCTGAGCAACTGAGCAACCGGCCAATCGTTGCTCATACTCATACTCAGCCTCGTACCGGTGAGGCAGAGCTGGATTCGATACGATTGTACTCAGAATCCAGCCCTGGTTGCAGCGTGTCTTTTTACCGCTGCGCCACCTGAGCGGCTGAATCTTGTGTAATGAGTAACTACCGTTCCTGTCATGAATGTAAGCAAAAGTGTAAAACATGACGTTACAATCCTAATAAAACAAACAGCGCACATGCACCACTTTCGTTTCCAGCTGTAAAAAGAGCTACGCCATTCTGACACAACCAGAAGAACGTTATGAACTAATACTAGGCAAATCAGGACTGATGAAACTACTACGCATTAAAGTAAACAGAAGCAGTTTTGTATCAGTATGGAGTTGAACTGCATGGTAAACTCTGCACATGTGGAACTGGGGGTAACACAGCACATAAATGATGTGGATGTTTTGCATCATGTTCAAGTATAAAAGTATTTATTTATTAGGATTTTAACATCATGTTTTACACACTTTGGTTACATTGATGACAGGACAGGTATCACTGGTTACATTCCAGCCTCTATGTGCTCCTGGAACCTGGAACTCCGGTGTACCTGCCACACCCACCTCTCCAGGAGCACATGTTAGAGCCAACGCCCCTAATGTGATTGGTCCCCGCTGCTAATTAGCCCCAGCTGCACCTCATTTCAGAGGATTTAAGAGAGGAGCTGGTGAACAGGTGAGCGGAGACTATTTTTTGATGTGACTCTGTGCTGTCGGTTTGGTTTGCTTAGATTTACCTTAGCAAATTATTTGGATACTGTCTGCCTGCCTTTGCCTTAACCTTTGTTTGTAAGCTCTGTGTGTAAGCTCTGTGTGTAAGCTCTGTGTGTAAGCTCTGTGTGTAAGCTCTGTGTGTAAGCTCTGTGTGTAAGCTCTGTGTGTAAGCTCTGTGTGTAAGCTCTGTGTGTAAGCTCTGTGTGTAAGCTCTGTGTGTAAGCTCTGTGTGTAAGCTCTGTGTGTTAGCTCTGTGTGTAAGCTCTGTGTGTAAGCTCTGTGTGTAAGCTCTGTGTGTTAGCTCTGTGTGTAAGCTCTGTGTGTAAGCTCTGTGTGTAAGCTCTGTGTGTAAGCTCTGTGTGTAAGCTCTGTGTGTAAGCTCTGTGTGTTAGCTCTGTGTGTAAGCTCTGTGTGTAAGCTCTGTGTGTAAGCTCTGTGTGTAAGCTCTGTGTGTTAGCTCTGTGTGTAAGCTCTGTGTGTAAGCTCTGTGTGTAAGCTCTGTGTGTAAGCTCTGTGTGTTAGCTCTGTGTGTTAGCTCTGTGTGTTAGCTCTGTGTGTTAGCTCTGTGTGTTAGCCTTGTATCTTAGTTCTGTCTGTTAGCTCCTGTTAGGCCCTGTTTGTTTGTCCTGTCTGGTTGTAACTGTTCATGTGTTGTTTAGTTTTGTTCCCGTTTGTCTTAGTCTAGGCTTTATGTTTAGCATTGCATTTAGATTAGCATTTGCTTGGGTTCATTGTTCATGTATGTTTAGATTAGTATTAGCATTTAGCTTAGCTTTAGCCTTGTTCATATGTGTTTAGTTTAGGTTAGCTTTAGCATAGGTCACATGTTTGTCTGTCTTGTTTAACCTGTCTAGTGTAATCTAATGTCAAACAGTCATGGACAATTTTGTATCCCCAATTCACCTCATCTGCATGTCTTTGGACTGTGGGAGGAAACCGGAGCTCCCAAAAGAAACCCACGCAGACACAGGGAGAACATGTAAACTCCACAAAGAAAGGACCCGGATACTCCAGCTGGGAACAGAACCCAGGACTTTGTGGCTGCGAGGTGACGGTGCTACCCACTGAGCCACCGTGCCGCCCCAGTATAGAGTTAAAGTGCACGTTAAACTGTGAGTAACAGCACTTACATGATGTGGATATTTTGCATCATGTTCCAGTATAAGAGTAAAACTTTATTATAATAACAACACTCGTGTTGTCATAAAGAGCTTTAAAGTACTGACTGGGTCTGTATTTTTCAGTTAGCATATTTAGTTAGCGCTTGTTTATAATCTACATTCTGAGTGCTGAACTGGTTCTGCTCACTGTGTTTCTGTTCAACATTAGAGCTGCCTTAGCTACATGACACTTGTTTTATCAATAAAGCATGATTTATTTATATGAAACTCTGATGTTGGTAAGAAAACATTGGCTAAATTTGCATCCCTAGCATCTACTTTAACAGGAGGTATGCCGAGTTGTTCAAAAACCTCATGGTTGTATCTAGGACGACTGGCTTTTTTTTCTTCCCCCAAATCAGTATTAAACCAGTAACACCTATAAAATGAAGTTTTCAATTAAGTATTTTACCTGTTCAGGCAATCGTCCATGCAGCCCTTTGAATCACGGTCCTCAGGAAGCCTGCAGTTACATGTAGTAGCTTCATAGCCTGAGAAAGGCTTCACATCAACGTATACGTCTAAGAGCAAGAATTTATCTTTGTTATTTGCAAATTCATCAGACTACATGGTGCTCAAGCTTAAAAGTACAATATATAAGCCTTACTGGATCTTATTTTCTTGTAGAGAGGCACATCAGGTCTCTTGTAGAGCTGAAATAAACAATAACATCTAGTTAAAGAGGTGAGAGTCTGACACATGACAGCATAACCCAAGTACAGAAACAAAAGGGCTGTGTCAATAACAAGAAGTTGTACTAGCAAACTACCTGGTCGTGTTTCCAAAGCCACAGGATGTCGTAAGGCAACTGGAAATCAATGCGCTTCTGCCTCAAGTACTTCCCTAGAGACAAGAGGAGGCAGACCGTGGTTAATAATAGACTAATAGATTAACTGTACAGCTGATTTAATGTTCCAGGCTGTGGTTTTACACAGAAAGCCAGTGTAACTCCCTACCTAACCAATTCTTCTGAGACAACCAACGTTATGACGTAATGAGCTTGGGAGAAAACGACGTGTCTGAAACTCCTCCCAAATCCTGATTGACTGCCTATATATTTACCAATCATTCTCTTGTCTCCTCTTTGATAAATCCTCCCATTTCTCGTCCTCCCACCTCCTATTGCTTCCACAGATTTTCACATGTATGTTTTTCTAAATAAATAAATAGATAAAAAGAAAGGGGGTGGTAGCCAAACTAAGAAGCCACACAAGACTCTCAGAGTTCCATCCTTTCCCTTACAGTCTCAAAATCACTCTTCACTGACTATTTGACTTTATATTGGCATATTATATTTTGGGAGGACTTCCCCCTTATAGACCACTGAAGTCGTGCGTCATTCTGTAGTCCTCGTTATGCCCATATTTGGAGACCCGGGTCTAAGTCAGATTTTCGATTGGAAAAATAAACGGGGTTTTCAAAAAATCGCCTAACGCATCCTGTGCTAAATAAACATGTTCAGAACCCTGTACGTTTTGTCCTGTGTACATTTTTCTCCTGTACATCACTGGATCCTCTGAATTACGAGGTTTTTAAAGGATCGTAACACTAATAATGCTACACGAAAGCTAATGCTACTGCGCATTAATTAGACGTCACTGAAGTACCCCGATCGAATTGACGGACAGAGCGGCCCGCGTTTGTTGAGTACAACCAAAGGTGTAACACCCGACCATCCTTGCTTTCTACTTTAATGTAGCTAGCTACTAAAAATATAAAGTAAAACTTGTGAATATCACCGCACTGTTACACAGTTACACCGGTGAATCACGCTGCTTCGTGCGGTTATTTAAGAGGCTTATAAAAGAAAAAAAAGAACAATTTAAGAGGCTTCCAGTCTAGTGACGTCAATTCAGTGCGCAGTAGCGTTAGCTTACATGTAGCAATATTCATATTTTGACTCTTTAACGACTTCGTAATTCAGAGGATCCAGTGATAATAGACAGAAGAATCTCCATAAAACAAAACGTAACAGCTCTGGAACATTTTTTTATGACTACAGGATGCGAGAGAGGCAATTTTCTAAATCTTTATTCATTTTTCCCATTCAAAATTTGTCTTAGACCCGGGTTACCAAATATGGGCATAACAACATGGACTACAATATGACGACACGACTTCAGTGGTCTATTACAAACCCAATTCAGGAGTTGGGACAGTAGGTGAATGAATGATTCCTTTGGGTTGTTGCAATTGAAAGTCACACCAGCAGATCATTCGACCACATATTTGATTTGGCTTGAGTTGAGTTTTATTACACTGGATGCCCTTCCTGACCCAACCGTCCTGTTTATCTGAGCTTGGGACCAGCATTTAAGGTGCACTGATATGCCCCCCCCTTCCCCTTGGGCTAAGTTCACATGCAACCCAGCCTGGGATTCAAACCCCCATACTAGTACACAAATGCAAATTGAACAAATAAAAACAAAACAGAAGTCTGTAATAGAATGCCCAAGCTCATGGCTTTACAGTATAACACTGTAATAAATGTGATTTGGGGGCTACTGCGTGATCAGGCTCATTCAGCCATGTGGATTGACTTTTTAATAAACGTATGGCTAGTGTCAACAAAGAGGCTTGAGTAGACATACCAACATGAATGGGAGCCGGTAGAAGGCCATACTCGTGTTCCCCAGGTATATACTCCAGTTTCTCCTTCTTTAATTGGAGCAGCTGACCACGAGGACTGAAGAAGAGATAAAAAAATTAAAGTCAGTGCAATAACAAACATGCATTAAAGTTAGTGGATGCCTTACAAAACATTTCATCACAAAAAAATTTCATGACAATACAGAGGTGGAAAGACAATTGAATCAGCTAGTGATTCAATCAGGTAAATGATTCATTGAGCTTGTCTAGTTGTAAGACATGAACAGCGTTAAACTGCATTACGAATGCAAATCCAATAATGTAAAAGCCAATAGAACTTTGGGGTTTTGTTGCTATTTTGTTTACGCATTTTCTCCTCTTTTTCTCCCAATTTAACATAGTTAATTCGTCTTCCACTGGTGGAGACTCCGGTCGGGTCATTTCTGCCTGCCTCACGCTCCCTTCGACACGTGCACAGTCCACATTCCCCTTCTTATTCGCCCATACCTTCAGTGAATTTGCGTGTGAGGTCAGAATTCGTGCTCAGAGAGCCACACCCTGATCTCTGCGCTCCGCCACTTCCTGTACAGGTGCCTTGGGCTACTAACCAGAGTCCTTAAACAGTATTGAAGACCCCGGCCCCTTTTTGGTCCAGACTTTTGCCACCCTGCAAACTTTTATACATATATATATATATATATATATATATATATATATATATACAGTGTATCACAAAAGTGAGTACACCCCTCACATTTCTGCAGATATTTAAGTATATCTTTTCATGGGACAACACTGACAAAATGACACTTTGACACAATGAAAAGTAGTCTGTGTGCAGCTTATATAACAGTGTAAATTTATTCTTCCCTCAAAATAACTCAATATACAGCCATTAATGTCTAAACCACAGGCAACAAAAGTGAGTACACCCCTAAGAGACTACACCCCTAAATGTCCAAATTGAGCACTGCTTGTCATTTTCCCTCCAAAATGTCATGTGATTTGTTAGTGTTACTAGGTCTCAGGTGTGCATAGGGAGCAGGTGTGTTCAATTTAGTAGTACAGCTCTCACACTCTCTCATACTGGTCACTGAAAGTTCCAACATGGCACCTCATGGCAAAGAACTCTCTGAGGATCTTAAAAGACGAATTGTTGCGCTACATGAAGATGGCCAAGGCTACAAGAAGATTGCCAACACCCTGAAACTGAGCTGCAGCACAGTGGCCAAGATCATCCAGCGTTTTAAAAGAGCAGGGTCCACTCAGAACAGACCTCGCGTCGGTCGTCCAAAGAAGCTGAGTGCACGTGCTCAGCGTCACATCCAACTGCTGTCTTTGAAAGATAGGCGCAGGAGTGCTGTCAGCATTGCTGCAGAGATTGAAAAGGTGGGGGGTCAGCCTGTCAGTGCTCAGACCATACGCCGCACACTACATCAAATTGGTCTGCATGGCTGTCACCCCAGAAGGAAGCCTCTTCTGAAGTCTCTACACAAGAAAGCCCGCAAACAATTTGCTGAAGACATGTCAACAAAGGACATGGATTACTGGAACCATGTCCTATGGTCTGATGAGACCAAGATTAATTTGTTTGGTTCAGATGGTCTCAAGCATGTGTGGTGGCAATCAGGTGAGGAGTACAAAGATAAGTGTGTCATGCCTACAGTCAAGCATGGTGGTGGGAATGCCATGGTCTGGGGCTGCATGAGTGCAGCAGGTGTTGGGGAGTTACATTTCATTGAGGGACACATGAACTCCAATATGTACTGTGAAATACTGAAGCAGAGCATGATCCCCTCCCTCTGGAAACTGGGTCGCAGGGCAGTGTTCCAGCATGATAATGACCCCAAACACACCTCTAAGATGACCACTGCTTTATTGAAGAGGCTGAGGGTGAAGGTGATGGACTGGCCAAGCATGTCTCCAGACCTAAACCCAATAGAACATCTTTGGGGCATCCTCAAGCGGAAGGTGGAGGAGCGCAAAGTCTCGAATATCCGCCAGCTCAGTGATGTCGTCATGGAGGAGTGGAAAAGCATTCCAGTGGCGACCTGTGAAGCTCTGGTAAACTCCATGCCCAGGAGAGTTAAGGCAGTTCTGGGGAATAATGGTGGCCACACAAAATATTGACACTTCAGGAACTTTCACTAAGGGGTGTACTCACTTTTGTTGCCGGTAGTTTAGACATTAATGGCTGTATATTGAGTTATTTTGAGGGAAGAATAAATTTACACTGTTATATAAGCTGCACACAGACTACTTTTCATTGTGTCAAAGTGTCATTTTGTCAGTGTTGTCCCATGAAAAGATATACTTAAATATCTGCAGAAATGTGAGGGGTGTACTCACTTTTGTGATACACTGTATATATATATATATTCTGTATGCATTTTCTCCCTTTTTAGCGTGTCTAATTGCTCGATTGCGTCATGCTTCCTCTCCACCAATGCCAATCCCTGCTCCGATTGAGGAGAACGAAGCTAACCCACGCCCCCTCCGACACGTGGGCAGCATGCCGTATGCATCTCATCACCTGCACTTTGACGAGTGCAGCTCAGCGTTGTGTACGGAGACACACACCCTGAGAGCACTCTTTTCTCATCTCTGTGCAGGCGCCATCAATCAGCCAGCAGAGGTCGTAACCACACCAGTTATGAGAGAGAGACCCCATCCGGCTTAGTCCCAAATACTCAAAAAAGCCTACTCAACACCCAGGCTACTAATTCACTTAATAACAACTTGTGCGCTCAGTACTCATAGCTCTTAACGTACTCATTTGTCTTGAATACGTCCGAATAAAGTCCAGCCTTCTGGAACTTTTTTTTAGGCGGCCTGGCAGGTTTCTTCTCCCGTTGGCTGGTCACTGATGCGGCTGGAGCTTGTTCCACTGGTGTTGGAGCGGTACGTTCAGGGGAGGACTGGCCGTCAGATTTTCCCTCTACGGCACTGAAAGGTAAAAGAAATTCAGTAACCGTGGGAGTATTTCTTTTTGATCTGAATGCAACATGATCCAGTGGACACTTGAGAAAAGCTTGAAGGCCTTCCCGGTCAATCAATTTGAGTTAAGATGTCAGATGTACAACAGCTGACAGACAGCTGACTTTATTTAACCATTTAATGGTCTCACCAAGAAAATAAGTAGTAGATACGGCCCAAACAAGATAATTTAAATACAGCTTATTTTTATCCAAGTATTTAGACTCAAGTAAGCTCAAAGGGTTCAAACTAAAAATAAAATGTGTGGGCTTGAATTAAGATCAAATTCAAAAAGCATACCTACGAAAACTTTGCATTTCCTCATGTGCCGGCCATCCCTTCCCTCCGGTTGGTTGTCCACCCGTCGTCGCTTCCTCTTCTCTAGCTTCTAGCCTACCTGCTTCCTCTTCCTCTCCCTCCTGAGCTGCCTCCTCGTCGTCCTCCCGGTCATCGTCCCTGTCCCAGCGCTTTCTTTTACGGCTTTTCCGTTTTTGGCTTTGTATGACGGACTCGATGGCGTCATTGACCGTGTCTTCCTGCCATTCCCCGCTATGCTTTTCTGGTTCAGGGGCAGGGTGTGGAGGTGACATCGGAGGCGACGCGGGAGGCGAGGGCAGTGGGTTCTTGCGAGGCCGCCCCGGCCCCCTTTTTTTCACCATGTTGTTGCCCGTGCGTGCCTGCCTCTGCAGCTTTTTAGCCCGGAGGATTTTGTTGACGTGATGTAGGTTGTTTTTGGGGGGAGGCTGGGCCGAGCGATGGGAAGAGCGCGAGGGGGAAGTGTCGAAGCAGTACGAAGGTTGCGATGAGCGCGTGGAAGGACTCGTCCTTCCCCCGGGCTGGTCCAGGCCACAGGGGGAGAGGCGGGAGAATGGGTGGGGGACGGATAGCGAAGCTTGGTGATGGTGTCGATGGTGAGGAGGTTCCGAACATTCGGGGCCACTGAAATGACTGTATCGAGTCTGTATACCGCAGTTTCCTTCAAGAAACAAAAGGACATGTCATATTGACAAAGAAAAACATATATTGATAAGAAATATAGTGTATAAACACAGTGGATTTATTTATTATTAGGATTTTAACGTTATGTTTTACACACTTTGGTTACATTCATGATAGGACAGGTAGTTACTGGTTACACAAGATTCATCAGTTCAAGTTTAATGTCAAACACAGTCAAAGGCGCCGCTCAGGTGGCGCAGCGGTAAAAGTATGCTAGCGCACCAGAGTTGGGTTTGTAGATACATCATATCGAAACTCAGCTGCCTTTCCGACTGGGATGGGCGGCAGTATGAACAACGTTTGGCTGTTGTTCAGGGTTAGGGGTAGAGTCGGAGCATAGGTCCTCATAACTGCACATGGCTGAGGAATAACATTGAGGGGGGTGTGACCCTCCGTGCGCAGTGTCTCTCGGTGTATGAACTCGGCTCGTGCAGGTGAAAAATGAAGGCTGTACTGATCGCGTGCCGGAGGGGGCACAAGTCAGTTGAGTGGCGTCCTCAGTCAGTGGCAAAAGGGTCGATTCAGTATAGAGGACGCAATCAGGGTAATTGGACATGACTAGAATAGGGATAAAAATTGGGGGGAAAAGTGGGAAAAAATAGATTAAAAAAAAAACAGTCAAAGGCAATTTTATATCTCCAATTCACCTCACTTTCATGTCTTTGGACTGTGGGAGGAAACTGGAGCTCACGGGGGAAACCCACACAGACACGGGGAGAACGTGCAAACTACACAGAAAGGAACAGGTCGCTCCACCTGGGCAACAATGCTACCCACTAAGCCACTGTGCCACCCAGAGTGGATTTGTAGTGGATTTGTGGCAGTTGTAGTATGTATGTACTAGTATGCAGAACCCCACCACTACCAGGTTGCCACTGTTGAACCCTTGAGCAAGGCCCTTAACACTGAATTGATTAGACTGTGTAGTGTAAGTCGCTTTGGACACAAATGAAAATTACATGATTTAAAAAGTATTCAGAGCCCTTGATCCCAGATCCCTTTTTGCACACTTTGTGTTGTGGGTTCGATTTTGAATTGATATTTTAACATTTTTACCCATCAACCCACACTTAATCACCCATAAAGTTAAAATGTATCAGAAATTAAGAACTGAATCCTTTTATTCATAAAAGCATTCAGACCTTTCATTCAATACTTTCAGGAGCAGGTCCGATGTTGGTATTTCTGTCCGGGGCTCATTCTGTGTTTCATTTCTTTCCTCTTTTTTCCAAAAACTTGGTAGTCACAGGCGCCATAAGCGCATATTAACAAAAAGTTTTCATTTCTGCTCTATCCCTTTTCTATCCATTTTCTCGGTTGCGGGCTGCTGATGTGCTGTGTCATTTGTTACTTAGTTTCCGTTATTTTGGCCTACCATGGTTAAGCATCTAGCAAATTGGGTTCATTTTCGATTCTAGCAGGTGCAGGGCAACACCTGGCACCCCTTTACAACTTTTAATCACTTTCCCTTCAATATTTAACAGCTTTCTATTACATTTACATTTTAATTTTTGGCATTTAGCAGACGCTTTTATCCAAAGTGACACTACTGTGACAGTATATATTGTCTACGCAACTGAAGGTTAAGGGCCTTGTTCAAGGACCCAACAGTAGCAACCTGGCAGTGGTGGGGCTTAAACCAGCGACCTTTAGATTACTAGTCCAGTACCTTAACCACTAGGCAACAACTGCGCTATTATTCCTATATCATTTCTCTGTCTTAATCAGCTTTTTGCTTTAATTAACAAAATATATATTCGCTTTGATTTTGCTTTAGAAAACCTGAAGCTAAAAAAAACACATTTTAACTGCATTACTGCATTAACAAATGCTTTTTACACATCAATTTTAATATTAAAAAATATTGATCTTATGTATTTCTTTTATTTTGTACACCACCTTCCTTAGCTACAGGAGATGCAGTCATTGACCACTGCTTGACCCAGCAACCTGACGTATAATCCTGGATTAATCCATCTGACTTCACACTACATTACACTGTCTGGCTAGGGACACTCTACATACTCTCACATGTAAAGACACACACACAAACACACACATTCCCTGTTCATCCATCTCAGTCAGCAAAAAAAGGCTGGCTTCTGGTAATCCTTTAGCTATGCATTATTACCTTTCTATGTGCTGTATATTTCTGCGATCACTCTAGGTTGGTGTTTACATTCTATGGCAGATGTTGATGGCTTTATGTTCGAAATCAATCAGTAGCACTACACTGTCTAACAGAAATAATGATGTGGGACTGAAATCAGCAAACCCTGCTTTAATAACACAACATAAAGAATGCCTTTATTTGTCATATAGACATATGTACAGTACATCGTACATACATACAACCATTGTATGGCACCCCTGGAGCTGAGAGGGTTAAGGGCCCAACAGTGGCTGCATAGCTGGGATTCAAACTGTCAACCTTTCAATTGATAGCCTAAAGTTCTACCCACTAGGCTACCACTGTCCCTTTAACCCCCTTAAACAAGGTTTATTGTCTCTGATAATTCTAATAAAATGTATTTTTGGGTCTGGTCTTCAAACTGGTTTATACTGGGGTTTTTTGGGGGGTTTTTTATTATTTTTTTTATATATTTTTTAATTTATTTTTTAATTTTATTTTATTATTTTTTTTATTATTATTATATATTTTCCCCCCTCTTTTTCCCCCCAATTTTTATCCCCCAGTCTAGTCGTGTCCAATTACCCTGATTGCGTCCTCTATACTGATTCGACCCTTCAACGCTGACTGAGGACGCCTCTCAACCGACATACGCCCCCTCCGGTACGCACAGTCAGTACAGACTGCATTTTTCACCCGCACGAGTCGAGTTCATACACCGACGGGCACTGTGTACGGAGGGCCACACCCCCATCGGCATTATTCCTCAGCCCTGTGCAGGCGCCATCGGTCAGGGCCGCAGTCGCACCAGTTATGAGGACCTATGGTCCGACTTTCTTACCCTCTAACCCTGAACAGCCAATCCTTGTTCATGCAGCCACCCAGCCCGGTCGGAAAGGCAGAGCCGTGATTCGATACGATGTATTCGAAACCCCAACTCTGGTGAGATAGCGTACCTTACCGCTGCGCCACCTGACAACAAACCTAACAACAAACCTATTTTGGAATATCTGAAGCTGATTTCTAGTCTCACATTATTAGTAATTGTACAAGGATGAGCCAAAACATTAGAACCACCCCTGAACTGTGCATTGCCATGCGTATTTGGTAACAATTGTGCAAGTGATGGTCAAGGATGTATTAAATGTTGGGCTAATGGGACTCACTCGTAGTGCATGTGTTGGTAGCCTAGTGGGTAGAGCTTTGGGCTATCAGTCGGAAGATTGTGGATTCAAATCCAGGCTCTGCTATGCAGCCACTGTTGGGCCCTTGAGCGAAGCCCTTAACCCTGTCTGTCCAAGGGTGCCAAACAATGGCTGACCCAGCTTCCAAACAAGATGGGATATGTGGAAAATGAATTTCATTGTACTCTATACATGTATACATGACAAATAAAAGGCATTCTTCACCTTTTTCTTCATGAATGCAGCAGATATGATCATAAATAACTAAGTGACTTTAATAAGGGCCATTATAAGAGATAACGGAAATTATCTCCGAAACAGATGTGGTGAGTACCCACCAATACCTTGGTCTGAGAAGGATCAAGCCACAATCTGCCAAGACTCGGTGATGCCAAAGGACCCGAAGGCTATGCCATCTGGTACAGACCAACAAAAGGCTACTCATATTGCAGATCATTTAAATACCTGTGATGAGGTGAATGTGTCCCAGTACTGTGTCAAACCCTTGTGTGTATGTGGCCAAAGCACCTTAAATGGGCAAACAGGCTGAAATCTGAGTGCCTTAAATATCAAACTGTGCTGTTATCAAACAGTTATTCTACCATACCCTGTATTTATCTACATCCTGGTTGCTAAGTAATGGTACTGTGCGTCCTTTGGCTTCGACAAGCAGTCATTAATAATGGATGGATTTAACAGTGCAATTCATTTGTCATTCAGCTTGAACTTTGATCAGGCTTTGAAAAAAAATGTGACACTAGTAAGGTACATTTTAACCAATATTACATTTTTTCATTACATTTTACTTTTCAACCTGTTGACTACTTTATAAGCTCCACTTACCATATAGAAGCACTTTGTAGTTCTACAATTACTGACTGTAGTCCATCTGTTTCTCTGCATGCTTTGTTAGCCCCCTTTCATGCTGTTCTTCAATGGTCAGGACCCCCACAGGACCACTACAGAGCAGGTATTATTTGGGTGGTGGGTCATTCTCAGCACTGCAGTGACACTGACATGGTGGTGGTGTGTTAGTGTGTGTTGTGCTGTTATGAGTGGATAAGACACAGCAATGCTGACAGAGTTTTTAAGCACCTCACTGTCCCTGCTGGACTGAGAATAGTCCACCATCCAAAAATATCCAGCCAACAGCACCCCATAGGCAGCGTCCTGTGACCACTGATGACGGTCTAGAAGATGACCAACTCAAACAGCAGCAATAGGTGAGCGATCGTCTCTGACTTTACATCTACGACGTGGACCAACTAGGTAGGAGTGTCTAGTGGACAGTGAGTGGACACGGTATTTAAAAACTCCAGCAGCACTGCTGTGTCTGATCCACTCATACCAGCACAACACACACTAACACACCACCACCATGTCAGTGTCACTGCAGTGCTGAGAATGATCCACCACCTAAATAATACCTGCTCTGTGGTGGTCCTGTGGGGGTCCTGAACGCAGGTTAAAAAGGTATGTAGAGAAACAGATGGACTACAGTCAGTAATTGTAGAACTGCTTCTATATGGTAAGTGGAGCTGATAAAATGGACAGTGAGTGTAGAAACAAGGAGGTGGTTTTAATGTTATGGCTGATCACTGTATAATATCCACTTGTCTCTAGAGCGCCTAGAGACTGAAATTCAGGATTAAGGGCCTTGTTCAAGGGCCCAACACTGGCAAGCTGGTAGATGTGGGGCTTGAACCAATAACGTTCTGATTACTGTACCTTAACTACACTAAGAAAACATTTTCATCCACTTCTAGACCTAAGCCTCTGACTTTAGAGTGCCTGGAGACTGAAATTCAGGTTTAATGGCCTTGCTCAAGGGCCCAACAGGGGCTAGTCACTTACCTGACTCTTTCTTCTCAGCAGATGTGGAGCGTTCTTTCCTCTGTGACCTGTCCAACCGTGTCAGGTTCGGGACCTCCGTGTTCCCACCCTTGCCCCTCCGGTTACCTCTAAGAGAAGTCCGACTGAGGGCAGAAGCAAACAGGTTGGTGTGTCTGGGGCCTGAATCGTCTTCCTCGTTAGCTGAAGTATGCTCGTCTTCCTCGCTGTCCGAGCACTGCATCGAATTTTGCGTGTGTCCATCGGAGAATACCCCCTGGCTAGGAGTCTGATTATGGGAGAGCTTGGAATAATCATAATCATAGCTGCCCATCCTAAACCAGGAGTCCACGTTGTGATGCCCTCGATTCCCTTGGCTCAGGGATAGCCTTGAAGGCACTAGGCATGCCGTAGAGCTATCCTTCTGCTTGTAGCGTTCCGCTGAGGATGACGAAGAGGAAGAAGGGGAGTTACCGGAAGGGGCTGCCACCTTTTTCTTGGCGCTAGGGTCAGTGGAGCCATCCTGACCAAAACCGTAACGCTGGAGTGATTCGATGCTTCCTCCTCTTCTTGCTCGATCCATTCTTCCGGCTCCCATGCTCTCGCTACCACTTCTTCCTCCGCCGCCATCTCCAGCTCCTCCACCGTCATCGCCCTCTTCTTCTGCGCAACGGTCACGGTGCTTGTGCCTGTGCTTGTGTTTGTGGTGCCACCCGAACGACAGTTCAGAGGAAGGGTAGAGTAGTGTTGAACGACCACCGGAAAGATACTCTTGTCGTAGCAGCTTGTGTTTTTTCTTGTGGAACTTAGAAGGGTTAAGAAGAAGGTGCGATGGGTGATGATGATGAACGTATGAAGGGGGAGGAGGTGGGGGGAAGGAAGGGGAATGGTGGCTGTGGTGGGATGGGACCGAATGTGGAGTCTGGTGGTGTGGGTGGGCGAAGAGTGCACTGGCCGGGGGATAGCCTCGATAATATCCGAGTCCGAGAGGAGCAGAAGAGTATGGGACGCTATATGAGGGATAAAACCCTCCACTGGAAAGGGGGAACCCTAGTCCATGAACAAAAGGCACGTCTGACATCGACTCTCGCAGCTTCGGGGGCCTTCCACGTTTTTTCTTGAGATCAGGCTTACGTACATAGTGCAAAGAATCGCAAGGATAGGCTGGGTGAGGTGAATAGTACCCGCTAAAGTTGATCCTGAAGATAGTGGGCAAAAGATCTCTATGTAGGTAATGATGAGGTGGGGGGTTGGTGCCACTTCCAATACTACTGCCTGCTCTGTTCCCAGCTATACTACTTCCGTGACTTGTACCAGCTGCTCCTGATCCGAAACCTAAACTGCTGCCCAAGCGAAGGGCAGGAGTGCGGTGTGAAATTCTTATTTCACCTAGCTGCACGCATATCTCATCGAGCTCAGCCAGGAAGTCAGGATCCTGCCTTCGAGACCGTAGCTGCAAGTACTTTTTCTTGCGTTTGCGCTTTTGCCTTTTCAGCTTATCGTAACCTGGGCAGCCATGGCTTCTGCGTTTGCACTTATGCTTGTGCTTCTCTTTGTGGCCTATCGAAGAAGAAGGAGCCACTGGGCATGGCCGGCGTGGGTCAGGTGATGACATTGCTCCGAGCGGAGATGTCGTCGGAGAGGGGCAATCGAGAAGCACAGAGGATGAATGTCTTCTACTTCCTCTAGAGTTATGCCCTACCCCAACGCCCACAGATGACCCCATTATACCAGGCATTAGTAATCCCCCGGTCATGCTCTGTGGGGCCCCTAAACCGGCTAACCCACTGACACTTCCAGCTTTCTCACCACGATCAGAAGTGCTGTTGTTATCGGTTCCAATGCCACTGTCGCTTGGGACAGTCTCCTCACTGTGAGACTCGCTGACCGGGGAAGGCGTGGCCTCTTTCAGCTCACTAAGAGGAGCAGGAGAGGTAGGCAGTAATGGCCTCGGAGGTGAGATCTTAGGGCAGTGATAATGTTGTCTGTAGTAATGGTGGTGGCCTCTACAGGAAGATTTTTTCTGAGAGGAGGGTGCAGACGTGGAAGCCCCGAGAGTACGAGTGGAAGGTGCCGAAAATGTCGGTGGGGTAAAAGGAAACGAGTGGTGGCCCTGATGGGAATGGGTGTAGTGCGAATGAGACATGAAGCTCCCTGAACCCGGCTCCACAAAACTAGCATCGCTGATAGGGCTTTGACCCCCACTGGACTGTGAAAGCGACGGAGAGGGGAAGATGTCAGATGGGGGAACCTGGTGTTGCTGGTTTTGTGACACCTGAGACTGGTGTGAGTGATGTGGAGAAGAGGTGTTTGGGGTCAAAAAGGGTTCAGGTGGCGGTGTAGGGGCACCTGGCGAAGGGTTGGCTGGTGTTTTTGGTTTGCGACCTCTTCTTTTACCCATGTATATTGTCCCTTTTTTGCTCACATTAATCTGAGGTCCATGCTTGCCACTAAAATTTGCAGCAATTGAGGAGAGAGACTGTGTTGCCGCACCCCCGGTCGCTGACATGCTCGCACTTTTAGTCGTATCTTGCTCGGTTCCTGAACCTGACCCGGAGAGGATCTGGTTAAGGAACCGCTTTCGCTTTACCGTCTTCATTTTGTTGATCTTGCCTATGAGCGTCTTCATTATAAGCTGCCCATTGCCCACGTTGTTGAAGCCCTTGTCGCCTGCCACATCGTCTGCCGACTCCGGAGCTAGCGTCGGAGGCTGGGTCTCCTGTGGCAGCGTCGGAGGCAGACGTTTCGGTCTGCCTCGCTTTCGTGGCATGGGTTTAGGGGGATTTAGATCTACTTCTGGGTGCAAGACAGGAGGATCCTGCTCCTCTTTGGACTTGGGTAAGGAGTATACTTTTGAAGGGGACACTTTGAGAGATGGGCGACCACGTACAGGTTCATCCAGGGTTGGCATTTTGGATTTAGGCCGACCCCTTTTCTTGGGTGGTGGTGAACAGAGTTCGGAGTTAGCAGGGAGCACACAATCGACATTGGAGGGCCTCCCTACAGGCCGGCGAACAGGTGATGAGGAAATAGGATTTGCAGGTTGCGGTGTGGTAGCTTCAGGTTGACTAGAAGTATCATCTTCCACTGCCCGGTGCATGCGACTAACCGCCTTAGTCCAACGAGGTCTTCGACCCCGGCGTTTTTTCAAAGGTTTAGAGTCTTGCTCAGCTGGTGATGGAGGGGACGCAGGGTCATCGTCATCACAAAGTGGTGCTAGGGTGCTACTTGTACCAGAAGTGTCAAAAGGAGAAGCAATGTGTTTGGCAGACTCTGGAGGACTATGTTCTCTGGTAGTGTGATCTATCTGAGTGGGACTTCGCTTGTCTGGACTTGAGCTCTTTTCTCTCTCTCTAGGTGAAGCTACATTACCTATCTCTTTAGTGTCCTGCTTCGCTGACAATGTGGGGGAAGAACTTTTGCTTAAGCATTTAAGATGATCAACGTCTTTATTTTTTTCTCTCTCTACACTATCATCTGTTTCTATGGGGCTTGGTCTGATCTGTAAACCAAGGGGGGCAGGTGTCCCATGAAGGCTGTTTATACTCCCTATTCTTTCTAAGGCGGAGGAAGAGAAAAAAGAAGATGTGGATGAATGAGGGGAGCAGTGCTCAAGGTGAGAGTGTGACTTCATTCCTATGCTATTATCACAGTCTTTGCTGTCATTGCTGCTAGTTAAGCAACTGCTGCCATAGGAAGCTGCAGGAATAATAATCGACTCCTTTACGGGTCCATCAACGTCCTCTTGTCTAGGGATGCCCGAGAGCTTCTCCAGGATGCTGTCTTTGTTTCGTGAGCCATACGGACGACCTGGGGGTCGTGACACCGGTGGAGGAGGAGCGAGGTGAGCCAGGCGGGAGTATGTGTTTCGGTTGGCCATGGCCCGCTCGGGCCGCTGCAAATTAGAGATCAGAGGAGGGGAGCTGCATTGTGCTGAAGCAGGGTTCACTTTGCGGGCTTTGGGCTTAGGGCACTTAGCAGGCGGGCAGATGGCTATAAGCTGTGCGAGTTTCTCCGTGACTGTAGGACTCCCCCAGTTCTGAACTCCTCTCTCCTGCTCCTTCTGGCTGTCAGTGTAAATGTACTGAGGTGGTTTTGTGAGTCCATCGATTTTGGGGTCGTGTGGCGTTGACGCTCTAGGAACAGGAGATGGTGCGGGGGATGAAGGGTTGGGTTGGGGTACGAGACTCTTCTTTCCAGAGGAATGCGATTTGATGTCTGATACGGAGCTGTGGAAGTTAAGGGGTTTCTCTGAAGATGCGAAGGATTTCACAACTGTCTTTCCTTCTGACTTGCAAGCCAGCTTTGGAGTACCCTAGAGTAAAAAACAGCAAGTTATTGAATGAGAAGCAATACAAAATACAAGACACAAAGTAAATGTTATCGTGAACTTTTTAAAGTTTAAAATTTTAACTTTTAGGCGCCTAGGTGGCATAGTGGGATAATCTGCTAGCACAGTGGTCCCCAACCTTTTTTGCACCACGGACCAGTTTCATATAATAATAATAATAATAATACATTTTATTTATATAGCGCTTTTCAAGATACTCAGACGCTTTACATAAGACAAATAATCAAAACAAATACGTACATACACCATACAAATCATAGTACAAAATCAAAATAGTACATCAACATCAAGAATAATTAAGATAAGATATAAGATATAATTTCACGGACCGGCGGAGGAGGATTTAAAATAGAATAACTATAGAGTGGAAAATCAGCGTGAATCCTAAGCTTATTCAGTGCAACGAGACGCTGCTCCCACCTAGTGGTGATTAGAAACAATAACACCCAAAGAGTATTGGAAATTTAATTGCTCTTGTAGCGATCTCTAATTATTTTTTTTTTTTCTGCCCAGCCCGGTAATAAATGACCCACGGCTCTGTATCGTGGGTTGAGCCCGGTGGTTGAGGACCACTGTGCTAGCACACCAGTGCCGAGATTCGAAGCTCCAGAGTTCGAATCTCGGCTCTGCTACCAGTCAACTGGGCGCCCTCTAGCAGGCACAATTGGCTAATGTCTGGAGCAGACCAGACAAAATTGGCCTCTAGTCTGCTGTGTGGGAAAGACAGGACTAAAAAGGGTGGGGTCTTTAACGCTGTGTAAGGACCTCGGTTGCCCAGGGCACCTGTACAAAAAGTGGAGGAGAGCAGAGTTCGGGGCATGGCCTTCCGTACGCGAAGCCGACCTCACATGCAAATCCACCAAA
The DNA here is from genome assembly GCF_030014385.1 of Trichomycterus rosablanca. Taxonomy (NCBI): domain Eukaryota; kingdom Metazoa; phylum Chordata; class Actinopteri; order Siluriformes; family Trichomycteridae; genus Trichomycterus; species Trichomycterus rosablanca. Next base: position 9,486,374 of record NC_085989.1, read on the forward strand.
GTATGAGTGAATAAGAAGGGATTGGTGGACTTCATCAATCAACTTGTTTAGCATTTGTTAGACAACTATAGAGAATTCATACAGAAATAAAACAACTTTAGGGTAATTTAGGCCAAAGAAAATATCTGGGTTGCAAAAAAATTGTAGGAAAAAAATTGCCTGTATCCAAGCTATTGCTTATTGTTCATTTATTTTTACAAAATAAAAGTAACCAAACTTAGTGCAGCATTGTGGTAGTAAAACTAGAACACTCAAAATGAGTGAGATAATTACAGTTTCACTTTGAACTACATTCAAAGAACATAATTCTGTTTAATGCCGTGATGCACTACAATGAACAGAAATCTCCACTCAAAAGTGGTGTAGCAGCTTAACTTGAATATAAAAAAACAAGCAAATAAGTTACTTAACAGCATTACAGTAAAACCTGAATACCAAAATAAAATGGAAAGGCTCTATTTTGTTATGAAGGAAAACCAGTTCTTAAAGTGCTTGTATTGTGACAATGGTTTGATGGACGTTTCTACGCGAAGTGGGTGTGTTTTGACCCTTTAGGGCTTCCATAGTGCATGGAATAGATTAATAAAGTGTTCTGCTCCCGACAATTTGTTAATATACCGTGTATTTATTTCTTTATTAAGCAAGTGCATCACTATGATGCTCGGTTACATAACTAAGCCAATCAGAGTGCTTGATACGGAGATGTCGTTCAGTCTTGTAACATGGTAACGCTGTATGTTATGGTCCTGAAGTTTTCATACTCGGATTAAAAGTTATTGTTTTGTAAACCGGAGTGATCCTCGACTCACACACCATATAGACAGTAAAATTCTACAGTAATGAACGCAGCTCTGCTCCCACCGCCTCGTGAAACGCTCGCATTGCAGACGTTACACGTCGCTGCTGGACTTGTTTCACTTTCCAATTCAAACTATTTCCACACAGCGGACATGCTGACGTAAAACAAAAGATCGGGATTAGGATCGGGTTTAGTAAAGCCGATACCGATCAGTTAAAAAATGCCTTGATCGGCCCCAATTCCGATCTTTGAGATCGGATCGGGACATCCCTAGCTATGTCTGAGGGTGGGACAGCCAAAGGGATTACTCGATTACTGCTGCAATTGCGGCCTCTGCAGGCTGGTCAGGGGAATAATGGAGATCAGTGCATGACTATCCATATGCTGTACCATCCCCTTTGTGAAGCTGCTCTGGGCAGGTGAAAAAAAGCAGTTGGATACTACGAATGTGTTGAAGGGGGTGTGTTTCAAGTTCATATCTGGTGGTCAGTTTGCAATGTTTAAATCAGGGCGACTATTTTACATTATTCTTCCACTGTAGGAGCAAAAATAGAAGCAACAAAAACGCTTCTTTTCACCTGCCAGGGGCGGGTCTCACAGATAGCAGTGTAGCATGCGGAGAGGTCGCAATTGCTAAAGCAACGAGGAGCCCTGATTCGACCTTTGTCCCTCCCCTTACAGACACACAGTCAATCGTGTGTCTGTGTAGGCACCCGGCCAGTCGATAGCACCGCTGGGATTTGTTTGTTTGTTTATTAGGATTTTAACGTCATGTTTTACACTTTGGTTACATTCATGACAGGAACGGTAGTTACACAAGGTTAATCAGTTTACAAGGTTTAGACAATTTAGCATCTCCAATTCACCTCACTTGCATGTCTTTGGACTGTGGGAGGAAACCGGAGCACTAAACCCACGTAGACAAGGGGAGAACATGCAAACTGGGGATCGAACCCAGGACCTTCCTGCTGTGAGGCGACAGTGCTACCCACTTAGCCACCGTGCCGCCCTAGCTGGGATTTGAACTCAAGGACTAGGGATTCCAGCAGTGGTGTGCCCGAGCGCCCACCTGTGTAAAGCCTGCTTACCTTTTTACTTTGTGCAGTTCCGTTTACAGAAGTCGCGGCAATTGTGGAAATGACTGGAGACTGAGAAGCTGTGGGTGCGGTATTCGCTGGAACACAGGAGGGTTGAAGAGTTCCGTGGTTAATGGATGGTCCTTTCTCTTCTTCCTTAATGTGTGGCGTACTAGCAGTGCTGCTACTTCCATCGGTCGCTCCCCCCCGGGCTTTACCCCGTCCCCCGCCTCGGCTCCCGTGTCTAACGGTTGCTCGAAAGGCCGGCCGGCACACGTAGTTCTCGAGGATTTTAGGAGGCTTCTTCATCCGCTTTGCCTGGAGGCCTATCTTTAGCTTGACGTTGCCTTCTGAGTAGTTGGTCTCTTTGACAGAGAATTGTGGAGATTGTTGATGTTGCTGCTGCTGATTATTATTATTACTGGGTCCACCTGAGTTGCAACGGTCACCCGACACGCCCTCTTTCTCTTTTTCCAGCTTCTTGTTCTCATCCTCGTCCTCCTTCCTTCCACCTGTTCCGTCCTTCTCGTGCTCGACCGGTAGGGCATTGGCGGGGAGTGGGGGTGGTGTGGTGGGCCCTCCTCCCTGTGTCCTCTGATCCATTGGGGATGTGCGAAAACGGGGCCGGGCTGAGTAAATATGATGCGTTAGAAAGCAGTGAAGTTGTTAAGACTGGGGGTGCAGGCGTCCGGTAGGCGTAGACAGGGTGGGGAGGAGGGTGGCAAGTCGGAAAGAAAGAAATCTTTGTTGGATTGCGGCTGTGTCGTCCTTTCCTGGCTGCCCGGCCCTCGTCACCTTCAACCTGATTGGATAAAGACAAAACAGATAATTAGTCATGCTCATCGCTATTATTATTAAATACACTGAGAGTCATTCAGAAAAACAACATCCTGTTGTGAATGTGGAGCCTCAGATACCCAGAGATTTAGATGTGCATTAGGAATTGATGACTTTTACACTATTATTATTTCCTTTTAGAAAAATTATATATGGCCGCTCAGGTGGCGCAGCGGTAAAAACACACACTAGAACACCAGAGCTGGGATCTCGAATACATCGTATCGAATCTCAGCTCTGCCTGCCGGCTAGGCTGAGCGGCCACATGAACAACGATTGGCCTGTTGTTC